>NW_027140380.1:1558766-1870520 GCF_036365525.1 Heterodontus francisci | reverse complement strand
CATACTTCCGTATTTTCTGCAATAGCCTACTGTGGGGAACCTTATCAAACACCTTACTGAAATCCATATACACCACGTCCACTGCTTTATCCTCATCCACCTGTTTGGTCACCTTCTCGAAAAACTCAATAAGGTTTGTGAGGCACGACCTACCCTTCACAAAACCATGCTGACTATCGCTAATGAACTTATTCTTTTCAAGATGATTATAAATCCTGTCTCTTATAACCTTTTCCAACATTTTACCCACAACCGAGGTAAGGCTCACCGGTCTATAATTACCAGGGCTGTCTCTACTCCCCTTCTTGAACAAGGGGACAACATTTGCTATCCTCCAGTCTTCCGGCACTATTCCTGTCGACAATGACGACATAAAGATCAAGGACAAAGGCTCTGCAATCTCCTCCCTTGCTTCCCAGAGAATCCGAGGATAAATCCCATCTGGCCCAGGGGACTTATCCATTTTCACACTCTCCAAAATTGCTAACATCTTCTCCTTGTGAACCTCAATCCCATCTAGCCTAGTAGCCTGAATCTCAGTATTCTCCTTGACAACATTTTCTTTCTCTACTGTAAATACTGACGCAAAATATTCATTTAACACTTCCCCTACCTCCTCTGATTCCACACACAACTTCCCACTACTATCCTTGATTGGCCCTAATCTAACTCTAGTCATTCTTTTATTCCTGATATACCTATAGAAAGCCTTAGGGTTTTCCCTGATCCTATCCGCCAATGACTTCTCGTGTCCTCTCCTTGCTCTTCTTAGCTCTCCCTTTAGATCCTTCCTGGCTAGCTTGTAACTCTCAAGCACCCTAACTGAGCCTTCACGTCTCATCCTAACATAAGCCTTCTTCTTCCTCTTGACAAGCGCTTCAACTTCTTTAGTAAACCACGGCTCCCTCGCTCGACAACTTCCTCCCTGCCTGACAGGTACATACTTATCAAGGACACGCAGTAGCTGCTCCTTGAATAAGCTCCACATTTCGATTGTTCCCATCCCCTGCAGTTTCCTTCCCCATCCTACGCATCCTAAATCTTGCCTAATCGCATCATAATTTCCTTTCCCCCAGCTATAATTCTTGCCCTGCGGTATATACCTGTCCCTGCCCATCACTAAGGTAAACCTAACCGAATTGTGATCACTATCACCAAAGAGCTCACCTACATCTAAATCTAACACCTGGCCGGGTTCATTACCTAGTACCAAATCCAATGTGGCATCGCCCCTGGTTGGCCTGTCTACATACTGTGTCAGAAAACCCTCCTGCACACACTGGACAAAAACTGACCCATCCAAAGTACTCGAACTATAGTATTTCCAGTCAATATTTGGAAAGTTAAAGTCCCCCATAACAACTACCCTGTTACTCTCGCCCCTGTCGAGAATCATCTTTGCTATCCTTTCCTCTACATCTCTGGAACTATTCGGAGGTCTATAAAAGACTCCCAACAGGGTGACCTCACCTCTCCTGTTTCTAACCTCGGCCCATACTACCTCAGTAGACGAGTCCTCAAACGTCCTTTCTGTCGCTGTAATACTCTGCTTGATTAACAATGCCACCCCCCCCCCACCCCACCCCCCCCCGCTTTTACCATCTTCTCTGTTCTTACTGAAACATCTAAATCCCGGAACCTGCAACATCCATTCCTGCCCCTGCTCTCCCCATGTCTCCGAAATGGCCACTACATCGAGATCCCAGGTACCAACCCATGCTGCAAGCTCACCCACCTTATTCCAGATGCTCCTGGCGTTGAAGTAGACACACTTTAAACCAGGTTCTTGCTTGCCAGTGCCCTCTTGCGTCCTTGTAACCTTATCCCTGACCTCACAACTCTCAACATCCTGTACACTGGAACTACAATTTAGGTTCCCATTCCCCTGCTGAATTAGTTTAACACCCCCCCCCCCCCCGAAGAGCACTGGCAAATCTCCCCCCCCCCAGGATATTGGTACCACTCTGGTTCAGGTGAAGACCATCCTGTTTGTAGAGGCCCCACCTACCCCAGAAAGAGCCCCAATTATCCAGGAAACCAAAACCCTCCCTCCTGCACCATCCCTGAAGCCACTTGTTCAACTCCTCTCTCTCCCTATTCCTCGCTTCGCTATCACGTGGCACGGGCAACAACCCAGAGATAACAACTCTGTTTGTTCTCGCTCTAAGCTTCCACCCTAGCTCCCTGAATTTCTGCCTTAAATCTCCATCTCTCTTCCTACCTATGTCGTTGGTGCCTATGTGGACCACGACCTGGGGCTGCTCCCCCTCCCCCCTAAGGATCCCAAAAACATGATCCGAGACATCACTATCTAAAATCGCAGACAATTTCAGACTGAGATACAGTATTTATTCCATTACTGCAAACTGAGCTACTTGTTGCGCAGAAGTTCTAAATACTGAACAAGTCTGGTCTCTTTTGTTTGGAAAAGAGGAAGCTGAATGATCACCGAATAGAAGCACTGAATTATATGAAAGGATTTGATAGGGTAGAGGTAGAGATATTTCCCATTTGTGGTGGAGTCAAAAGCTGTAAATATGAAATAGTCAGGAATAAATCAAATAATTAATTCAGGAGAAACTTCTTTACCCTGCTTTGGACCTGGTTAGAATCTGGAACATGCAGCACTTGGGTTGATGAGAATTGTTACATTTAACATCAAATTAAATGATTGATAAATTAAATATGAGGCAGAAAAGATTTGAGGGATTTGCAGATACAATTAGAGGAGGTAAGGTGGGAGGAGGCTCATGTGGAACCAGCAGCACTTGGGCAGAATAGCTTGTCTCTGTGTTGTAAATTCTATGTAATTGTGTGTAGGATGAATTCTGAACTACAAACTATCCCAGAGATTAATGATTTCTGAATGCATCCCACACATAGAGTACCAGAGACTGACAGACACTGAACAAAACTCACACTCATAGGCAGTACCAGAAACTGACAGATTCTGAATAAAACCCACACTCATAGGCAGTACCAGAAACTGGCACATACTGAATAAAACCCACACTCATAGGCAGTACCAGAGACTGACGGATGTTAAATGAGCCCAGATTCAAAGGTTTACAGTGGCAGAGAGGTACAACAGCAATCCTACTCTCACACACAGTACCAGAGGCTGACTGATACAGAATGAATCACACAGTTACATACTGCAACAGAGACCTATTGGCAGTGTCTGAATCCTAAGCTCACATACAGAATTAGAGACTGACTGACGGCAGCATGAATTCCACATTCTCTTACAGTAACGGAAACTGACAGATCGCCACAGATAAAGAATGATTCTTACTCTAAGGTACGGGACAACAGGCTCACTTATTTGGCACAGGGTCATCACTAATGTTTGAGCTAACTAAATGCAATAACAGCTCGTCTTGTTTCTTAGTATTTCTAAATCCCATCTGTCCAACAAAAGCTGAACAATTATTGCATTTTGTGTCTGACTGTCTGATCTGTAAACTGCACTATATCACAAATTGCTGACGTTTTCTAGCGAAAAGTGAGAAATGCAACATCGGGGCAGAAATTGACATGGTCTGTCAGTGTTAAAGAAGCAGGTAATGTGTGGTAATAGATTTTTGTCTGTAAGTGCTACACTGATATTGCTTCATATATTTATATTGAAAATAAAGATAATTGATTCGTAATAAAGGTTGTCTTCGTTGATCCGATGATTGTAAATGTGCCCTGTTATATTTTACCAGTATTTACCATTGACCAGTATTTCTGTCTGTTTTTTCAGGATAGTATTTGCATTACTTCAAATAAAGAATACATAACTACACAAAGAACTGAGCAGAATGCTGAAAATTTCACAGCAAACAGTTAAAATAGAAAGCGATGAAATACAGAAAGATAAAAGCTAAAATACTGAAAACACTCAGCCAGTCCGGAAACAACTGTGGAGAAGTGAAGCTCGGGTTAATGGTCCAGTTCTGCGACCCTTCAATAAACCTGAAACGTTGCTCCTACCTTCCTCTCTCCACAGATGCTGCGGGAAGTGCTGAGTGTTTCCAGAATCTTCTGTTATTATCCAGATTGCCAGTGTTTGCAAAAAGTCTCTTTTTGAATAAAATATTCCCTGGGAAGGAATTGTAAGATTTAGGTTCTGTGTTCACAGATACACAAAGAAGCGGGTCGAGCTCATAATGTCGAGCTCATAATAGTTTATTAAGAAGCAACAGTTTAAATATAATATTAAGAAGTAACAGTTTATATATGAACAGTTTAATTATGGTAATGCATAAGCCAAACAGACAGAAAAGACAAACGACCCGTAACAGATTGAATGGATGACCGGTCCCGGATCATACAGTGGGGAAGAACAGTGTTGACAGTCTCCCCGACGATGAGGCAGGTGAGGTGTTGGTGTCCTCAGTCTTCTTGAGCCAACCAAAGTGTCAATCTGAAGGCGACTCTTTCCCTCCCGAGCACCCAAAAAAGTGGCTCAACTTAGAGAGGCCGGAATGTGAGAAACTGCTGAGAATAAGGGACCCTCGCAGCCAGGACACATTTCCCGGTGGATTTTCCAATAGAAACTGCGACTGGAGAGAGTCTTTGGGAAATGGAATTCCTGAATGGAGTGAAAGAGTTAGTGATTGGTTTGTAGATGTTAAATCTGATTGGATGGCTGAAGAGACCAATTGTAGTATTACAATATAAAACCGTTGTGACATCATTGCCAATCGCCCAATCACAATCTTAACTTTCTCCCATCCCTCATTTGCATAGAGCTGTGGGATTGTCTATTTAATCCGCACTCGGAAGGGGTTTGGTTTATTTCTGTGTCTGAAATTGAATCTGAAAATGCCTGAAGAGAAGAAAACAGCTGCTAAGAAGGGCGCCAAGAAAGCCTTAAATAAACCGTCAGCAAAGGGCGGCAAGAAGCGGAGAAAGTCGAGGAAGGAGAGTTACTCCATCTACATCTACAAAGTGATGAAGCAGGTTCACCCCGACACCGGCATCTCCTCCAAGGCCATGAGCATCATGAACTCGTTTGTGAACGATATTTTCGAGCGCATCGCGGGTGAGGCTTCCCGCCTGGCCCATTACAACAAGCGCAGCACCATCAGCTCCCGGGAGATCCAGACCGCCGTGCGCCTGCTGCTGCCCGGGGAGCTGGCCAAGCACGCCATGTCGGAAGGGACAAAGGCGGTGACCAAGTACACCAGCTCCAAGTAAAACTGCACAATGGACTGAAAAACATCCCAAACACAACGGCTCTTTTAAGAGCCACCCACAATCTCTGAAAAAGCTACATCATCTCAATGGTATCGATTTGGTTTTTTTTATGAAGAGTCTGGAACTTTCTAATTGCCTTTCTGATCTCTGTTTTAACCCCATGGATTCTGGGTGATTCACTTTCACTGTTGAGATCTTTGTGTCTCTACTTATTAATGCCGTGTAAATTAATTACTGATCACTGACCCCAAGTGCGCTTGGATCTCGGACGCGTTCATATTCGACCCCTTTCCTGTATCTCGTTAATAAAAGCTGACAGATCAGTTCTCAGTCACTTGTTTCCCTTGTTCAAGCTCGGCCTCAATAATTAATAAGTACATTATCTGGAAACCCCGCTGTTGTAGGAACCCTCAGTCTCACATTTCAACACCTGACAGTAAAAATCTTCTCTCCGCTTTTGTCTCCCACAAATAGGTTCAATCTAGAATCAGTGATGCGGTATCTTGACAAAGATTGATCTGAATTGTGTCAGCTTGCAGAATGCTGTGAATGAGACTTTCTGCCTCCCCTTACAGACTGTTTCAAAAAGGACTGAGAATAAACCCGAATAGATACCGGATTGTAAAAGTGTATCTGGAACTTGTGACAAAGTGTAGAATAATACAAGAGGAGAAAGATTTTACATTTTTTTGCTGTAAAATGAAATTGCCTGTTAATGCGATATTCTATATTGAAGCTGCTCCTTGTTTTACAGATATATTAGCGGGCTTTTCAAATTAAAAAAATCGGTTGGAGTCTGACAATTTAGCGCCGTTATTTTCCGCCGTTATTCAGCGTGGAATCTCCGGATTGGTGAATTAAGCAGCTCTGGGATTGGAAACATGAACCACATCATGAGATGCAGTAACAGAGTGACCAATCAGCAGCCTCCACCACTACCATCCCAGCCCAGAGGGACCAATGTCAGCGGATTTCAGCATTCTTTGTGAAAGTATTTGTGAGATTGTGGCCTGCGCAGACTGCCAAAGTCATTTGGCAGAATACCTCATCACCAGAACTTTCAAACAAGCACCAAGATGTAGCTTGGCAGGTGGTGAGAAGAGCCCTCCCCGTCAGATCCTTCCTGCATGCCCGAAGTCTCACCCCCTCCACACAATGCCCTCGAGGTGGCTGTGGTGGGGAAGAGATGGTTGCCCACCTCATCCTGGAATGTGTCTTTGCAAAGCAGGTCTGGAAAGAGATGCAATGGTTTTTGTCGAGGTTCATCCCAAGCAGCTCTGTAGCACAGGGGTCTGTGCTCTACGGGCTGTTCCCAGGGACGCACACCGAGATAAACATCAACTGCTGCTGGAAGACTATCAATTTGGTGAAAGACGCCCTTTGGTCTGCACAAAACTTGCTGGTCTTCCAGCGCAAAGAGTTGTCCAGGACCGAATGTTGCGGACTGGCACATTCCAAGGTCCAGGACTACGTGCTGAGGGACGCACTAAAGCTTGGGGCAGCCGCAGCAAAGGCTCAATGTGGAAAGATCACAGTGTAAGGTCCCCCCAGCAAAGTGAACGGAGGGGCTGGACCAATGGGAAACCCCTCAACTGTATCCAGAAAATATTTGGTTTGCTGTAAAATGTACATAGCATGTAAAATGAAATGGAAGGGTTGTGAGGCAACTCACTCCTGTTTTGAAAGAAACTAATCTCATTTGCACTCCTTGTATTTTTCGACTTTGTGCTTTTTGGAACTGTTTGGTAATCTATTTTTTTTTATAGTTTTTTATGAATAAAGTATACTTTGGAAATTTAAAAAAAGTGTCTGGAAGAGGGGCAGCCACTGCAAAGTCTCAATGAGGTATAAACACTGTGTAAGGTTCTCCCACCAAAGTGAACTGAGGCCCACCAAAGTGAACTGAGGGGCTGGACCCATGGGAAACCCCTCGGGCTGTATACACTGAATATGGGTTTGCTGTAAAATGGAAGGGTTGTGAGGAAACTCACTCCTGCATCAAAGAAAACTGATTTCCTTTGCACTTTTTGGGATGTCAACTTGGTGTTATTTTGAACTGTTTTGTACTGTATTTTTTTACAGATTTTTATGAATAAAGTATATTTTGGGGGAAAAGAGGAAGAAGAAAAGACCAGCGGGAAAGCTCGGGCCAGGGCCAAGGCCAAGTCTCACTCCTCCCGGGCTGGACTGCAGTTCCCGGTGGGCCGTGTTCACAGGCTCCTGAGAAAGGGCAACTATGCTGAGCGTGTGGGTGCCGGAGCCCCGGTCTATCTGGCTGCTGTGCTCGAGTATCTAACCACTGAAATCCTCGAGCTGGCCGGTAACGCGGCCCGGGACAACAAGAAGAGCCGCATCATCCCCAGACACCTGCAACTGGCCGTCCGCAACGACGAGGAGCTCAACAAGCTGCTGGGAAGGGAGGCCATCGCTCAGGGCGGTGTGCTGCCTAATATCCAGGCCGTGCTGCTACCCAAGAAAACCAGCACTCAGAGCTCCCAGAAAAAGTAAAGCGGCCAAAATGTCATCAAATAAACCAAAGACTCTGTTCAGAGCCACCCACAGTCTCTGTGAAAGGGTTGGTTACTGTCAGGAGGGAGTCAGAGATGGAGTTTTTGTAATGGTGCATTGACCAGTTTCACATCTGTCCAGGTGTGTTTTCCGTTCCCTCTCTGGATTTCGCTCTGCTCCTCTGCTCACACATCCCCCTGCACCCTTCCCCCCACCCCCAATTAAATGAAGAACTGAACTAAATGATGTCATTCAACAATTTAATAAATGCCGCCACCTTCAATTTCATAAATTTGGAGACCCTCCCGGTGCATTAATGATAAGTGGTTTGGTGCTGATGATTTAATTTAATAATGGAAGTATCTGGGTCAATTCTGGTCTGTTTTTCATTGAGACAGTTTGAATTCTTTTTTCTCTCTCCGGTGATCAATGAGAATCTGCTCCCGGAACAGAGCAAGTGCAGGAAGGAAGAGGCCATTCTCGGGCTGTATGTGGACAAGGAAAGGGAGACAGAACGGGAAGAATCTGCTATTGAAAATCATTGTTGTTTTCTGTCCTCAAACCTGTAATACACGTTCCTGGTTTGGCTTTAGTTTCACACTGTTTGTTGTTCTTGAACAGTGAATAGAGGAAATAGAGCCGGGCAGTAGGGATGTGGGCAGTTATGCGAACAACAACTATTGCTGTCACTCGGTGAGAAGTATCGAGGAAATATTTTAAACAGCGGCTGTCGATTTCGGTTGAATGGTTGGTCCAATGAGAAACAAGGAAATGGCAGAGACTTTGAACAAGTATTTTGACTCAGTCTTCATGGTAGAAAACACTAAAAGCATCCAAAGAATAGTATAAAATCAAGGGGAAAAGGAGGGAAGGAACTTGAAACGATCATTGTCGCTGGAAAAAATGTATGAGGAAAACTAATGGGACTAAAATCTGACAGATCCCCTAGACCTGATGGCCTGCATCCCAGAGTTTAAAAGAAATGGCTCCAGCCATAGTGGATGCGTTGGTTGTAATCTTCGTCAATTCACGAGATTCTGGAACAGTGCCAGTGGATATTAAAACCACAAATGTAAAACCCCTATTCAAAAAGCAGGTAATGATAGGCCTGCTAGCCTAATGTCTGTCATTGGGAAAATGCTGGAATCCATGATTAAGTAAGTGGTAGCAGAACATTCAGAAAATTAAAGTACAATCATGCAGAGTCAACATGGATTTATGAAAGGGAAACCATGTTTGACAAAATTATTAGAGTTCTTTGAGGATGTAACAAGCAGGGTATATGAAGGGGAACCAGTAGATGTAGTGTATTTGGATTTTAAAGGCGTTCGATAAAGTGCCATGTAAAAAGTTACAACACAAGATAAGAGCTCATGGTGTTCAGGTGTAATATGTTAGCACGGATAGAAGATTGGCTAACTAACAAGAAACAGAGAATTGGGTTAAATGGGTCATTTTTCAGGTTGGCAAACTAACTAGTGGGGTGCCACAGGGATTGGTGTTGGGGCCTCAACTACTTACAATCTATATTAATAACTTGGATGAAGGGATCGAGTGTATTGTAATCAAATTTGCTGGGGATACAAAGAAAGGTGGGAAAGCAAGTTGTGAGGAGGACACAATGAGTTTGCAAAGGGATAAAGACAGGTTAAGTGTGTGGACAGAAATTTGGCAATGAAGTATAATGTGGGAAAATGTGAGGTTATCCACTTTGGTATGACGTATAGAAAAGCAGAATATTATTTAATTCGAGAGAGAATGCAGAATACTGTGGTACAGAGGGATCTGGGTGTCCTCATATATGAATCACAATATGTAAGCATGAAAACACAGCAAGTAATTAGGAAGGCAAATGGAATGTTGGTGTTTATTGCAAGGGGGATGGGGTATAAATGTGCAGGTTGTTGGTTCGACCACACCTTGAGTGTTGCATGCAGTTTTGGTCTCCTTATTTAAGGAGAGATATATTTGCATTGGAGGTAGTTCAGGTAAGTACCACTAGGTTGATTTCTGGGATAAAGGTGTTGTGTTATGTGGAAAGGTTGACCTGGTTGTGGTGCACTCATTGGAGTTTAGAAGAATGAGAGTCAATCTTATTGAAATACATAAGATTCTGAGGGGGTTTGACAAGGTATTTGCTGAAATGATGTTTCCCCTCATGAGGGAATCGAGAACTATGGGGGAACAGTTTCAAAATAAGGAGTCTCTCATTTTAGATGGAGTTGAGGAGGAATTTCTTCTCACAAAGGGCTGCTATTCTTTGGAATTATCTACCCAAGAGGATGGTGGCGGTTAGTCATTGAATATATTCAAGGTTGAGTTAGATTGACTTTTGATCTACAAGGGAATAATTGGTTATAGGGGCAGGCAGGATAGTGGAGTTGAGGCCATGATTAGATCTGCCATGATCTTATTGAATGGTGGAACAGGCTCGAGTGGCAGAATAGCCTAATCCTGCTCTTAGTTATTATGTTCTTATGCTATAATGCCAGATGGAAATAAAAATCTGACAGAGACTGCAATCTGAAGACAACAGAAGGCAGGTCTCTCTCTCTCTCACACACACACATGCAGAGTCCCAGAGACCCATGGGAGTAGCTCAACCCTCAAGACAGAAGACCAGCGAAACAAGTTTGAAAGTGTGCACTGGTCCCCAACAAGAACTGCAAGCCATAACAGCAATCAAAGACTTTCCATCAAACCCAAAGCCAGCAACTGAACTCCAGCTATTGCTTCAAATCTTTTCCCCTTTTCCGTTTCTATTTGTGTGTCTGTTTATCACATATGCACGCTAGCGTGGTTGTGCTGCGTATCTTTATTCATTTTAACTGAATTAGATTTTTAAGGTTAATAAACTTACACTGTTCTTTTTTTAAATCTGAGAAAACATGCCAGGTTGATTTCTTTGCCATTAGAATTAGGGAGTAGTGAAGCTAAAACATGGTGTTTTAAAAAGTTAAACCCTGTTACAGGTAAGGAAGAGGCTGAGAGGGGGAGCCTTTCTCACCTGGTCGTAACAATGACTTTTCTAGCTTCTACCTCAATTGATCTTGAGTTACAGAGATATTTTTCTTTCTCCCTGTAGGCAAAAACTTGAAGGAACCTGAAGGAAGGTGGTGATTCCCCAGCACAAGGAAAAGTGCAGTCCACTCCTTCTAACACAGAGTAGGTACATTATCACACCCATAGCACAGAGACACAGACAGGCCATGAGTTCCACAGGCACAGAGAGCAGAAGTAGTCAGACTCGCACTGATCCCAAGTTCCAGAGACACATTTTCAATCCAGCAGACAATCAAACAATGCAGGAGTGGCAGAAGTTGTTTCCAATTCACCCCAACTCAGTACTGCTGAAAGGTAGGTCTATCAATCTCAGTTCAAAATCACACCCACCATCAGATTGAAAGGCACCGGATTAATCCCACAAAAGTGCAGCCTAAGCTACAAATTAAATATCAGGTAGAGCAGCTGATGGAAAGGTACAGAATGAATCCTTAGCATGTAGCCCAGACTGCATACTCAGTGACAGATTACAATGTAGTACAAACATCTCATACAGTATCAAAAATAAAGTTATAGTATTATGTCAATTAGTGCACACTGCACTACTCATTTCATACCAGTCCAATAATCTCTGTAAGAGCTGTAACGAAAGATAGAGTATCAATTCAATGATTCTAATTGTACTGAGCACACCATTTGTGAGTTTGAAATATATGCCATCATTCACAAATGTGTTCAGTTACAGACTAAATATTAGTCCAAAACAGATAGCAATGAGGAAAAACCTCTTTACTCAGAGCGTTGTTAAACATTTGGAATTCTGTACCCCAGAGGGCTGTGGAAGCTCAGTCATTGAGTATGTTTAAAGCAGAGAGTGACAGATTTCTAAATACAAATGACAAAAGGGGAAATGAGGATAGTGTGTGAAAAAGGCATTGAAGTGGATGATCAGCCATGATCATATTGAATGGCAGAGCATGCTCAATCGGCTGAATTTCCTGCTCCTATGATCCTATGTTCCTAAAATTCTCACACCACAACTCAATAAAACACACAGTTAAAATGTGATCCATATTTTGAAATACAAATGAGGCAAGCAAATCGTGACACATTATGGCATTAAACAAATAGTTCTCAATACCATCACTGAGATACATATTAAGTGCAGGTACAGAGGAATCCTCTACCAGAATTTCATAGATACACAATGTATCACATTTGCAGTAGCTGAGAGATACAAAATTAATCCCACTGTAACTGACTGTCTGAGAAACAGACACATAAAAAATGAATTGTAACACACATTCAGTACCAGAGACTGCCAAATGCAGAATGAACCCTGGATGTGCACATGCAGAGTGTACCAGAAATTGACTGATACTGAATGAGACCCAGACTCATATGCAGTACCAGAGACTAACAGCTGAAGAATAAAACCAACATTCACTTCCAGTACCAGAAAATGATATATGCATAACAGATATCACTCATGTACAGTAGCAGAGATTGACAAACAACAGAATGCAGTTTGACAGTCGGGAAGGTGCGAGAGCGAGCTTACAGCTGGGAAGTCAATTTCAGTGGAAGTTTAAAAGTTAATTCCCTTTTGTTTTCGGAGGACCAGGGGACTGCTGGGTAAGTAAAAACTATATATTTGGGTGGTTTATAATCTCTTTCTTTTAGTTTTGGTGACTGCAGCTTGACAGTAGCGAAGGTGCGAGAGCGAGCTTACAGCTGGGAAGTCAATTTCAGTGGGAGTTTAAAAGTTAATTCCCTTTTGTTTTCGGAGGACCAGGGGACTGCTGGGTAAGTAAAAACTATATATTTGGGTGGTTTATAATCTCTTTCTTTTAGTTTTGGTGACTGCAGCTTGACAGTAGCGAAGGTGCGAGAGCGAGCTTACAGGTGGGAAGTCAATTTCAGTGGGAGTTTAAAAGTTAATTCCCTTTTGTTTTCGGAGGGCCAGGGGACTGCTGGGTAAGTAAAAACTATATATTTGGGTGGTTTATAATCTCTTTCTTTTAGTTTTGGTGACTGCAGCTTGACAGTAGCGAAGGTGCGAGAGCGAGCTTACAGCTGGGAAGTCAATTTCAATGGGAGTTTAAAAGTTAATTCCCTTTTGTTTTCGGAGGACCAGGGGACTGCTGGGTAAGTAAAAACTATATATTTGGGTGGTTTATAATCTCTTTCTTTTAGTTTTGGTGACTGCAGCTTGACAGTAGCGAAGGTGCGAGAGCGAGCTTACAGCTGGGAAGTCAATTTCAGTGGGAGTTTAAAAGTTAATTCCCTTTTGTTTTCGGAGGGCCAGGGGACTGCTGGGTAAGTAAAAACCATATATTTGGGTGGTGGTTGTACCCGAGACACTACACGTGTAGTGTCTCCCACCCACCCTCCTCCTCTAACAAAAAAAAGGACTCTGTTGTGTTGATAAGGTAAGCTTTTTATTTAAGAAGTTCTGTCCGTTGGATTGCTAACCTAACAAGTTTTGACAGTGTTTTGGTTTTTCAGTAGATTTGTTGGGAATTTAGAATAGAGGGAATGGAAGTGAAGGCAGTTGTATGTTCCTCCTGCGGAATGTGGGAGGTCAGGGTCGACAAGAGTGTCCCTGCTGACTGCATCTGCGGGAAGTGCACCCAACTCCAGCTCCTCGAGAACCGCGTTAGGGAACAGGAGCTGGAGCTGGATGAACTTCGGATCATTCGGGAAGCGGAGGGGGTTATTGAGAGGAGTTATGGGGAGGTAGTCACACCTCAGGTAAAAGTAGGTAGATGGGTTACCGTCAGGGGAAGGAGAGGGAACCAGCAGGCAGTGCAGGGATCCCCTCTGGCCCTTTCCCTCAACAACAGGTATACCGTTTTGGATACTGTTGCGGGGGACGACTTACCAGGGGTAAGCAATGGGGTACAGGTATCTGGCACAGAGTCTGTCCCTGTTGCTCAGAAGGGAAGGGGAAGAGGAGCAGAGCTTTAGTCATTGGGGACTCCATAGTTAGGGGAACAGATAGGAGGTTCTGTGGGAACGAGAGAGACGCACGGTTGGTATGTTGCCTCCCAGGTGCCAGGGTTCGTGATGTCTCGGATCGTGTTTTTGGGATCCTTCAGGGGGAGGGGGAGCAGCCCCAAGTTGTGGTCCACATAGGCACCAACGACATAGGTAGGAAGAGAGATGGGGATTTAAGACAGAAATTCAGGGAGCTAGGGTGGAAGCTTAGGGCGAGAACAAACAGAGTTGTTATCTCTGGGTTGTTGCCCGTGCCACGTGATAGCGAAGCGAGGAATAGGGAGAGAGAGGAGTTGAACATGTGGCTGCAGGGATGGTGTAGGAGGGAGGGTTTTGGTTTCCTGGATAATTGGGGCTCTTTCTGGGTAGGTGGGACCTCTACAAACAGGATGGTCTTCACCTGAACCAGAGGGGTACCAATATCCTGGGGGGGGAGATTTGCTAGTGCTTTTTGGGGGGGTTTAACCTAATTCAGCAGGGGAATGGGAACCTAAAATGTAGTGCCAGTGTACAGAATGTGGAGTAGTGAGGTCAGGGATAAGGTTACAAGGACGCAAGAGGGCACTGGCAAGCAAGAACCTGGTTTAAAGTGTGTCTACTTCAACGCCAGGAGCATCCGGTACAAGGTGGGTGAGCTTGCAGCATGGGTTGGTACCTGGGATCTCGATGTAGTGGCCATTTCGGAGACATGGGGAGAGCAGGGGCAGGAATGGATGTTGCAGTTTCCGGGATTTAGATGTTTCAGTAAGAACAGAGAAGAGGGTAAAAGAGGGGGGGGGAGGGTGTGGCATTGTTAATCAAGGAGAGTATTACAGCGACAGAAAGGACGTTTGAGGACTCGTCTTTTGAGGTAGTATGGGCCGAGGTTAGAAACAGGAGAGGTGAGGTCACCCTGTTGGGAGTCTTTTATAGACCGCCAAATAGTTCCAGAGATGTAGAGGAAAGGATAGCGAAGATGATTCTCGACAGGGGCGAGAGTAACAGGGTAGTTGTTATGGGGGACTTTAACTTTCCAAATATCGACTGGAAATACTATAGTTCGAGTACTTTAGATGGGTCTGTTTTTGTCCAGTGTGTGCAGGAGGGTTTTCTGACACAGTATGTAGACAGACCAACCAGGATGCCACATTGGATTTGGTACTGGGTAATGAACCCGGCCAGGTGTTAGATTTAGATGTTGGTGAGCACTTTGGTGATAGTGATCACAATTCGGTTAGGTTTATCTTAGCGATGGGCAGGGACAGGTATATACTGCAGGGCAAAAATTATAGCTGGGGGAAAGGAAATTATGATGCGATTAGGCAAGATTTAGGATGTGTAGGATGGGGAAGGAAACTGCAGGGGATGGGAACAATCGAAATGTGGAGCTTATTCAAGGAGCAGCTACTGCGTGTCCTTGATAAGTATGTACCTGTGAGGCAGGGAGGAAGTTGTCGAGCGAGGGAGCCGTGGTTTACTAAAGAAGTTGAAGCGCATGTCAAGAGGAAGAAGAAGGCTTATGTTAGGATGAGACGTGAAGGCTCAGTTAGGGCGCTTGAGAGTTACAAGCTAGCTAGGAAGGATCGAAAGGGAGAGCTAAGAAGAGCAAGGAGAGGACACGAGAAGTCATTGGCGGATAGGATCAGGGAAAACCCTTAGGCTTTCTATAGGTATATCAGGAATAAAAGAATGACGAGAGTTAGATTAGTGCCAATCAAGGATAGTAGTGGGAAGTTGTGTGTGGAATCAGAGGAGGTAGGGGAAGTGTTAAATGAATATTTTGCGTCAGTATTTACAGTAGAGACAGAAAATGTTGTCGAGGAGAATACTGAGAATCAGGCTACTAGACTAGATGGGATTGAGGTTCACAAGGAGGAGGTATTATCAATTTTGGAGAGTGTGAAAATAGATAAGTCCCCTGGGCCAGATGGGATTTATCCGAGGATTCACTGGGAAGCTAGGGAGGAGATTGCAGAGCCTTTGTCCTTGATCTTTATCGTCATTGTCGACAGGAATAGTGCCGGAAGACTGGAGAATAGCAAATGTTGTCCCCTTGTTCAAGAAGGGGAGTCGAGACAGCTCTGGTAATTATAGACCTGTGAGCCTTACTTCGGTTGTGGGTAAAATGTTGGAAAAGGTTATAAGAGACAGGATTTATAATCATCTTGAAAACAATAAGTTCATTAGCGATAGTCAGCACGGTTTTGTGAAGGGTAGGTCGTGCCTCACAAACCTTATTGAGTTTTTCGACAAGGTGACCAAACAGGTGGATGAGGGTAAAGCAGTGGATGTGGTGTATATGGATTTCAGTAAGGCGTTTGATAAGTTTCCCCAAGGTAGGCTATTGCAGAAAATACGGATGTATGGGGTTGAAGGTGATTTAGAGCTTTGGATCAGAAATTGGCCAGCTGAAAGAAGACAGAGGGTGGTGTTTGATGGCAAATGTTCATCCTGGAATTTAGTTACTAGTGGTGTACCGCAAGGATCTGTTTTGGGGCCACTGCTGTTTGTCATTTTTATAAATGACCTGGAAGAGGGTGTAGAAGGGTGGGTTAGTAAATTTGTGGATGACACGAAGGTCGGTGGAGTTGTGGATAGTGCCGAAGGATGTTGTAGGGTTCAGAGGGACATAGATAGGCTGCAGAGCTGGGCTGAGAGATGGAAAATGGAGTTTAATGCGGAGAAGTGTGAGGTGATTCACTTTGGAAGGAGTAACAGGAATGCAGAGTACTGCGCTAATGGGAAGATTCTTGGTAGTGTAGATGAACAGAGAGATCTTGGTGTCCAGGTACATAAATCCCTGAAGGTTGCTTCCCAGGTTAATAGGGCTGTTAAGAAGGCATATGGTGTGTTAGCTTTTATTAGTAGGGGGATCGAGTTTCGGAGCCACGAGGTCATGCTGCAGCTGTACAAAACTCTGGTGAGACCGCACCTGGAGTATTGCATGCATTTCTGGTCACCGCATTATAGGAAGGATGTGGAAGCTATGGAAAGGGTGCAGAGGAGATTTACTAGGATGTTGCCTGGTATGGAGGGAAGGTCTTACGAGGAAAGGCTGAGGGACTTGAGGTTGTTTTCGTTGGAGAGAAGGAGGAGGAGAGGTGACTTAATAGTGACATATAAGATAATCAGAGGGTAGGATAGGGTGGATAGTGAGAGTTTTTTTCCTCGGATGGTGATGGCAAACACGAGATGACATAGCTTTAAGTTGAGGAGTGATAGATATAGGACAGATGTCAGAGGTAGTTTCTTTACTCAGAGTAGTAGGGGCGTGGAATGCCCTGCCAGCAACAGTAGTGGACTCGCCAACTTTAAGGGCATTTAAGTGGTCATTGGATAGACATATGGATGAAAATGGAATAGTGTAGGTCAGATGGTTTCACAGGTCAGCGCAACATCGAGGGCCGAAGGGCCTGTACTGCGCTGTAATGTTCTAATTCTAATTCTGAGAATGAATCCCACAATCTCATTCAGTGCCAGATACTGACAGGTACAGAATTAATCCCACCCGTACACACTGTACTAGGCACTGAAAGACATAGGAAGCATTGCACATTCACATACAAGAGCAAACATTGACAGATATTGTAGGAGTCACATGCTCACAGTCAGTACCAGATACTGTTGAAAAGAGAATTAATCCCACACTTGCATTCATTGCAAGAGACTGACAGTTACATAAAGGTTTTCCCACACTCACATAGAGTAACAGAGACTGACATGCAGAACTTGATCCACACCCATATATAGTACCAAAACCTGAAAGATATTGAGTCAATACCACAATCAGATACAGTGTCAAAGACTGACAGGCATATTATAGAGTTCACTTCCATAGAATACCAGTTATTTACATGTGCAGAATGCATCTTGTTTCACATTCAGTCTGGATACTGACAGATACACAATGAATCACTACAATCATACTCAATACCAAGTTCAGACAAACACCATATATATCCCCCAATTATTCACAGTATCATAGACTGACAGACACAGAGTGAATCACAAAATCAATTAACTTCAGAGACCAGCAGATAGAGAATTAATCTCACTGTCACGGAAAGAACCAGAGAGTGACAGATATACAATGAGACCCAAGCTCACATAAAGTGACACACATAATTAAAACCACGCACATACATAGTACCTTAGATTGACACATTGAGAATGAATCAAACACATTCTGACAATAAGATTGATGCATACACAATGAAGCTCACACTCACATTTAGTTCCAGACATTGACAGATACAGAATGATATCCACATTCAGCCACAGTAGCAGATAGATACAGAAGCTGCCCCACATTCCCATACAACACTCATGAATGACATACAGAATGAATCAAACAATCACATTTAGTTCCATAGACTGACACTCAAATAATCTCACACTCAGACACAGTACCACAGAGATATATTTAGAATTAAATTCACTGTCATATAATGTACCAGAAAGTGTGGCAAAATTAATCTCATACAGTACAAAGGATGGATGGAATTTGTCCCACACTCAATGTAATAGGTTTTAAGTAAGTGAAGTGGGGTTGTCGGAGGGATGGGGGTGGAGGTGGGGAAGAGAACAACATGGAAGGTATGTGTTAGGGCAGAGGGCAGGAGAGATTAACTGACAAATAGGTCATGCGGTAAAGGGAGAGTGCTAAGGGTGCAGTGAAAGGCAAAACATTAGTATAGAGAGAGTGTTAATGACAGAATAATGAACAGTTCTGTCCAAAAGCACAAACTTGAAAAATCAAGATTAAGGCAGACACATGGTGACAAAAAATGATAAAATAAAATAAAATAATCTAAAAGAGCCAGTCATGCTCTGAAATTATTGTACTCAATGTTCAGTCCGGAAGGCTGTTGAGTGTCTAATCAGAAAATGAGGTTCTGTTCCTGGAGCTTGCTTCACTGGAACACTGCAGCAGGCCGAGGACAGAAATGTGGGCATGAGAGCAGGGTGGTGAACTGAAATGGCAAGCAACCGGAAGCTTGGGTTTATGCTTGCGGACTGAGCAGAGATGTTCCGCAAAGCAGTCACCCAATCTATGTTTGATCTCCCCAATGTAAAGGTGGCTGCATTGTGAGCAGCGAATACAATGTATTAAATTGAAAGAAGTACAAGTAAATCACTGTTTCACCTGGAAGGAGTGTTTGGGGCCTTGGATGGTGAAGAGAGGGGAGGTAAAAGGACAGGATCTATGCCTCCTGCAATTACATGCAAAGTTGTCATGGGAAGGGGACAAGGTGTCAGGGGTAATGCAGGAGTGGACAAGGGTGTCACGGAGGGAACAGTCCTTTGGATTGCTGACAGGGGAGGGGAAGATGGGTTTGGTAATGGCATCACGCTGGAGGTGGCAGAAATGGTGGATAATGATCCTTTGGATGTGCAGGCAGGTCGGGTGGAACTTGATTGCAGTTCTGGAAGGGAGGAGAAGGGATGAGGGTACAAGTGCAGGAAATTTGTCAGACACGGTTGAGGGCCCTGTCAACCACAGCTGGGGGGAAATCCTCGGTTGAGGAAAAATGAAAACACATCAGAAGTGCTGTTGTCGAAGGTTGCATCATCAGAAATGATGTGCCTGAGATGGAAAAACTGTCCACAGATGCCACCAGACCCGCTGAGTATTTCCAGCACTTTCTGTTTTCATTTCAGATTTCCAGCATCTGCAGTATTTTGCTTTTGTTACTGTCCTGTCTTATTGTGCTGCTCAATAAAGTAGTTGGAAAACCAAGTTACAGTCAGGCTGAAAGGGGATTTGAATCCAGGATTGATCTGTTCATTAAAGAGGGACTTCGACCAACTAAGTCAAAGGGTCAAAATACAGTGTTTGAGTTTTTTGAGCTACAGATTAGTGCAGATCTTTCTAGCTGTGCTGAACATTGATTTCCATCTCCGGGTTCTTTCTGAATCTGTGAGTTTGCAGTTCTTTGCGAGTGAGTGGGAGACATGGAGATATGTTTAGACGATTTCCTGGCAAATCATTTGCAACTCCATATTTTTCTGAAATTTGTACGAACACATTAATGACATACGTCACGCCGTGAAATTTCTCCACAAAACACTGAAAGGTGACATTGATAATTGTGAGGGGGTTTTTTCACTTATTCAGACAGACATTTGGAAGGAGTGATCAGAACGTGATTCACACATGACGTGATGACGTAATGGCGTGAAGAAACACTTCCTTAAACTGGCCATATTTGGTATCCATTTTTTCTGCTCGACCCACCTGAATATTATAGAGAAAATGGCAACAAGGGGAAGATAAAGTCTGTAAATATAGGCAGAAAACAGCAGCAGGGACTGCAGTAAACAAGATCAGCCAGTTCCTGGTGACTTAGTTGCTCGGATAGTGAAGAATTTAGATGGGTTGTGGACAGCCTGAGCCTCAGACTGTCTCCTGAGTTGAATAGGATACCGCACGGTCTTCGTGCTCATTGAGGAAATTTGGCTGTACTCATGGGATACAGCTGAAAGATGGCAACGAATGAGAGGGTTTGAGCAACATTCTGTTCCTATATTGAAAGAATGGGCATGTTCTTAGAGTTAAGAATATTTTGGGACTGGAAGGTGAGGCGGTCAAGACTCAGAATAAGGCTATTCCTGAGCAAAAGAAAACAATTTTGCTTGTGGAAATTGGCCTGGAAGTGTATGACATGCTAACAAAGCTTCCTGCTCTGAACAAAGCAACATATGTGCCAGTCAAAACAAAATCACCAAGTTGGAGGAACATTTCAATCCTAAGCCACTAGAGATAGCAGAATGCTACAAATTTGGAACCAGAAATCAGAAAAGTAGTGAAGCAGTTGGTGAGTATATTGTGGCAGTGAAGAATTTTTATTACGTTGCAACTTTGGCACATTCTTCGACCGGGCATTATGAGACATATTTGTGTGTGGATTTGTGAACAAAAGAATCCAATCGAATTAACTAAACACACAAAATCTTACATTTGAGATCGTGTGTAAGATTGCTGTTTCCATGGAGATGGCATCAAAGAATGTTAGGGAATTTTATCCCATGCTGGTAACTAGTACAGGCTTCTGTCCACTGTTAAAGTGCTTCAGCCAAATCTAAAGTGGACAGACATAGCCAGAAGAGTGCCAATGATGGCAGTTTAGTGTCGTTATCACCATCAGGGCAACCACACAGCCCAATCAGGTCAGTACAGAAATGCAAAATGTTTTAATTGTCAAGCAGAGGCCAAAGAAGGAAAGGGAACTAATTCCAGTGGTAATGGAAAACAGTGATGTTATAAGGGTGGAGTTCACAATCTTGAAGTGAATCCAGAGTGCCTAACCAAAGAGGAGCAAGGGCTGTACAGCATTTATGCCACTAGCAATCACTCAAATGATGGAGACTTTTGTATAATGTTGTTGGTAAATAAACAGTACATTGCTACGACCATGGATTGCTCCATCATGAGTAGAGAAATGTATGGGAGCAAAGTCAGTGATGTCCGTCAAACTGAGAGCACCAGTCAATTGAAAACCTACTCTGGTGAGGTGTGAGAAATGTGTGGGCAAATGGAGTGCAATATCCAACATAAGGGCAGGCCCCTCAAGTTACCCATTGTTTAAAAAATTAGGTCAGTGGAAGTAGGCATCACTGGCAAGGCCAGCATTTATTGCCCATTCCTAATTGCCCTTGACAACTGAATTGCTTGCTAGGCCATTTCAGAGGACAGGTGAGAGTAAACCAAATTGTTGTGGGCCAGCATCACATACAGGCCAGACCATGTAAGCACAGCAGATTGCCTTCTGTGAAGGGTATGAGTGAACCAGATGGTTTTTAATGAAAATCAATTATAGTTGCATGGCACCACTGCTCAGATTTTATATTATTCATTAATGAATTGAATCTGAATTCCACCAGCTGCCATGGTGGGATTTAAACTCATATCCCCAGGGCATTAGTCTGAGTCGTGAGATTATTAGTTCAGTGACATTGCTGCTATGCCAGCCTCTCCCCTACAAGGTAGTGAGATATGTCAACAAACCAATAATAATGGGGAAAGACTGGCTTTGAAAGCTGAAGCTAGACTGGAAGCATGTTTTTTCAAGTTGAAACAACCAAGGAGCTTGATCAGGCATTGAATTGTTACAGGAACACTTTCGAGGACAGCTGTGAAGGCATAATCAGTGTGAAAGCTCACATCTGAATCAGGCCTGATACCAAACCAGTATATTGCAAAGTTTGGCTGCTTCCTTATGCTTCCAAAACCCAGGTTGAAGAGGAGCAAAAGAATCTGGAGAGATATGGTGTGCTGGTGAAAACTGATCACTGTGATTGGGCAAACCCAATTGTCATTGTGCCCAAGTCAGACAAAACCATCAGTCTATGTGGGGACGACAATGTCACAATGAACCAGGCAGTGGATTATGAGAAGTATCCACTACTGATCTCGAGATTTGTATGCGGATTTAGCAGGATCCAAGCTATTCACAAAGTTGGATTTATTCCATGCTTATGCACAGCTCAATGTGAATCAAGTGAATCTGCAGTATCTCACAATAAACACACACATGGCGTTATACTCCTACATAAAGCTGCCGTACGGTGTGAAGCCTTCTCCAAACTTCTTCCAAGTTACAATGGGTAAGATTTTACAAGGAGTGCTACATTGCTTGTGCAATCAGGATGATGTGTTGATCATGACTGCAACAAATGAAGAGAATTTTCAAGTGTTGGATGAAGTGTTGCAAAGGCTCAATGATCACAATGTGTCAGTTGAAAAAGAACAAGTGTGCCTTTGTACAATCTGAGGTGGTGCACCTTGGCCTGATAATCAATGAAAAGTACTACAGCCAGTGAAAGAGAAGATAGAGGCTATGGTCAAAGCCCCTAAGACAAAAAGATGTGTCTGAGCTTAGATCTTTTCTACGCATGGTCCAATACTACTTGCAATTTCTGCCTGAGCATGCAATGGTGTTAGCTCCACTACATGAGTTGTTGAAGAAAGATGTGAAATGGAAATGGTCTAAAGCACAACAAGATGCTTATGATGCATGTAAGAGAAGCTTGACCAGTGACACACTACACATTCATTACCACACAAATGGTGAACTGAAGCTAGCTTCAAAATATGGAGTTGGAGCAGCAATCAGTCATGTTGTGGATCATGGTCAGGAGAAGCCCAGAGCATTTGTGTCACGTACCCTGACCAAGAGTGACTGGAACTACACACAGATAGGAAAGGAAGTGTTTGGAATCATCTTTGGAAACAAAAAGTTTCACCAGATTTTGTTGGGTGGAAACTTTACGCTAGTAACAGATCATAAACCACTAATAGCTATTCTGGGACCAAAGTCTACAAAACTGACAATGGCAGTATCAAGGATGCTGCAGTGGGCTGTACTTCTCTCACTGTTTGACTGTAACATTGAATATCGGAGTTCAAAGGAGAATGCTATCGCTGACGCACTGTCACATTTACTGCATGAAGATTTAGATGTAGACTGTGAAGGTGCAATCTTCATAATAGAAATTGTGGCCATGGCTGAGTCGACCAGTCGGCAGGTTCACTGTGAGCCGATAACACTGCCGGGTAAAGGCCGCTTTCCAACTCCAATCTTAACACAGGAGATTCCCCAAACAGCTGTAATAAGGTGTTTGTAAACTGCTGGAAGCGGATGTGTGTGGAAATGGTGATGTTACTGAGGAGGTTTCTTAGTATCGAATGGATTGTGTTTCGGTGGGAACATTACTGAGTGTTAATTGTAGCGGGACCATATTTAAAAGCTCCGGCTTTCTGGAAGGCTTTGACTACGAATGCCGAGTCTGGAAGGGTTTGTGTGGAGAGCTGGGTTTCGGTTCTACTGTTAATAAAGGGTTTGAAATTGGCAGCCCGGAGGAAACTGGAGGTGGATCTGAAAGATGAGGGGCCGTTCTCTCTCTGTCTGTCACTCTGGGTGTCTCCTCCCTCTCGCTCTCTGTTTAATCCTCACTCAGTCTCCTCCACTCCCTGCTCTCACTCTGCCTTTCTCAGCCAGGTCCAGGGGGTCTGTATACAAAGGATCCTGAAGGATTCTGTTACTCATGTACTGCAGTGATCTGAGTGAAGAATCATCATGTCTGGCAGAGGTAAAGGAGGCAAAGGACTGGGCAAAGGCGGAGCAAAGCGGCACCGCAAAGTGCTTCGTGATAATATCCAGGGCATCACCAAACCAGCAATCCGCCGCCTGGCTCGCAGTGGCGGGGTCAAGCGAATCTCGGGTTTGATCTGTGAGGAGACTCGCGGGGTGTTGAAGGTTTTCCTGGAGAATGTGATCAGGGATGCGGTCACATACACTGAGCACGCCAAGCGCAAGACGGTCACTGCCATGGATGTGGTGTACGCTCTGGAACGGCAGGGCCGCACTCTCTACGGATTCGGCGGTTGAACAACTTGACCCTTTCCAGCAAACGCACAACAAAGGCTCTTCGAAGAGCCACCCACCACCTCACAGAGAAAGCAGTGACCTGGAAATGGGAGCTGGGATAGGCTGTTCAGAACAGTTCAATCAATCTGCTGTGTTCGGGATACAAAACTGGAATCCCCGAGTTTGATATTTCAGTTGTAGCAAGGATGTGCAGTGGATTTGATTTTGTAAACGTGCTGTGTAAACAGTGCCCGAGACTCTCCAGTTAGTTATTTCCCCAGTCGACACATGCCCTCAGTGAAAAGCCACATCACTCCTCGAGAATCACTCATTGTTTTCATAGAATTTCAAAATGATTTCGATACAATGAGAGAATCCGGGAGTTTTGCAGCAGCCGTTGAATCGGTCACTGGAACCAGACCCACTTGTGATGTTATTTCCCCCGAGACGGTGTTTCCTGCACTGAAACTGACAGGGTTTGTGAAACTGATCAGTTTCAGCTCAATCATTCAGGGACCTGAAATTCCCGCAGTTTGAGCCCGAACCCACTTCTGATTGGTCACCCTCTTCCCATTCGTATGTCTTAACCAATCACAGAGCTTCGAATTGGAAAATGCAGCAAATCATTGGCTTAAATTGTCGACCTGACAAAGTTTGAATTCGAAAAAGCCGCCAATTTCAGTATCGGAAAGAAGCGATTACTGGAAAATCTATCCAAAGCTGATCGTTATATATATATATATATATATATATACATGTATGACCATTAAAAAACATTTATATTCCGCTTTTATCAGCAAATTCCTGGCACCATTTTAAAGCTGTTCGTAAAATAGCGCCAGGAAATTGTGCTGATAAAAGCGGAATAAAAAACAAGATTTTGGATGGTTATGTCCATATTTTACGAACAGCTTTAATCTGTAATATTATTGGTTACTCATCTGTAACTGCCGGCAAAATGTAACGGGACAAATAACTCAAATTCGGTGTGGAAGTAATACATTGGACAGGGTTTCGAGGGACAGTGAGAAGTCACTGAAATAGTTGCTTGAACATTGTAAATAAATCTGATTCGGTCCTGTTACTGACATTCTGGAATCAGACAGTAATCAGCCCTTTCACAGAGACTGTCGGTGGCTCTGAAAAGAGCCTTTGGTTTATTCGATGATATTTTGGCCGCTTTACTTTTTCTGGGAGCTCTGAGCGCTGGTTTTCTTGGGCAACAGCACGGCCTGGATATTAGGCAGAACCCCGCCCTGAGCGCTGGTCACCCCTCCCAGCAGCATGTTGAGCTCCTCGTCGTTGCGGACGGCCAGCTGCAGGTGTCTGGGGATGATGCGGGTCTTCTTGTTGTCCCGGGCCGCGTTACCGGCGAGTTCGAGGATTTCAGCGGTCAGATACTCGAGCACAGCAGCCAGATAGACCGGGGCTCCGGCACCCACACGCTCAGCATAGTTGCCCTTTCTCAGGAGCCTGTGAACACGGCCCACCGGGAACTGCAGTCCAGCCCGGGAGGAGCGAGACTTGGCCTTGGCCCGAGCTTTGCCGCCGGTCTTTCCTCTTCCAGACATTTTCACAAATTCTTTCACGAAGAATGGATATTTTCCACTGCATTTACTGTACTTACAGACTGAAAACTCTCCTCATTGGTCGGTACTTAATTCACCTTATTTGCCTATATTCATCACCAATCAGGTCACTGACAACAGAAGAGGGCGGGATTTACCCACCACAACCTCAGAAACAGAATTTGTCAATTTCAAAAAGCCCGCCAATTTCATTTTCGGAAAGGAGCGGATTAAAATAAATGTCATCCTTCGTCAAAGATTTAAAATCCCTTCTCTTTATTTTGTTTTATTCAACTCCATTCGTCACCAATCAGAGACGCGGGTTTTAAATGTTGTTTAAATTGTGGATCTTCCCACAATCGCTTTCAAACTGTCCCGGGAGGTACTAAATCCCTGTTCACAGCATTTCCCTGAAGAGAAACGTTCAGTTTATCTTCAATCAGAGCCCAGTGTCCTTCTCTGAAAAGAGGGAGCCGGATCGAATCCTCAAACTGCCCTTAATCTGCTCTATAATGATCCCATTCCGGGCTGTTACACTGCGGAGAGTTACTGTTAATAAAATGATGAATCAGTTCACATTTCAGGAATAGAGTGAAGGAACGGAGGTCTGACTCTTCCCGCTGAAAGCAGCTGTTAAAGCGGTCATTCAGGGGCTGTGCAAAAAAAATAACAGCTTTAAGCAAAAAAGGAAAGGCGAATGAGCGCATTATGGGTTCATGGGACAGAAGACACAAACACAGTAGTGGGATCGTTATTATATTATACATTATCTTAAAGTGATTTAATAGAGATGTTCGGATGCAGCTTTTTCAGAGAGATTGTGGGTGGCTCTTAAAAGAGCCGTTGTGTTTGGGATGTTTTTCAGTCCATTGTGCTGTTTTACTTGGAGCTGGTGTACTTGGTCACCGCCTTTGTCCCTTCCGACACGGCGTGCTTGGCCAGCTCCCCGGGCAGCAGCAGGCGCACGGCGGTCTGGATCTCCCGGGAGCTGATGGTGCTGCGCTTGTTGTAATGGGCCAGGCGGGAAGCCTCACCCGCGATGCGCTCGAAAATATCGTTCACAAACGAGTTCATGATGCTCATGGCCTTGGAGGAGATGCCGGTGTCGGGGTGAACCTGCTTCATCACTTTGTAGATGTAGATGGAGTAACTCTCCTTCCTCGACTTTCTCCGCTTCTTGCCGCCCTTTGCTGACGGTTTATTTAAGGTTTTCTTGGCGCCCTTCTTAGGAGCTGCTTTCTTCTTCTCTTCAACCATCTTCAGTCTCAATTTCAGACACAGAAATAAACCAAACCCCTTCCGAGTGCGGATTAAATAGACAATCACACAGCTCTATGCTAATGAGGGATGGGGGAAAATAAAGATTGTGATTGGCTGACTGGCAGTGATGTCACAAAGGTTTCATATTGTAATTCTCTAATTGGTTTCTTTCGCCATCCAATCAGATTAAACATTTGCAACCAATCACAAACACCCTTCCTGCAATCAGGAAGTATATTTCCCAAAGACTGTCTCCAACCCCAGTTTCTGTTGAAAGAGCCGCTTCTTATGTAAAGCTCCCTGGAAATGTCCTGGCTGTTGTTGGGAAGACACATATTGGCTGATTCTGTGTCCTTGTGTCTCTGCTATTGCATGTGAGCGTGCAATTAATTTCATTTCTTTTTTCTCTGATCCTGTGTTTGAGCGTGTTGTGTAATTCGGTAGCTCTCAGTCTCTGGTGCAGTCGGGATTCATTCTGTATATTACAGACTCTGGTACTGTGAGTGTGACATCCATTCTGTATCTGTCAGTCTCTGGTACTGTGTTTGAGTGTGAGGAGATGAGGTGGAATGTTGCAGGGAGGAAGATGGAAAAGAGCGTTGGTGCGATGACACAGCCTTGCTTGAGCCCAGTTTGCATTGGGATTAGGTCAGTGGTAGGTCCGTTGCCAATGATTACATGTCATGCAGTCGGCAGACGATGGTGCCGAATTTCTCCGGGCAGCCAAATTTGAAGAAGATGTTCCATAATCCCTCCCAGTTTGGAGAGATGAAGGCCTTTGTCAGGTCAGAGAAGGCCATGTAGAAAGGTTGCTGCTGCTCCCTACATTTTTCTTGGGAATGTCTTGCTGTGAAGATTATGTTCACTGTGCCTCTTGATTGACAGAATCCACATTGTGATTCCAGTAGGAGCTCTTCAGCCATGGGGAGGAGGCGGTTGACAAGGACTCTTGTGATGACCTTCCCTGTGACGGACAGCAGGGCTGCCCCTCTGTAGTTACTGCAGTCGGGTTTGTCACCTTTTTTGAAGATGGTCACATTTACGGCATCTCGGAAATCCCTGACATGCTCTCTTCCTTCCACATGAGAGACGTGAGATGATGTATTTGTGTCAAGAGTGCTTCTCTGCTGTATTTTCGAATTTTGGTGGGAATTCCATCTATGCCGGTGGCCTTATTTTTTTTTTAGCTGTCAATCTCTGTCAGTCTGGGATTGTGCTGACGTCATGGTGGGTAGCATGCTGTGGAATGTAGTCAAGGGCACTCACATCAAAGACGGCATCGCAATTGAGGAGATATTCAAAGTGCTCCTTCCAATGAGTGCTGACTGCCTCTCTGTCCTTGATCAGTGTCACTCCATTCTTTGCTCTCAGTGGGGTAGGTCCTTTGATACTTGGGCCGTGAATGATCTTGACAGTGCCGAAGAAGCCACATGTGTCGTGGCTTTCAGCAAGTTTTTGTAGTTCCAGCGTTCTTTCAGCCCACCAGCTGTTGTGTCAGTCGATCTACTCTATAGTACGAGTTGGAAACTATTGAACTGACTTTGCCTCCAGTCCAGAAGCAAGGCCATTCCAACATCTGTCATCTAGCTGCAATACGCTGACAACGCCTGCGGGTGCGCACACCCAGTGACCAAGCTTCAAACCCTGATCGATGCATTCATTGAGGCATATGAAAGAATTGGCCTTAAGCTAAATGTCTGGAAGACAAAGGTCCTCTGCCAGCCTGCTCCCCGACACTGCCCCTCTATATCAAGATCCATGGCGAACCACTGGACGATGTGATCACTGCTCATCCCTAGCGAGCATTGTCTCATCAAGGGCAGCCATCGACAATAGGGCAGCACAGTGGCGCAGTGGTTAGCACTGCAGCCTCACAGCTTCAGCGACCCGGGTTCATAGAAACATAGAAAAATACAGCACAGAACAGGCCCTTCGGCCCACGATGTTGTGCCGATCCTTTGTCCTCTGTCAAGGACAATTTAATCTATACCCCATCATTCTCCTTTATCCATATACCTATCTAAAAGCCGTTTGAAAGTCCCTAAAGTTTCTGACTCAACAACTTCCCCAGGCAAGGCATTCCATGCCCCGACCACTCTCTGGGTAAAGAACCTTCCCCTGACATCCCCCTTATATCTCCCACCCTTCACCTTAAATTTATGACCCCTTGTAACGCTTTGCTCCACCCGGGGAAAAAGTTTCTGACTGTCTACCCTATCTATTCCCCTGATCATCTTATAAACCTCTATCATGTCACCCCTCATCCTTCTCCGTTCTAATGAGAAGAGGCCTAGAATGTTCAGCCTTTCCTCGTAAGACTTATTCTCCATTCCAGGCAACATCCTGGTAAATCTCCTCTGCACCCTCTCCAAGGCTTCCACATCCTTCCTAAAATGAGGCGACCAGAACTGCACACAGTACTCCAAATGAGGCCTTACCAAGGTCCTGTACAGCTGCATCATCACCTCACGGCTCTTAAATTCAATCCCTCTGCTAATGAACGCTAACACCCCATATGCCTTCTTCACAGCCCTATCCACTTGAGTTGCAACCTTCAACGATCTATGCACATAGACCCCAAGGTCTCTCTGCTCCTCCACATGCCCAAGAACCCTACCGTTAACCCAGTATTTTGCATTCGTGTTTGTCCTTCCAAAATGGACGACCTCACACTTTTCAGGGTTAAACTCCATCTGCCACTTTTCAGCCCAGCACTGCAACCTATCCAAGTCCCTTTGCAGACGACAATAGCCCTCCTCGGTATCCACAACTCCACCAACCTTTGTATCATCTGCAAATTTACTGACCCACCCTTCGACTTCCTCATCTAAGTCGTTAATAAAAATCACAAACAGGAGAGGACCCAGAACTGATCCCTGTGGCACGCCACTGGTAACTGGGCTCCAGGCTGAGTATTTACCATCTAAGACCACTCTCTGCCTTCTATCAGTTAGCCAATTCTTAATCCAACTGGCCACATTCCCCACTATCCCATGCCTCCTGACTTTCTCCATAAGTCTACCATGGGGGACCTTATCAAATGCCTTACTAAAATCCATGTACACCACATCCACTGGTTTACCCTCATCCACTTGCTTGGTCACCTGCTCAAAGAATTCAATCAGGCTTGTGAGGCAAGACCTACCCCTCACAAAACCGTGCTGACTGTCCCGAATCAAGCAGTGTCTTTCCAGATGCTCAGAAATCCTATCCCTCAGCACCTTTTCCATCAACTTGCCTACCACCGAAGTAAGACTAACTGGCCTGTAATTCCCAGGGTTGTTCCTATTCCCTTTCTTGAACAGGGGCACAACATTTGCCACCCTCCAATCACCTGGTACCACCCCCGTCAACAGAGAAGATGAAAAGATCATTGCCAGCGGCTCTGCAATTTCATCCATTGCTTCCCATAACATCCTTGGATATACCCCGTCAGGCCCGGGAGACTTGTCTATCTTCAAGTTATTCAAAAACCCCAACACATCTTCCCTCCTAACGAGCACTTCCTCGAGCTTACCAGTCTGTTTCACACCGTCCTCTTCAGTAATACACCCCTTCTCATTCGTAAATACCGAAGAGAAGTACTCATTCAAAACCTCACTTATCTCTTCCGGCTCAACACATAGTCTCCCGCTATTGTCCTTGACCGGACCTACGGTCCCCCTAGTCATCCTCATATTTCTGACATACGCGTAAAAGGCCTTGGGGTTTTCTTTTATCCTACCCGCCAAGCATTTTTCATGCCCTCTCTTAGCTCTCCTAATCCCTTTCTTCAGATCCTTCCTGGCCATCTTGTATCCCTCCAGAGCTATGCCTGTGCCCTTTTTCCTCAACCTTATATACGCATCCTTCTTCTTCCTAACAAGACTCTCAACCTCTCTTGTCAACCACGGTTCCCTCACATGACCATCCCTTCCCTGTCTGACAGGGACATGCTTATCAATGGCCCCTACTATCTGCTCCTTGAAAAAGTTCCACATTTCGACCGTGCCCTTCCCTGCCAGCATATGCTCCCAACTTATGCTCCTCAGTTCCTGCCTGACAGCATCATATCTACCCTTCCCCCAATTGTAAACCTTGCCCTGTTGCACATACCGATCCCTCTCCATTACCACAGTGAATGCTACAGAATTGTGATCACTATCTCCAAAGTGCTCGCCCACCAACAGCTCTATCACTTGCCCTGGTTCATTACCTAGTACCAAATCCAATATTGCCTCCCCTCTGGTCGGGCAGTCTACATACTGAGTCAGAGAAGCTTCCTGGACATACTGCACAAACACTACCCCATCCAAACTATTCGATCTAAAGAGTTGCCAATCAATATTTGGGAAGTTGAAATCCCCCATAATTACTACCCTGTGACTTCTGCTCCTTTCCAAAATCTGTTTCCCAATCTGCTCTTCCACCTCCCTGCTGCTATTGGGGGGCCGATAGAAAACTCCCATCAAGGTGACTGCTCCTTTCCTGTTCCTGACCTCAACCCACAGTGCCTCAGTCGGCAGATCCTCCTCGAAAATTCTTTCAGCAGTTGTTACACTATTTCTAACTAACAATGCCACCCCCCACCTCTTTTACCACCATTCCTAATCTTATGAAAACATCTATAACCAGGTACCTCCAAGAACCATTCCTCCCCCTCACCTATCCACGTTTCAGTGATGGCCACAACATCGTAGTCCCAAGTGCCCATCCACGCCTTCAATTCACTCACCTTATTCCTGATGCTTCTTGCGTTCAAGTATACGCACTTTAACCCTTCTCCGTGCCCATCTGTCCTCTGCGACAGTGCTACCTTCCCCAATACCTCACTACACTCTTTGTCTTTCTGAGTGGACCCACTGGTCCCTGGACTACAAGTCCGGTTCCCATCCCCCTCCCAAACTAGTTTAAACCCTCCCGAACAGTACTAGCAAACCTCCCTCCCAGGATATTGGTGCCCCTCTGGTTCAGATGCAGCCCGTCCTGGGTACTGCCTGTGTGGGGTTTGCAAGTTCTCCCTGTGTCTGCGTGGGTTTCCTCCGGGTGCTCCGGTTTCCTCCCACATGCCAAAGACTTGCAGGTTGATAGGTAAATTGGCCATTATAAAAATTGCCCCGAGTAGAGGTAGGTGGTAGGGAAATATAGGGACAGGTGGGGATGTGGTAGGAATGTGGAATTAGTGCACGATTAGTATAAATGGGTGGTTGATGGTTGGCACAGACTCGGTGGGCCGGAGGGCCTGTTTTAGTGCTGTATCTCTAAACTAAAGACAATCCAACATCCCAGGAATCAGCCGAGTGAACTTTCTCTGAACTGATTCCAATGCATGTGTCCCCCTCCTTAAATAAGGAGACCAAAACTGTGTGGAGTCCTTTAGTTGGGATGTCACTAATGCCCTGTACAGTTATCGCAAAACTTCCCTACTTTTATACTCCATTCCCCTTGCTAAAAATGCCAACATTCCATTTGCCTTCCTAATTACTTGCCTTAGCTGCATGCTAACGTTTTTGTAATTCATGTACCTGGACACACAGATTCCTTGGTACAGCAGCATTCTGCAGTCTCTCTGATGCAAGTAATATTCTGCTTTTCTATTCTTCCTGCCAAAGTAGACAATCTCACATTTTCCCGTATTATACCCCATCTGCCAAATTTTTGCCCACTGACTTAACCCATCTATATCTCTTTGCAGACACTTTGTGGCCTCCTCACAACTTGCTTTCCAACCTATCTTTGTACCGTCCATAAATTTGGCAACAAAACACTCAGTGCCTTCATGCAATTATTAATATAGGCCATAAATAGTTGAGGCACCAGCACTGATCCCTGTGACACTCCATTAGTTACAGTTTGCCAATCTGAAAATGCCCCATTTATCCCCACTCTCTGTTTCCTGTGAGTTAGCCAATTCTATATCCATGTGTGTGTAGTTTTCAGATTGTGTCTGTCAGTGTCTGGTACTCTGAGTTTTGGACTCTTTCACAATCTCTCAGTGCTACTATTTGTGTGTTAGGTTCCTTTAGATGACTCAGGCTGAGATACTGTGAGTGCAGTAATCAACCTATACAGTGGCGCAGTGGTTAGCACCGCAGCCTCACAGCTCCAGGGACCCGGGTTCGATTCCGGGTACTGCCTGTGTGGAGTTTGCAAGTTCTCCCTGTGTCTGCGTGGGTTTTCTACGGGTGCTCTGGTTTCCTGCCAAAAGACTTGCAGGTTGATTGGTAAATTGGCCATTATAAATTGTCACTAGTATCGGTCGGTGGTTGGGAAATATAGGGAAAGGTGGGGATGTTTGGTAGGAATATGGGATTAGTGTAGGATTAGTATAAATGGGTGGTTGATGTTCGGCACAGACTCGGTGGGCCGAAGGGCCTGTTTCAGTGCTGTATCTCAAATCTAAAAAAAAACCTTTCAGCATCTGGCACTTAGCATGTGTTTCAGACGATAGAGGTCGAGGTCAAGGAGGACCTCCATGAGGTGAAGAGTCAGGAGGCCTCACTCTTTGCCACAGAGGCCTCCAAAATCATCTTCCGGTCCAGAGTCCACTCCATCGAACAGGATGAGATGTGTTTGCACTACCTCTTCCAAAAGCTTCACACAGCTTCATCAGAAGCCTGAAGGAAGAGGGTGGCTCGGTAACGTCTTTGCAGTCCGACATACTAAGGATTAGCAAATCCTTTTATGCTGGGCTGTCTGACACGAAGCGCACAGACAGCAGAGCTTCCTGTGATCTATCACAGCTGTCTTAGATGACAGCATGAGGGAGAGACTGGACATGCCGCTAACTCTGGACAAGCTGACAAAGGCCGTCAAGTCCTTTGAGACGAGTAAAACTCCCGGAAGCGATGCCTTACTGGTTGAGTTGTATTCGGCCCTGTGGGACTGGATCGGCCCAGACCTGCTGGAAGGATACGAGAGTATGCTCCTGGCCGGCAGCATGTCAGAATCCATGAGGAAAGGCATCATCACCCTCATCTCCAAGCGGAAGGGGGAGAGGGCAGGAATCAGAAATTGGCAGCCCATCTCACTACTTAATTTTGACTACAAGATGCTGTCCAAAGTCATAGCCAGTCGAGTCAAGTCCGCTCTGGAGTTGGTGATTCACCCTGATCAGACCTGTACTGTACCCGGCAGGAAGATCTCTGATAGTCTCGCGTAACTCGGGGATACGATCGCCTATGTACGGGACAGGAGGGTGTACACCTGCCTCATCAGCCTGGACCAGGAGAAGGCTTGTGACAGGATATCGCACACCTTCATGATGGATGTGCTTTCCAAAATGGGGTTTGGGGAGGGAATCTGCAATTGGATCAAACTGCACTTCACAAATATCAGTAGCGCTGTCTCAATCAATGGGTGGGAATCAGAAAGTTTTCCGATCCAATCTGGAGTCAGACAGGGCTGTCCTCTCTCCCCGGTCTTGTTTGTTTGCTGTTTGAACCCTTTGCTGAGTATATTAGGAAGGATGTGAACATAAGAGGGGTGACAATCCCAGGCAGCAGAGCCACTCAGGTTAAAACCTCCCTGTACATGGATGACGTCGTCGTCTTCTGCTTGGACCCGCTGTCTGTGTGCATCTGCACCCAGTTCGAACTGGCCTCAGGGGCCAGAGTTAACCAGGGCAAGAGCGAGGCCATGTTCTTTGGGAACTGGGCTGACCTATTCTTTGTCCCCTTCACCATTAGGTCACAGTACCTGAAGATGCTGGGGATATGGTTCGGAAGGGCCGGGGCGTGCACCAAAACCTGGGAGGAGTGAGTAGCCAGGGTACAACATAAGCTGAGCATGTGGGAGCAGCGATCTCTCTCCAATATGGGTAAGAACCTGGTCATCAGATGCGAGGTGCTCACGTTGTTGCTGTATGTGGCGCAGGTCTAGCCCATACCCCACTCCTGCGCTCTGGTGGTCACCCAAGTCATTTTCCACTTCATCTGGGGATGCAAAATGGACCGGGTCTGGAGGGCACGATGTTCAAACCTCTGGATAAGGGCGGGAAAAATGTACCCAACATTGCCCTCATCCTGATGACTACCATCGTGTGCGGCTGCATCGAGCTGTGTGTAGATCCCCAGTACGCAAACACCAAGTGTCACTATGTGCTGAGGTTCTATCTGTACCCGATGTTGAGAAGGATGGACTTCGTCACATTGCCGCGGAACGCTCCATCCAGTTGGGCCGTGCCGTACCACCTATCCTTCGTGGGAAAATTTCTGCAGAAAAACACCTTTGACCACCAACCCATCAGGCAGTGGTCTGCATGGAATGTCCACAAGGCCCTACGGGAAAAGGAGATGGTGGATCCTGTTGGATGGTTCCCCAAGCAGACTGCCAAAGTCATTAGACAGAATGCCTCATCACCAGAACTTTCAAACAAGCACCAAGGTGTAGCTTGGCTGGTGGTGAGAAGAGCCCTCCCCGTCAGATCCTTCCTGCACGCCAGAAGTCTCACACCCTTCGCACAATGCCCTTGAGGTGGCTGCGGTGGGGAAGAGACGGTTGCCCACCTCCTTCTGGAATGTGTCTTTGCAAAGCAGGTGTGAAAAGAGATGCAGTGGTTTTTGTCGAGGTTCATCCCAAGCAGCTCTGTAACACAGGAGTCTGTGCTGTATTGGCTGTTCCCAGGGACATACACAGAGATAAACATCAACTGCTGCTGGAGGACTATCAATTTGGTCTGCCCCCCGAAACTTGCTGGTCTTCCAGCACAAAGAGTTGTCCACGACCGAATGTTGCAGACTGGCACATTCCAAGGTCCAAGACTACGTGCTGAGGGACGTACTAAAGCTTGGGGCAGCCGCAGCAAAGGCTCAATGGGGAAACACCACTGTGTAAGGTCCCCCCACCAAGCTGAACTGAGGGGCTGGATCCATAGAAAACCCCTCGAACTTTATCGGGAAAATATTTGTTTGCTGTAAAATGTACATGGTACGTAAAATGAAATGGAAGGGTTGTGAGGCAACTCACTCCTGTATTGAAGGAAACTGATCTCCTTTGCACTCTTTGTATTGTCTGACTCGATGATGTTTGGAACTGTTCTGTATTGTTTTTTCTTACAGATTTTTATGAATAAAGTATATTTTGGAAATAAAAAAAGTCAGGAAGAGGAAAGACCAGCGGGAAAGCTCAGTCCAAGGCCAAGTCTCACTCCTCCCGGGCTGGACTGGAGTTCCCAGTGGGCCGTGTACACAGGCTCCTGAGAAAGGGCAACTATGCTGAGCCTGTGGGTGCTGGCTGCTGTGCTCGAGTATCTAACCACTGAAATCCTCGAGCTGGCCGGTAACGTGGCCCGGGACAACAAGAAGATCCGCATCATCCCCCGACACCTGCAACTGGCCGTCCGCGACAACGCGGAGCTCAACAAGCTGCTGGGAGGGGTGACCATTGCACAGGGCGGGGTGCTGGCTAATATCCAGGCCGTGCTGCTGCCCAAAAAAACCAGCGCTCAGAGCTCCCAGAAAAAGTAAAGCGGCCAAAATGTCATCTAATAAGCCAAAGGCTCTTTTCAGAGCCACCCACAGTCTCTGTGAAAGGGCTGATTACTGTCTAATTCCAAAACATTTGTAACAGGAATGGCAACTATTTAAAATGTTTAAGCAACTATTTCAGTGACTTCTCACTGTCTCCCTGAAGCCTGTGTGAAGGGGAATTACCAATTGTCCATAATTTATTACTTCCAAAGGATGTAGGTGCTTTGGAGAGGGTGCAGAGGAGGTTCACCAGGATGTTGCCTGGTATGGAGGGCGCTAGCTATGAAGAGAGGTTGAGTAGATTAGGATTATTTTCATTCGAAAGACGGAGGTTGAGGGGGGACCTGATTGAGGTTTACAAATTCGTGACAGGTATAGACAGGGTGGATAGCAAGAAGCTTTTTCCCAGAGTGGGGGATTCAATTACTCGGGGTCACGAGTTCAAAGTGAGAGGGGAAAGGTTTAGGGGGGATATGCGTGGAAAGTTCTTTACGCAGAGGGTGGTGGGTGCCTGGAACGCGTTGCCAGCGGAGGTGGTAGACGTGGGCACGATAGCGTCTTTTAAGATGTATCTAGACAGATACATGAATGGGCAGGAAGCAAAGAGATACAGACCCTTAGAAAATAGGCGACATGTTAAGAAAGAGGATCTGGATCGGCGCAGGCTTGGAGGGCCGAAGGGCCTGTTCCTGTTCTGTAATTTTCTTTGTTCTTCGTTGTTTGTTCCACACGGAGTTTGAGTTACTTGTCCCATTATAGATTGCTGAACAGAGTTGTTTACCGCCAGTTCGAACAGTTGACAACAATTGACAAATTAAATCTGCTTGTGAAATAGCGCCCGGAATTTGTGACAGTAAAAGTGGAATATGGAAACAGGTTTTTAACTTGTTACTGGACTTTTTTTTATTATTTCCAAAATATGCATTATTCATAAAAATCTGTAAAAAGTACATGACTAAACAGTTCTAAACAGCACCAAGTCGAAAATTACAAACAGTGCAAAGGAGGTCAGTTTCCTTCATTGCAGGAGTGAGCTGCCTCACAACCCTTCGATTTCATTTTCCATGCCATATACATTTTACAGCAAACGAAAATTTTCCTGATACATTTCGAGGGGTTTTCCATCGACCCAGCCCATCCGTTCAACTTGGTGGGGGGACCTTACACAGTGGTCTTTTCCCATTGAACATTTGCTGCGGCTGCCCCAAGCTTTAGTGCGTCCCTCAGCACGTAGTCCTGGACCTTGAAACGTGCCAGTCTGCAACATTCGGTCGTGGACAACTCTTTGTGCTGGAAGACCAGCAAGTTTCGGGCAGAACAACGGGTGTCTTTCACCGAATTGATAGTCCTCCAGCAGCAGTTGATGCTTATCTCAGTGTGCGTCCCTGGGAACAGCCCGTAGAGCACAGACTCCTATGTTACAGAGTTGCTTGAGATGAAGTTCGACAAAAACCACTGCATCTCTTTCCACACCTGCTTTGCAAAGACAAATTCCAGAAGGAGGTGGGCAACCATCTCTTCCCCACCAAAGTCACCTCGAGGGTGTTGTGCAGAGGGGGTGAGACTTCGGGTGTGCAGGAAGGATCTGACTGGGAGGGCTCTTCTCACCACCAGCCAAGCTTCATCTTGGTGCTTGTTTGAAGGTTCTGGTGATGAGGCATTCCGCCAAATGACTTCGGTGGTCTGCTTGGGGAAGAGGATCCGCCATCTCCTTTTCCTGTAGGGCCTTGAGGACATTCTGTGCAGACCACTGGCTGATGGACCGGTGGTCAAAGGTGTTTTTCCGCAGAAACCGCTCGACGAAGGATAGGTGGAACGACACAGTCCAACTGGATGGAGCATTCCGCGGCAATGTGACAAGGCTTCGCAACACCGGGGACAGATAGAACCTCAGCACGTGGTGACACTTGGAGTTTGCGTCTACACACAGCTTGATGCAGCCACACACGAAGGTAGTCATCAGGATGAGGGTGATGTTGGGTACATTTTTCCCACCCTTATCCAGAGGTTTGAGCATCGTGTCCCTCCGGACCCGGTCCATTTTGGATACCCAGATGAAGCGGAAAATGGCTCGGGTGACCGCCACAGCGCCGGAGTGGGGTATGGGCCAGACCTGCGCCATGAACAGCAACAACGTGAGCGCCTTGCACCTGATGACCAGGTTCTTACCCACATTGGAGAGAGATCGCTTCTCCCACATGCTCAGCTTGTGTTGGACCTTGGCTGCTCGCTCTTCCCAGATTTTGCTGCACACCCCGGCCCTTCTGAACCATATTCCCAGCACCTTCAGGTAGTCTGAGCTGACGGTGAAGGGGACAAAGGATCGGTAAGCCCTGTTCCCAAAGAACATGGCCTCTCTCTTGCCGTGGTTAACTTTGACTCCCGAGGTCAGTTTCAACTGGTCGCAGATGCTCATCAGTCTGCACACAGACAGCGGGTCCGAGCAGAAGACCGCGACGTCATCCATGTAGAGGGAGGTTTTAACCTGAGTGCCTCCTCTGCCTGGAATTGTCACCCCTCTTCTGCTCACATTCTTCCTAATAGACTCAGCAAATGGTTCAATACAGCAAACAAACAAGACCGGGGACAGAGGGCAGCCCTGTCTGACTCCAGATTGGATCGGGAAACTTTCCGATTCCCACCCATTGATTGAGACTGCGCCACTGATGTTTGTGTAGGGCAGTTTGATCCAATTGCAGATTCCCTCCGCAAACGCCATTTTGGAAACATGTCCATCATGTATGTGTGTGATATTCTGTCAAAAACCTTCTCCTGGTCCAGGCTGATGAGGCAGGTGTCCACCCTCCTGTCCCGTACATAGGCGATTGTATCCCTGAGTAGTGCGAGACTATCGGAGATCTTCCTGCCAGGTGCAGTACAGGTCTGATCAGGGTGGATCACCAACTCCAGAGCAGACTTGACTCGACTGGCTATGACTTTGGACAGAATCTTGTCGTCAACATTAAGCAGTGAGATGGGCTGCCAATTTCCAATTTCTGCCCTCTCCCCGTTCCGCTTGTCAATGAGGGTGATGATGCCTTTCCTCATGGATTCTGATATGCTGCCGGCCAGGAGCATACTCTCGTATACTTCCAGCTGGTCCAGGCAAACCCAGTCCCACAGGACACAATACAGCTCAACCGGTAAGCCATCGCTTCTGGGAGTTTTATTCGTCTCGAAGGACTTGACGGCCTTTGTTAGCTCATCCCGAGTTAGCGGCTTGTCCAGTCTCTCCCTCCTGCTGTCATCTAAGACCTCTGTGATAGATGACAGGAAGGACTGGGAGGCTCTTCTGTCTGTGGGCTTCGCGTCATACAGCCCAGCATAAAAGGATTTGCTGATCCTTAGTATGTCGGACTGCGAAGATGTTACCGAGCCATCTTCTTCCTTCTGGCTGCTGATAACAGAGCTCTCTCTGTGTACCTTTTGGAAGAAGTAATGCAAGCACATCTCATCCTGCTCAATGGGGTGGACTCTGGACCGGAAGATGATATTGGAGGTCTCCGTGGCAAAGAGCGAGGCCTGCTTTCTCTTCACCTCTTGGAGGTCCTCCTTGACCTCAACCCCCATCGACTGTAGCCGGAGCAGATTTTGCATACTTTTCTGGAGTCAGGACATTTCCCTCTGTCTCTCTCGCCCTCTGAACACCTTTTGAGGAGAAAGAACCTCTTGATGTTCTCCTTGATCGCGTCCCACCTGTGAACTGGAGACTCAGGATTCTCGGTTCTCCAACCTTTGTAATCCCTTTTAAGTTCCTCAACGTTCTCTGGGGTTAGCAGTGTAGCATTGAGCTTCCACGTCCCTCTGCCAACCCGCTAGTCGTCCTGTAAGTGACAGTCGGCCATTACGAGGCAGTGGTTCGACAAGAACACCGGCTTGACGTCAATGGATCTGACCGTGACGGCATGGGCCACAAACAGGAAGTCAATCCTGGAATGGGCAGACCCGTCCAATCTTGACCATGTCTATCTATGCTGCACTCCGTCTGCAGGTTTGCTGAATACGTCGTGCAGTTTTGCATCTTTTACTGTTTCTATTAGGAATCTGGACATAGCGTCCAGTTTGCTGTCGTCTCTGCCAGATCGCCCAGCTGCATCGATGATGCAGTTGAAGTCACCGCCTAGGATGACTGGCCTGCACGTTGCCAGCAGCAATGGTTGATGGCAAATGTTCATCCTGGAGTTTAGTTACCAGTGGTGTACCGCAAGGTTCTGTTTTGGGGCCACTGCTGTTTGTCATTTTTAAAATTACCTGGATGAGGGTGCAGAAGGGTGGGTTAGTAAATTTGCGGATGACACGAAGGTCGGTGGAGTTGTGGATAGTGTCGAAGGGTGTTGTAGGGTACAGAGGGACATAGATAGGCTGCAGAGCTGGGCTGAGAGATGGCAAATGGAGTTTAATGCGGAGAAGTGTGAGGTGATTCACTTTGGAAGAAGTAACAGCAATGCAGAGTACTGGGCTAATGGGAAGATTTTTGGTAGTGTAGATGTACAGAGAGATCTTGGTGTCCAGGTACATAAATCCCTGAAGGTTGCTACCCAGGTTAATAGGGCTGTTAAGAAGGCATATGGTGTGTTAGCTTTTATTAGTAGGGGGATCGAGTTTCGGAGCCACGAGGTCATGATGCAGCTGTACAAAATTCTGGTGAGGCCGCGCCTTGAGTATTGCGTGCAGTTCTGGTCACCGCATTATAGGAAGGATGTGGAAGCTTTGGAAAGGGTGCAGAGGAGATTTACTAGGATGTTGCCTGGTATGGAAGGAAGGTCTTACGAGGAAAGGCTGAGGGACTTGGGGTTGTTTTCGTTAGAGAGAAGGAGGAGGAGAGGTGACTTCATAGAGACATACAAGATAATCAGAGGGTTAGATAGGGTGGATATTGAAAGTCTTTTTCCTCGGATGATGATGGCAAACACGAGGGGACATAGCTTTAAGTTGAGGGGTGAAAGATATAGGACAGATGTCAGAGGTAGTTTCTTTACGCAGAGAGTAGTAGGGGCGTGGAACGCCCTGTCTGCAACAGTAGTAGACTCGCCAACTTTAAGGGCATTGAAGTGGTCATTGGATAGACATATGGATGAAAATGGAATAGTGTAGGTCAGATGGTCGGCGCAACATCGAGGGCCGAAGGGCCTGTACTGCGCTGTAATGTTCTAGTTCTAATTCTAATTCTAATTCTAAAGACGGTCAACCGTTCGCTGCATTGAAACGGGGCGTACATGCTGATCAACCAGAGCGAAGCATTGTTGTACATTACATCTGCGATGAGGAGGCGACTGCCCACCACCTCCTTAACTTCGGAGATGGTGAAGTTACCTCCCCGCAGCAGAAGACCCAGGCCGGAGGAATGGCAATCATTACCCCCTGACCAGATCGATGGCCCGTGGGACCACCATTGCGACCACTGCCTGTCGGTGCTGAGATGTGGTATTCCACACTCCTGCAGAAACAGGGGGTCGGCTTTGACCTTGGCGAGGTAATCCATCGCATAGTGGATTTAATGCTACGCACATTAATTGAAGCAATCCTTATACCCATTTTTTTAAAGTTAGTTGTTGCTTCCCATACCATTTGTCCTTGCTAGTCCCAGTCCTTCAGGATGTTCCTGTATACCCATAGTGTACGCAAGCTGTTTCACACTCGTTGGGCTCAGAAACCCCTCCTGGTTTTTCATGCAGGGTTTCTTCCACTGAGGTGACATCGGTGGGGGGGCGGGGGTCTTGTTGGCAGCAGGGATTGGGCTGTTCTGTGCTATTCCCCTCTGTTCCTCCTCGAAAACATCACTGCTGACGGCTTCCCAGAGCTGAAGTGCGCCAGATGTGTCTTTGCTCTCAGTGTCCCAGAGCTGGGATGTGTTGGCCATGTCGCTAGGTGTGGCGCTTTGGGTTTGGGGCTTGACAGGCCCATCACAGCTTCCAGTGCCCGGGGGCTGGGGGGCTTTATCTTCCAGCTCCTTTTGAGTTCTGCCGCTTCTTTTGAAGGTGCTGTCGCTCCGGCACTTCCTCATCCAGTGAAGAGGAGCTGCTGTAGTCTGTCTCAGACGGTAGCCTCCTCTTGCCACTGGTTTGGGTGGTGGCCTGTTCCGCTTTTGGAGGTCTTTTCTTTGTGGTTTTCCTTTGGACAAACTGCCACTGACCTGTTTGTCCATCTGCTGCCTCCTCCTCCATTGATTCTGTCTGTGGAGGAGGGGTTTCCGGGTGCAGGGTAGGTGCCGGGTTGCTGGTTTCAGTTGCCTTCCCTTTCTTCCCCTTCTCAGGTAGAAGTTCCTCACTGCAGAGAAGGTTGCTTGTCTCCTTTCCAACACCGGACGCCTTCGTCGAACCTTCTCCCGGCCTTTCCTTGGACCTTGCCGCCTGAGCATAACTGAGGCAGCGTTTGGGGCAGGTTTTGTAGAGATGGCCTGCCGCACCGCACAGGTTGCAACACTTACTCTGCTTACAGTCCTTGGTCTGATGGCCTTCCTTCTTGCAGTTCTTGCAGACAACCGTGCTGCAGTTTGCTGCCACGTGACCAGATTTGCCACAGGTGCGACAAACTTTGGGCTGCCCAGCGTAGACCAAGAAGCCTCGACTTCCCCTGATAGCGAAGCTGGAGGGAGGGTGGATGATGGCTCCATTGGCATCGACCGTCAAGGTCACCTTGACTTGCCGCTTATTGGTCCAAATCCCAAAGGGGTCTTTGACATCAGTGCTGGCCACCTCGACGTACCTGGCGAGAAAGGTGAGTACATCCACCACAGGAACATGGGGGTTGTAGAGGTGAATTGTCACCACCCGGTCATGTTGTGACGGAAGCGTGAAGAGCGGCTCCACTGGGAGGATCGACAGCGGCGCCCGGTCCCCTTTCTCCTTGAACGCCTTCAGGAACTTGATGCATCCCGCCACATTCTTGAATGTCATGTCGATATACCCACTGCTGGGGAAATCCTGCAGGCAGAAGATGTGCCTAGCTTGAAATCCACAGCAATCGATGAGGATTTTCTTGATGAAGAAGGTGCGATCGACCAGTGCATCTCCTTCCTTGTCCTTCACCACCACCCGAATGGTGTTCCGCACTCCCTGGCCTGAAGCTCAAAGATTGGTTATAGCCATTTTACTCAAAGCCTACCCAGGATCAAAAGCCACTGATCATGGTTTCTCCACTGCCAAGTAAGTACTGATAAGAACAGATACTACACTTGATCTTAGCCAAAAGGCTGAGAAGCTCCACCACTGGCGGTCCTGCCTTCAGTTGCCTGGACCCCAAGCTACTGGACATAGATTTTCCAGGAATTCGCTTCTTTACTGCTCTGAAATTGGAGGCTTTTTCGATTTAAAATATTCTGTCAGGTCGACAATTTAAGCCAATGCTTGGCTGCATTTTCTAATTCAAGGCTCTGCGATTGGTTAAGACATGTGAATAAGAAGAGGGTGACCAATCAGAAGTGGGTTCGGGTAAGCATGGGCTCAAACTGTGTGAATTCCAGGTCCCTGAATGACTGAGATGAAACTCTGTCCAAAGTCATAGCCAGTCGAGTCAAGTCTGCTCTGGAGTTGGTGATTCACCCTGACCAGACCTGTACTGTACCCGGCTGGAAGATCTCTGATAGTCTCGTGCTACTCAGGGATACGATCGCCTATGTACGGGACAGGAGGGTGGACACCTGCCTCATCAGCCTGGACCAGGAGAAGGCTTTTGACAGGAAATCGCATACCTGCATGATGGACGTTCTTTCCAAAATGGGGTTTAGGGAGGGAATCTGCAATTGGATCAAACTGCTCTACACGAACATCAGTAGCGCAGTCTCAATCAATGGGTGGGAATCGGAAAGTTTCCTGATCCAATCTGGAGTCAGACAGGGCTGTCCTCTCTCCCCTGTCTTGTTTGTTTGCTGTGTTGAACCCTTTGCTGAGTCTATTAGGAAGGATGCGAGCATGAGAGGGGGTGCCAATCCCAGGCAGCAGAGGCACTCAAGTGTGGTGGTCACCCGAGCCATTTTCCGCTTCATCTGGGGATCTAAAATGGACTGGGTCCAGAGGGACACGATGTTCAAATCTCTGGTCAAGGGCGGGAAAAATGTACCCAACGTTGCCCTCATCCTGATGACCACCTTCGTGTGCGGCTGCATCAAGCTGTGTGTAGACCTCCAGTATGCAAACTGCAAGTGTCACTACGTGCTGAGGTTCTATCTGTTCCCAGTGTTGCGAAGGATGGGCCTGGTCACATTGCCGCGGAACGCTCCATGTAGTTGGACCATGCTGTACCACCTATCCTTCGTGGAGCAGTTTCTGCGGGAAAACACCTTTGACCACTGATCCATCAGGCAGTGGTCTGCACGGAATGTTCTCAAGGCCCAACGGGAAAAGGAGATGGGGTATCCTGTCGGATGGTTCCCCGAGCAGACCACCAAAGTCATTTGGCAGAATGCCTCATCACCAGAACTTTCAAACAAGCACCAAGATGTAGTTTGGCTGGTGGTGAGAAGAGCCTTCCCCGTCAGATCCTTCCTGCACGCCCGAAGACTCGCCCCCTCCGCGCAATGCCCCCACCGTGGCTGTGTTGGGGAAGAGACGGTTGCCCACCTCCTCCTGGAATATGTCTTTGCAAAGCAGGTGTGGAAAGAGATGTATTGGTTTATGTCGAGGTTTATCCCAAGCAGCTCTTTAACACAGGAGTCTGTGCTCTACGGGCTGTTCCCAGGGACACACACCGAGACAGACATAAACTGCTGTTGGAGGACTATCAATTCGGTGAAAGACGCCCTTTGGTCTGCCCGAAACTTGCTGTCTTCCAGCGCAAGGAGTTGTCCACCACCGAATGTTGCAGACTGGCACATTCCAAGGACCAGGACTACGTGCTGAGGGATGCACTAAAGCTTGGGGTAGCCGCAGCAAAGGCTCAATGAGGAAAGACCACTGTGTAAGGTCCCCCCACCAGGCTGAACTGAGGGGCTGGATCCATGGGAAACCCCTCGAACTGTATCGGGAAAATTTTCATTTGCTGTAAATGTAAAACTGTAATTGGCATGACAAATGTGAAATGGAAGGGTTGTGAAGCAACTCATGATTGTGTTGAAGGAAACTGATCTCCCTTGCAATGTTTGTATTTTTTGGTGCTGTTTGAAACTGTTTGGCAATGTAATTTTTACAGATTTTTATGAATAAAGTATATTTTGGAAATTGGTCAGTTTCACAAACCCTGTCAGTTTCAGTGCAGGAAACACCGTCTCGGGGGAAATAACACCACAAGTGGGTCTGGTTCCAGTGACCGATTTAACGGCTGCTGCAAAACTCCCGGATTCCCTCATTGCAGCGAAATCATTTTGAAATTCTTTGAAAACAATGAGTGATTCTGGAGGAGTGATGTGGCTTTTCACTGAGGGCATGTGTCGACTGGGGAAATAACTAAGTGTAGAGCCTCGGGCACTGTTTACACAGCCCGTTTAGAAAATCAAATCCACTGCACATCCTTGCTGCAAATGAAATGTCAAACTCGGGGATTCCAGTTTTATACCCGAACACAGCACAGATTTATTGCAGTCAGTTCTGAACAGCCTATCCCATCTCCCGTTTCCAGGTCACTGCTCTCTCTGTGAGGCGGTGGGTGGCTCTTCGAAGAGCCTTTGTTGTGTGTTTGTGGGAAAGGGGCTGGTTTCTCAGCCGCCGAATCCGCACAGAGTGCGGCCCTGCCGTTTCAGAGCGTACACCACATCCATGGCAGTGACCGTCTTGCGCTTGGCGTGCTCAGTGTAGGTGACCGCATCCCTGATCACATTCTCCAGGAAACCTTTCAACACCCCGCGAGTCTCCTCATAGATCAAACCCGAGATCCGCTTGACCCTGCCACGGCGAGCCAGGCGGAGGATTGCTGGTTTGGTGATGCCCTGGATATTATCACGAAGCACTGTGCGGTGCCGCTTTGCTCTGCCTTTGCCAGGTCCCTTGCATCCTTCACCTCTGCCAGACACTTTTTCCCAAAAGTATACTCCATTCATAAAAATCTGTTTAAAAAAAGCTTTACAAAACAGTCCAAAACAGCACCAAGTTGACATTCCAAAAGCGCAAAGGAAATCAGTTTTCTTCGATACAGGAGTGAGTTGCCTCACAACCCTTCCATTCCATTTTACATGCCATGTACATTTTACAGCAGATCCATGTTGGTGTAGACAGCCAGAGGGGTTTCCCATGGGTCCAGCCCTTTAGTTCACTCTGGTGGGAAGACCTTACACAGTGTTCTTTCCCCATTGAGCCTTTGCAGCGGCCATGATCCACAACATGACTGATTACTGCTCCAACTCCATATTTTGAAGCTAGCTTCAGTTCACCATTTGTGTGGTAATGAATGTGTAGTGTGTCACTGATCGAGCTTCTCTTACATGCATCATTAGCATCTTGTGTTTCAGACCATTTCCATTTCACATCTTTCTTCAACAACTTATGTAGTGGAGCTAACACCATTGCATGCTCAGGCAGAAATTGTGAGTAGTATTGGACCATGCCGAGAAAAGATCTAAGCTCAGACACATCTTTTTGTCTTTGGGGCTTTGACCATAGCCTCTATCTTCTCTTTCACTCGCTGGAGTTCTTTTCATTGATTTTCAGGCCAAGGTACACCACATGAAAAAACATGCTTCCAGTCTAAATTCAGCTTTCAAAGCCAGTCTTTCCCCATTATTATTGGTTCGTTGACATATCTCACTACCTTGTAGGGGAGAGGCTGGCATAGCAGTAATGTCACTGAACTGATAATCTCACGACTCAGACTAATGCCCATGGGGATATGGGTTTAAATCCCACCATGGCAGCTGGTGGAATTCAGATTCAATTCATTAATGAATAATATAAAATCTGAGTAGTGGTGCCATGCAACTATAATTGATTTTCATTAAAACCCATCTGGTTCACTCATACCCTTTACAGAAGGCAATCTGCTGTGCTTACCTGGTCTGGCCTGTATGTGATGCTGGCCCACAACAATGTGGTTTACTCTCACCTGTCCTCTGAAATGACCTAGCAAGCAATTCAGTTGTCAAGGGCAATTAGGAATGGGCAATAAATGCTGGCCTTGCCAGTGATGCCCGCCTCCCATGAAATAATGAATAAAAACAGGTATCTTGAGGGGCCTGCCCTTATGTTGCACATTACACTCCATTTGCCAACACATTGCTAACACCTCACCAGAGTAGGTTTTCAATTGAGCTGTGCTCTCAGTTAGAGGTACATCACTGACTTTGCTCCCATACATTTCTCTATTCATGATGGAGCAATCCATGGTCGTAGCAATGTACTGTTTATTTACCAACAACATTATACAAAAGTCTCCATCATTTGAGTGATTGCTAGTGGCATAAATGCTGCACAGCCCTTGCTCCTCTTTGGTTAGGCACTCTGGATTCACTTCAAGATTGTGAACTCCACCCTCATAACATCACTGTTTTCCATTACCACTGGAATTAGTTCCCTTTCCTTCTTTGGCCTCTGCTTGACAATTAAAACATTTTGCATTTATGTACTGACATGATTGTGCTGTGTGGTTGCCGTTATGGTGATAACAACACTAAACTGCTATCATTGGCACTCTTCTGGCTATGTCTGTCCACTTTAGACTTGGCTGAAGCACTTTAACAGTGGACAGAAGCCTGTACTAGTTACCAGCATGGGATAAAATTCCCTAACATTCTTTGATGCCATCTCCATGGAAACAGCAATCTTACACACGATCTCAAATGTAAGATTTTGTGTGTTTAGTAACTTCGATTGGATTCTTTTGTTCACAAATCCACACACAAATATGTCTCAAAATGCATGGTATAAGAATGTGCCAAAGTTGCAACGTAATAAAAATTCTTCAGTGCCACAATATACTCACCAACTGCTTCACTACTTTTCTGATTTCTGGTTCCAAATGTATAGCATTCTGCTATCTCTAGTGGCTTAGGATTGAAATGTTCCTCCAACTTGGTGATTTTGTTTTGACTGGCACATATTTTGCTTTGTTCAGAGCAGGAAGCTTTGTCAGCATGCCAGACACTTCCAGGCCAATTTCCAGAAGCAAAATTGTTTTCTTTTGCTCAGGAATTGCCTTATTCTGAGTCTTGACCGCCTCACCTACCAGTCCCAAAATATTCTTAACTCTAAGAACATGCCCATTCTTTCAATATAGGAACGGAATGTTGCTCAAACCCTCTCATTCGTTGCCAGCTTTCAGCTGTATCCCATGGGTACAGCCAAATTTCCTCAATGAGCACTAAGACCCTGCGGTATCCTATTCAACTCAGGAGACAGTCTGAGGCTCAGGCTGCCCACAACCCAGCTAAATTCTCCACTATCCGAGCAACTAAGTCACCAGGCTGATCTTGTTTACTGCAGTCCCTGCTGCTGTTTTCTGCCTATATTTGCAGACTTTATCTTCCCCTAGTTGCCATTTTCTCTAATATTTTCAGGTGGGTCCAGCAGAGGAAATGGACACCAAATATGGCCAGTTCAAATAAGTGTTTATTCACGCCATTACATCATCACGTCATTACATTATTAGCATAATATACAAATACACTACATATGTGAATCACGTCCTGATCACTTTTACTAGATATGTGTCTGAATAAGTGGAAACCCCTCACAATCAACACTGTCACCTTTCAGTGTTTTGTGGAGAAATTTCACGGCGTGACTTATGTGATTCCCTCATTTAATGTGTTTGTACAAATTTCAGAAAAGTATGGAGATGCAAATAACTTACGAGAAATCGTCTAAACATATCTTCATGTCTGGCACTCACTCGCAAAGAACTGCAAACTCACAGACTCAGAAAGAACCCGGAGATGGAAATCAATGTTCAGCACAGCTAGAAAGATCTGCACTAATCTATAGCTCAAAAAACTCAAACACTTTATTTTGACCCTTTGATTTAGTTGGTCGAAGCACCTCTTTAATGAACAGATCAATCCTGGATTCAAATCCCCTTTAAGCCTGACTGTAACTTGGTTTTCCAACTACTTTATTGAGCAGCACAATAAGACAGGACAGTAACAAAAGCAAAATACTGCAGATGCTGGAAATCTGAAATGAAAACAGAAAGTGCTGGAAATACTCAGCGGGTCTGGTGGCATCTGTGGACAGAGAAGCAGAGTTAACCTTTCAGGACTGTGACATTTTATCAGAACTGCTGAAATGTTAACTCTGCTCCTCTCTGCACAGATGCTACCAGACCTGCTGAATATTTCCAGAATAAAAACAGAAAGTGCTGGAAATATTCAGCAGGTCTGGTAGCATCTGTGCAGAGAGGAGCAGAGTTAACATTTCAGCAGTTCTGATAAAATGTCACAGTCCTGAAAGGTTAACGCTGCTTCTCTGTCCACAGATGCCACCAGACCCGCTGAGTATTTCCAGCACTTTCTGTTTTTATTTAAAACAGGACTCTATCTGTCTTTGCTGAGCGAAGGATTTCGGAATGGATGTTTGACGATTGTCCCTTCTTGTACAGAAATTCACTGCAAATACTATAAAGGTACCTCAGTCAACCACACCTCCTTTGAGAGAAATTTGTTCATCATTGCATTTGATCTGGAAACCACTCTTGACATTAATCTCACTGAATCAGAGTGTGACGGATTGTATCTGTCAGTGTGTTCATGTCACTATGTGCTGCTTTCTACTGAGTCTGGGACACGATGCAAGGTGGAGGATTTGTCCGAGTTTTGGATTATATTGTCAGTTGAGGATGATAAAAACTGAAAGGAAGCAAATAAGAAATCCTTGTCCCCAGATTTGAGAATCTGTAGATCTGCTTTGGGAAAGTGAATCAGAGCAGAATGAAGGGTGAACTGTCTGATTGCCCAGAAGTGGTGAAAACACAGCTCAGTCAGCACGTTCTAATAAATAGGAGATACTGGAACGGCTGGCTGTACTTCATGTTGATAAGTCATGAGGACTGGATGAGTTGGAACCAAGACTGCTGAGAGCTGTAAGGGTGGAAATTGCCAGAATCTTCTGATTTTTATTTTTTGGATTGACAGCTGCCAGCCATTTGTTTGTCGCAGGACACAATAACGGACTAAAGTGAATCTGCACCGAGCAAATATTAACGTCCCACATCTGCAGGTTTCTTCCAAAACATCGGGAATTTCAGCCTCAATCCTCGGACCTTTGATGTCCTGTTCCACTGATATTTTGTCCCCTGATTAAAATTGATCCTGGGAAGTCTGTCCTCTGAGCGGCCTGGCACTCCGAGTTCCTCTGCAGACATCCGGTTGCTGTTGGTAGACCAAAAGAGTCCTATAACCCGAGAAGAAACCTCTCCCAGAGCCCTCCTAGTGTGTCTCCATTAGACCATGCAGCCACTACCTGTATAATGGATAGCAATGGTGAGGAGTATGAGTTATTTCAGTGCCTGCGTTTTGTGGAAATAGAGGATTAAAGATTTAAAATAATTAAAATCACTGAATAGATCCTCTGTGAGCAGGACTCAAACCAAACTGGGAATAATCCAGTGGATTTCAATGTTGAAATCTTTAACCACTGGACCATGGCAGCTGAAATCACACCCCTTTTATACAGACCGAGAATCATCCTACACTGATCCACTTCTGTTCATTTTTGTGTCTAGTTTTAGTTTAGAGATATAGCACTGAAACAGGCCCTTCGGCCCACCGAGTCTGTGCCGACCATCAACCAACCATTTATACTAATGCTACACGAATCCCACATTCCAATAACATCCCCACCGGTCCCTTTATATTTCCCTACCACCTACCTATACTAGGGGCAATTTATGACGGCCAATTAACCTATCAACCTGCAAGTCTTTGGCATGTGGGAGGAAACCGGAGCACCCGGAGGAAACCCACGCAGACACAGGGAGAACTTGCAAACTCCGCACAGACAGTACCCAGAATCGAACCCGGGTCGCTGGAGCTGTGAGGCTGCAGTGCTAACCACTGCGCAACTGTGCCTGGGACAAAAAAGTTCTGTGTAGCTGTCAATCAAAAAATGGTTGGAAGGAACTTCATTTATTCAAATACCAGCAGCCGCCAGTTGTCAATCAACTCAATCCCTTCAGCAATAGAGAGGGAGAAAGAGAGAGACTGTTAGAGAACTTCCTGCATTCAGTCCTGACCCTGTCACACTCAGCAGCGTCTCACCCAGACCCCACTCTCATCAACACTGAACATTGTTACTGAGACCCTTCAAATACTGTTTATAAAATGAATAAAGGTTCAAAGTTGATGACAGCTGGATTGAATGGAACCAAGTTTAATAAACTTTTCACTCTGACTTGATAACCACATTAGACAGTCCTTCAATTGGTAGCAAAGTTATCAGCTGTAAGAATGTTTTTACTGAGTTGAATAATTTCTGTGTGAGGAATGTTCCAGCATCATAAATGAATCCATTTGCAAATTGTTGATGGAAAGTGAGTGGTTTTATTGAAGAGGGTTTAAAGGAGGATGAGAGAATCGTGTGTGACAATGAAGTGGAATCAATGCAAGTAAAAACTGGAATGAAGGGGGTGGGGATCTCCTGGTCACATGGACTGATTGCAGAATTTTATAAAGATTTCTTTCATAGAGATTTTAACTCCATTTTATTTTTGTTATTTTTTTTCATGGGATGTAAGCATCGCTGGCAAGACCATCATTTATTGCCCATCCCTAATTGCCCTGGTTTTGGTGAGCTGCCTACTTGAACCACTGCAGTCCATATGTTATAGGTACACACACAGTGCTATTCGGGAGGGAGTTCCAGGATTTTGATATGCCCTAGGGAAGGGACGGCAAAATAGTTCCAAGTCAGGATGTGGATTGGAGGGGAGGTTGCTGATTGTAGTGTTCCCATGTGTCTGCTGCTCTTGTCCTTCTAAGGAATCAGGGGGATATCTCTCCGCTGGTTAGAGTCATACCTAGCAAAAAGGAAGATGGTTGTGGTTGTTGGAGGTCAATTATCTGAGCTCCAGGAGATCACTGCAGGAGTTCCTCAGGGTAGTGTCCTAGGCCCAACCATCTTCAGCTGCTTCATCAATAATCTTCTTCAATCATAAGGTCAGAAGTGGGGATTTTCGCTGATAATTGCACAGTGTTCAGCACCATTCGTGACTCCTCAGATACTGAAGCAGTCTGTGTAGAAATGCAACAAGTGCTCGACAGTATCCAGGACTTATCCAATGACCACCTTCAACAAGAGAGAATCTAAGCATCTCCCTTGACATTCAATGGCATTACCATTGCCGAATCCCCCACTATCAACATCCTAGGGGCTACCATTGACCAGAAATTGAACTGGAGTAGCCACAAAATACTGTGGCTACAAGAGCAGGTCACAGGCTAGTAATCCTGCAATGAGTAAGTCTCCTCCTGACTCCCCAAAGCCTGTCCACCATCTACAAGGCACAAGTCAGGAACGTGATGAAACACTCTCCACTTGTCTGGATGGATGCAGCTCCAAGAACACGCAAGAAGCTTGATACCATGCAGGACAAAGCAGCCCACTTGATTGGCACCCCATCCACAAACATTCACACCCTCCACCAGCGCGCACAGTGGCAGCAGTGTGCACCATCTACAAGATGCACTGCAGCAACACACCGAGGCTCCTTAGACAGCACTTTCCAAACCCACAACCGATACCAATTAGAAGTACAAGTGCAGCAAATGCATGGGAACACCACCACCAGCAAGTTCCCCTCCAAGTCACACACTATCCTGATGTGGAACTATATTGTCGTTCCTTCACTGTCACTGGGTCAAAGCCCTGGAACTCCCTTCCTAACGGCATTGTGTGTGTACCTACCTCACATGGACTGCAGCGGTTCAAGAAGGCAACTCACCACCACCTTCTCCAGGGCAATTAGGGATGGGCAATAAATGCTGGCCTAGCCAGCAACACCCACATCCCATGAATGATTTTTTAAAAATGGTGGTCGAGTTCACGTGTTTGGAAGGTGCTGTCTAGGATTGTAAACACTGCTGCCACTGTGCACCAGTGGTGGAAGGAGTGAATATTTAAGGTGGTGGACGGGGTGTTGATCAAGTGAGCTACTTTGTCCTGGATGGGGTCGAGCTTCCAGAGTGAAGTTAGAGCTGAACTCAGCTAGGCAAGTGCAGAGTATTCTATTACACACCTCACTTGTGCCATGTAGATGGTGGACAGGGTTTGGTGAATCAGGAGCTGTGTTACTCAGAGAATAACATAAAAGGTGTTGCCATGGTTACCCACATGGGTCCTAGTTATGCCTGTCTTTTTGTGGTGTATGTCAAACATTCCTTTTTCCTGTCCTACTCAGGGCCCCACCCCCCAGCTCTTTTTCCGGTAGAATGATGACTGTGTCAGTGTCATTTCCTGCTCCCGCCCGGAACTGGAAAACTTCATTAACTTTGTTTCCAATTTCTACCCTTCCCTCACCTTCACATGATCTATCTCCGACACTTCCCTTCCCTTTGTGACTTCTCTGTCTCCATCTCTGAATTTAAGGCTGTCCGCTAATATTCTTTCTAAGCCCACCGACTCCCACAGTTACCTTGACTACACTTTCTCACACCCTGCTTCCTGTAAGGACTCCATTCCATTCTCCCAGTTTCCCCATCTCTGACACATCATTTCTGATGATGCAACCTTCGACAACAGCAGTTCTGATATGTCTTCCTTTTTCCTCAACCGAGGATTCCCCCACACTGTGGTTGACAGGGCCCTCAACCGTGTCTGACCCATTTCCTGCACTTCTGCCCTCATCCCTTCCCCTCCCTCCCAGAACTGCAACCAAGTTCCACCCGACCTGCCTGCACATCCAAAGGATCATCCTCCACTATTTCTGCCACCTCCAGCATGATGCCATTATCAAACACATCTTCCCCTCCACTGCCCTGTCAGCATTCCCCTTCCCATGGCCTCTTCCCATATAATCGCAGGAGGCATAGATCCTGCCCTTTTACCTCCTCTCTCCTCACCATCCAAGGCCCCAAGCACTCCTTCCAGGTGAAGCAGCGATTTACTTGTACTTCTTTCAATTTAGTCTTCTGTATTCGCTGCTCACAATGCGGCACCTCTACATTGGGGAGACCAAACGTAGATTGGGTGACTGCTTTGCGGAACATCTCCGGACAATCTGTAAGCATGAACCCAAGCTTCAGGTTGCTTGCCACTTCACTTCACCACACTGTTCTCATACCCACATTTCTGTCCTCGGTCTGCTGCAGTGTTCCAGTGAAGCAAGCTCCAGGAACAGAACCTCATTTTCTGATTAGACACCCAAAAGCCTTCCGGACTGAACATTAAGTAAAATAATTTCAGAGCATGGCTGGATCTTTTTTATTATTTTATTTTATTTTGATTGATAATTTTTTGTTACCATGTTCCTGCCTGAATCTTGGTTTTTCAAGTTTGTGTTTTTGGAGAGAGCTGTTCATTATTCTGTCATTAACACTGTCTGTACACTAATGTTTTGCCCTTCACTGCACCATTAGCACTCTCCCTTTGTCTTTGCTGCATGACCTGCTTGTCAGTTAATCTCTCCTGCCCTAACACTTTTTGTTGAATTCCAAGATATATTTTATTCATAAAAATCTGTAAAAAATACATTACAAAAATACAAACAATGCAAAGCAGATCAGTTTCCTTCAATACTGGAATGAATTGCCTCACCACCCTTCCATTTCATTTTACATTTTATAGCAAACAAAAATTTTCCGGATGCAGTTCAAGGGGTTTTCCATGGATCCAGCCCCTCCGTTCAGCTTGGTGGGGGGACCTTACACATTGGTCTTTCCCCATTGAGTCTTTGCTGCGGCTGCCCCAAGCTTTAGTGCGTTCCTCAGCACGTAGTCCTGGACCTTGGAATGTGCCAGTCTGCAACATTCGGTGGTGGACAACTCTTTGCGCTGGAAGACCAGCAAGTTTTGTGCAGACCAAAGGGCGTCTTTTACCAAATTGATAGTCTTCCAGCAGCAGCTGATGTTTATCTCGGTGCGCGTCTCTGGGAACAGCCCGTAGAGCACAGACTCTTGTGTTACAGAGCTGCTTGGGATGAATCTCAACAAAATCCACTGCATCTCTTTCCACACCTGCTTTGCAAAGACACATTCCAGGAGGAGGTGGGCAACCGTCTCCTGCCTGAACACACACCTTCCCTTTTGTTCTCTTCCCCACCTCCACCTACCCTCCCCACCCCTCCGCCATCCCCACTTCACTTACTTAAAACTTATTACATTGAGTGTGGAACAAATTCCATCAATCTTTTGTACTGTATGAGATTAAGTTTGTCACACTTTCTGGTACATTATATGACAGCAAATTTAATTCTAAATCTATCTCTGTTGTACTGTATCTGAGTGTGAGATTATTTGAGTGTCAGTCTATGGAACTAAATGTGATTGTGTGATTCATTCTGTCTGTCAATCATGAGTATTGTATGTGAATGTGTGGCAGCTTCTGTATCTATCTGCTACTGTGGGTGAATGTGGATATTATTCTGTATCTGTCAGTGTCTGGAACTAAATGTGAGTGTGAGATTCATTCTGTATGCACCAGTCTTACAGTCAGAATGTGATTGTTTGATTCATTCTCTATGTGTCAGTCTAAGGTATTATGTATGTGTGTGGTTTTAATTAAGTGTCTGTCACTTTATGTGAGCTTGGGTCTCATTGTATATTTGTCAGTCTCTGGTTCTTTCTGTGAGAGTGAGATTAATTCTCTATCTGCTGGTCTCTGAAATTAATTGATTTTGTGACTCACTATGTGTCTGTCAGTCTCTGCTAGTGTATGTGAGTGATATCTGTTATGCATATATTATTTTCTGGTACTGGAAGTGAATGTTGGATTTATTCTTTAGCTGTTAGTCTCTGGTACAACGTATGAGTGTGGGTCCCATTCAGTATTAGTCAATTTCTGGTACAGTCTGCATGTGCACATCCAGAGCTCATTCTGCATTTGGCAGTCTCTGGTACTTAATGTGTGTTACAATTCATTTTTTATGTGTCTGTTTCTGGGACAGTCAGTTAAAGTGGAATTAATTTTGTATCTCTCAGCTACTGGTATTGTCTGCAAGTGTGGTACATTCTGTATCTATGAGACTCTGGTGCAGGATTCCTCTGTACCGGTACTTAATATGTATTTCAGGGATGGTATTGAGAACTATTTGTTTAACGCCATAATGTATCACAATTTGCCTCATTTTAACTGTGTGTTTTATTGAGTTGTGGTATGAGAGTTTTAGGAACATAGGAGCAGGACACCCAGCATGCTCTGCCATTCAATAGGATCAGGACTGATCATCCACTTCAATGCCTTTTTTCCCACACTATCCTCATATCCCCTTATGTCATTTGTATTTACAAATCTGTCAATCTCTGCTTTAAACATACTCAATGACTGAGCTTCCACAGTTCTCTGGGGTAAAGAATTCCTAATGTTTAACAACCCTCTGAGTAAAGAAATTTCTCCTCATCTCTGTTTGTTTTGGACGGGTATTTAGTCTGTAACTCTGAACACATTTGTGAATGATGACATATATTTCAAACTCACAAATGGTGTGCTCAGTATAATTAGAATCATTGAATTGATACTCTATCTTTCATTACAGCTCTGACAGAGATTATTGGATTGGTATGTAATGTGTAGTGCAGTCTGCACTAATTGGCATAATACTGTAACTTTCCTTTTGATACTGTATGAGATGTTTGTACTACATTGTAATCTGTCTCTCAGTCTGCACTCTGGTCTACATTCTTAGGATTCATTCTGTACCTTTCCATCAGCTGCTCTACCTCATATTTAATTTGTAGCTTAGGCTGCACTTTTGTGAGATTGATCCGGTGCCTTTCAATCTGATAGTGTGTGTGATTTTGAACTGAGATCAATGGACCTACCTTTCAGCAGTACTGAGTTGGGCTGAATTGGAAACAACTTCTGCCTCTCCGGCATTGTTTGATTGTCTGCTGGGAGAGTGGAGTGTGGTGGTGCGTGGGGGGAGGGTTGCGTGGGGAGGGGGGAGCGTAATGCAGTATCTTACACATTCAATGTCTCTTGATCATCTCCATTGACAACCCCATCTGGCTAATTGAATCAGGGAGCACTCCCACTGTCTTGTTTAGTCTTTTAGAATGCAAATGTGCAGCCATATTTTCAGCCATTGTTGTGTTCTTTTTAAACAAGGTATTTGAAGTCCATAACAGTTCATACGACAAAATTAATATGTCTCGTTTTTGACAGGTGTGGTTTTCGGCATAACATGAATGTAATATTTCAATTAATAATCATTATGACCAACCACAAAGGATGATCAGTAATACAAAGAGTGTCAGTGTCTGATTCCACTGCAGCACTCAGCTTCTGCTGATCAGGTTTTCTTTGGTAGTTTTACAACAAGTTAGTGACATCCAGGAACAACCCAACATCTGCACTGCTCCATGAATGGGAATACCTGCTGGAGCAGGGATGTATGCATAAGTCAGGATTTTATTTCCACCTGGCAATATTATGTAAGAACATCATAACTAGGAGCAGGATTAGGCCATTCCACCAATTGAGCCTGCTCCACCATTCAATAAAATCATGGCAGATCTAATCATGGCCTCAACTTCACTATCCTGCCTGCCCCTATAACCCTTCATTCCCTTGTAGATCAAAAGTCAGTCTAACTCAGCCTTAAATATATTCAATGACCAGTCTCCACCATCCTCTTGGGTAGAGAATTCCAAAGAATAGCAGCCCTTTGAGAGAAGATATTCCTCCTCAACTACATCGAAAATGAGACCCCTTATTTTGAAACTGTTCCCCCGAGTTCTTGATTCCCTCATGAGGGGAAACATCATCTCAGTAAATACCCTGTCAAGCCCCCTCAGAATCTTATGCATTTCAATAAGATTGACTCTCATTCTTCTAAACTCCAATGAGTGCACCACAACCAGGTCAACCTTTCCACATAACACAACACCTTCATCCCAGAAATCAACCTAGTGGTTCTTGCCTGAACGACCTCCAATGCAAATATATCTCTCCATAAATAAGGAGACCAAAACTGCATGCAACACTCAAGGTGTGGTCGAACCAACAACTTGCACATTTCTACCACATCCCCCTTGGAATAAAGGCCAACATTCCATTTGCCTTCCTAATTACTTGCTGTACTTTCATGCTAACATTTTGTGATTCATATACAAGGACCCCCTGATTCTCTGCACCACAGCATTCTGCAGTCTCTCTCTATTTAAATAATATTCTGCTTTTCTTCACATCATACCAAAGTGGATAACCTCACATTTTCCCACATTATACTTCATTGCCAAATTTTTGTCCACACACTTAACCTGCCTTTATCCCTTTGCAGACTCTTTGTGGCCTCCTCACAACTTTGCCACCTATATTTGTATCACCAGCAAATTTGGTTACAATACACTCGATCCCTTCATCTAAGCCAGTAATTATAGATTGTAAGTGGTTGAGACCCCAACACCGATCCCTGTGGCACACCATTAGTTAGTTTGCCAAACTGAAAAATGACCCATTGAACCCAATTCCCTGTTTCTTGTTAGTTAGCCAATCCTCTATCCATGCTAATATATTACACCTGAACACCATGAGCTCTTATCTTGTGTCTTTTACATGGCACTTTATCGAACACCTTTTAAACTCCAAATAAACAACATCTACTGATATAAAAACAGGAAATGCTGGAAATACTCAGCAGGTCTGGCAGCATCTGTGGAGAGAGAAGCAGAGTTAACGTTTCGGGTCAGTGACACGTCTTTGGAACTGGCAAATATTAGAAATGTCAAAGGTTCTAAGCAAGTAAAGCGGGGGTGGGGCAAGAGATAAGAAAGGAGAAGGTGTAGATAGGAAAAGGTCACAGAGAATAACTGACCAGAAGGTCATGGAGCAAAGGCAAACAATATGTTAATGATGTGTTGAAAGCCAAAGCATTATTACAGATAGGGTGTTAACGGACTGAAAATTGAATAGCAGCAAGTACAGACATAAAAAAAAAACTGTGGGTAAGCCAATTGAACAGACTAAGATGAAATAAAATAAACATACAAAAAAATGTAAAAAGAAAAAATAACTAAAAATGAAAGTAAAATGGGGGGCTGTCATGCAATGAAATTATTGAACTCAATGTTCAGTCCGGCAGGCTGTAGTGTGCCTAATTGGTAAATGAGATGCTGTTCCTCGAGCTTTCGTTGATGTTCACCGGAACACTGCAGCAAGCCCATGATAGAGATGTGAGCATGAGAGCAAGGGGGAGTGTTGAAATGGCAAGCGACCGGAAGCTCAGGGTCCTGCTTGCGGACTGAGCGGAGGTGTTTCGCAAAGCGGTCATCCAGTCTGCGTTTGGTCTCCCCAATGTAGAGGAGACCACATTGTGAGCAGCAAATACAGTATACTACGTTGAAAGAAGTACAAATAAGTTGCTGCTTAACCTGAAAGGAGTGTTTGGGGCCTGGGATAGTGAGGAGAGAGGAGGTAAATGGGCAGGTATTACACCTCCTGCGATTGCAGAGGAAGGTGCCATGGGAAGGGGACGAGGTGGTGGGGGTAATGGAGGAGTGGACCAGGGTGTGGCGGAGGGAAAGATCCCTTCAGAATGCTGACAGGGGAAGGGAGGGGAAGATGCGTTCGGTAGTGGCATCATGCTGGAGGTGGCGGAAATGGCGGAGGATGATCCTTTGGATATGGAGGCTGATGGGGTGGAAAGTGAGGACAAGGGGAACCCTGTCACGGTTCTGGGAGGAAGGGGAAGGGGTGAGGATAGAGGTGCGGGAAATGGGCCCGACACGGTTGAGGGCCCTGTCAACCACGGTGGGGGGAATCCTCTGTTGAGGAAAAAGGAAGACATATCAGAAGTGCTGTCATGGAAGGTAGCATCATCAGAGCAGATCACTACATCTACTGGTTCCCCTTCATATACCCTGCTTGTTACATCCTCAAAAATAATTTTGTCAAATATGATTTCTTTTTCATAAATCCATGTTGACTCTGCATGATTGTACATTAATTTTCTGAATGTTCTGCTACCACTTACTTAATCATGGATTTCAGCATTTTCCCAATGACAGACATTAGGCTAGCAGGCCTATCATTACCTGCTTTTTGAATAGGGGTTTCACATTTGCGGTTTTAATATCCACTGGGACTGTTCCAGAATCTCGGGAATTTAAGATTACAACCAATGCATCCACTGTAGCCATTTCTTTTAAACTCTAGGATGCAGGCCATCAGGTCCAGGGGATCTGTCAGTCTTCAGTCCCATTAGTTTTCCAACTACATTTTTTCTAGCGATAGGGATTGTTTCAAGTTCCTTCTCTTACTCTGCACTCACTCTGTTCCATGAGCAGATTCTCAGTGAGAAGCGGCGCGCAGATCACCGGAGGAAAAAAAGAACAGAATTCAAACTGTCTAAATGAAAAACAGACCAGAATTGACCCAGATACTGTCATTATTAAATTAATTAATCAGCGCCAAACCACTTATCATTAATGCACCAGGAGGGTCTCCGAATTTATGAAATTGAAGGTGGCAGCATTTATTAAATTGTTGATGGACACCCTGTAGTTCAGTTCTTCATTTAACTGGGGGTGGGTGGGTACAGGGGGATGTGTGAGGAGAGAAACAGAGCGCAATCCAGAGAGGGAACGGAAAACACACCTGGACAGATGTGAAACAGGTCAATCCACTGTTACAATAACTCCATCACTGACTCCCTCCTGACAGTAACCAGCCCTTTCACAGAGACTGTCGGTGGCTCTGAAAAGAGCCTTTGGGTTATTGGATGACATTTTGGCCGCTTTACTTTTTCTGGGAGCTCTGAGCGCTGGTTTTCTTGGGCAGCAGCACGGCCTGGATATTAGGCAGCACCCCGCCCTGAGCGATGGTCACTCCTCCCAGAAGCTTGTTGAGCTCCTCGTCATTGCGGACCGCCAGCTGCAGGTGTCTGGGGATGATGCGGCTCTGCTTGTTGTCCCGGGCCGCATGACCGGCCAGCTCGCCGATTTCAGCGGTCAGATACTCGAGCACAGCAGCCAGATAGACCGGGGCTCCGGCACCCACACGCTCAGCATAGTTACCCTTTCTCAGGAGCCTGTGAACACGACCCACCGGGAACTGCATTCCAGCCTGGGAGGAGCGAGACTTGGCCTTGGCCCGAGCTTTCCCGCTGGTCTTTCCTCTTCCAGACTTTTTTTTTTATTTCCAAAATATACTTTATTCATCAAAATCTGGAAAAAAAAATACATTACCGTACAGTTTCAAACAGCATCAAGTCAAAAAATTACAAACAGTGCAAAGGAGGTCAGTTTCCTTCAATAAAGGAGTGAGTTGCCTCACAACCATTTCATTTGTCATGCCAGATACATTTTTACATTTTATAGCACACAAATATTTTCCAGATAAAGTTCGAGGGGTTTTCCATGGATCCAGCCCCTCCATTCAGCTTGATGAGGGGAACTTACACAGTGGTCTTTCCCCATTGAGCCTTTGCTGCGGCTGCCCCAAGCTTTAGTGCGTCCCTCAGCACATAGTCCTGGACCATGGAATGTGCCAGTCTGCAACATTCGGTCATGGACAACACTTTGTGCTGGAAGACCAGCAAGTTTCGGGCAGACCAAAGGGCGTCTTTCACCGAATTGATAGTCCTCCAGCAGTAGTTGATGTTTATCTCGGTGTGCGTCCCTGGGAACAGCCCATAGAGCACAGATTCCTGTGTTGCAGAGCTGCTTGGGATGAACCTCGACAAAAACCACTGCATCTCTCTCCACACCTGCTTTGCAAAGACACATTCCAGAAGGAGGTGGGCAACCGTCTCTTTCTCACCACAGCCACCTCGAGGGCATTGTGCGGAGGGGGTGAGACTTCAGGCGTGCAGGAAGGATCTGACAGGGAGGGCTCTTCTCACCACTAGCCAAGCTACATCTTGGTGCTTGTTTGAAAGTTCTGGTGATGAGGCATTCTGCCAAATGATTTTGGCGGTCTGCTCGGGGAACCATCCGACCGGATCCACCATCTACGTTTCCCGTCGGGCCTTGAGGACATTCCATGCAGACCACTGCCTGATGGATTGGTGGTCAAAGGTGTTTTCCGCAGAAACCTTCCCACGCAGGATAGGTGGTACGGCACGGTCCAACTGGATGGAGCGTTCCGCGGCAATGTGACCAGGTCCATCCTTCTCAACATCGGGTACAGATAGAACCTCAGCACGTAATGACACTTGGTGTTTGCGTACTGAGCAGAAGACGGCAACGTCATCCATGTATGAGAAAAGCTCGAGTAGACTATGCTAGAATTCCCCAGAATGTAGAAGAATGACAAGTAATCGTACTGACAAATAAAAATCTTAAGTGGTTTGACACAATAGATACTGGGAGGCTGTTTCCTCTGGCTGGCAAACCCAGAACAAAGGCTCATCGTCTCAGTGTGAAGGGCTCAGTCATTCAGGACTGAGAAGAGATTTTTTTTTCACTCTAATGGTTGTTAATCTTTGGAATTCTCTTCCCCAGAGAGCTGTGGATGCTCAATCATTGCGTATATTCAAGAGAGAGATTAATAGGTTGTGGACACTTCGGTGATCAAGGGATCAGCCCTAATCTTATCGAATGGCAGAGCTATTTCGAAGGGCCGAGTGGCCTAATCCTCCTTCTTATGCAAAGTTCCATTCTGTAAGAAATGGGACCTTTAATAACTGGTTCTTCTCATAATAATGTCGAATGCTTATAGCAATATATTATAGCGGCACAGTGGCGCAGTGGTTAGCACTGCAGCCTCACAGCTGCAGCGACCCCGGTTCGATTCTGGGTACTGCCTGTACGGAGTTTGCAAGTTCTCCCTGCGACCATGTGGATTTTCGCTGGGTGCTCCGGTTGCCACCCACAGCCAAAGACTTTCAGGTTGATAGGTAAATTGGCCATTATAAATTGCCCCCAGTACAGGTGTGGGGATGTGGTAGGAATATAGGATTAGTATAAATGGGTAGTTGATGGTCAGCACAGACTCAGTGGGCCGAAGGGCCTGCTTCAGTGCTGTATCTCTACATAAATAAAAGTAGCAGACAGAGCATGAGGCCACCCATAGAAAAGCAGTTCTTAGCAGCGAGGGTCAGCACTGGTATAAACAAAGATAGGGGCTGAGGAGTATGCTGTTCCTGAGGTGGTCATAATAGAAGCCACTGGACACCATAGACATTCCTGAACTGATAGATGGAGTCTTCTTGCACTTTGTGTACCCTGTCATCAGTACAAGTGTCTAGTGAAAGCTAAAAATGGGCTCCAGTATAAGATATACTGAATGATGACCTTGAGCAAAAGTGATGGACAAAGTTGGGGGGGTGTGGCCACCCTGATACTTCAGTTACCTGTCCTGTATGCATTGGTTAGAAGTGTTTGAACAAATGATTGACATAGGGTACCAGTCCCGAGAAATAAAGTATATAAACAGGTGCTCGACAGGGAAATATTCAGACAGGAGAGCTTCCCAAAGCTCGGCTTCAGCTGAGTGTTAGACTTTGGCCTAACACTTTGGTTGGCTGAAGAAGACTGAGGACACCAACACCAACACCTCGCCTGCTTCATCGTCAGGGAGACTGTCAACACAGTTCTTCCCCACTGTATGATCCGGATCGGTAATCCATTCAATCTGTTATGGGTTGTACCTCTAATTCATCTATTTAGCTTACGCATCATCATATTTAAACTGTTCATATTTAAACTGTTGCTTCTTAATAAACTATTTTAAAATCACATTATGAGCTCGGTCCCCTTCTTTGTGTGTCTGTGAAGACCGAACCAAAATCTTACAATTCCTTCCCAGGGAATATTTCATTCTTCAAAAAGAGAAACTTGCTGGAAATCTGAATAACAGAAGATTCTGGAAACACTCAGCAGTTCCAGCAGTATCTATGGAGAGAGGAAGGCAGGAGCAACGTTTCAGGTCTATAGAAGGGTCACAGAACTGGACCATTAACCTGAGCTTCTCTTCTCCACAGTTGTTTCTGGACTGGTTGAGTGTTTTCAGTATTTTAGTTTTTTTTTGTATTTCATCCCTTTCCCTTTTGACTGTTTGCTGTGAAACTTTCAGCGTTGTGCTCAGTTCTTTGTGTAGTTATGTTTTCTTTGTTTGAAGTGATGTAAATAGTATCCTAAAATATCAGACAGAAATACTGCTCAATTTAGTGTAAAATATAACAGGGCACATTTACAAATATCTAATCAATTAAGGCAATTTTTTAAAATAAGAATCAATTACCTTTATTTTCAATATAAAAATATGAAGCAATATGAGTGCAGCACTTACAGACAAAATCTATTACCTCACATTACCTGCATCTTTAACCTTGACAGACTGTGTAAATTTCTTCTCCTATGTTACAGTTCTCACTTTCAGCTAGCAAATGTCAGCAATCTGTGATGCAGTGCAGTTTACAGATCAGACCGTCAGTCACAACATGCAATGATTGTTCAGCTTATGTTGGACAGGTGGAACTTAGAAATATTGGGAATGGAGACAAAGAACAAAGAACAAAGAAAATTACAGAACAGGAACAGGCCCTTCGGCCCTCCAAGCCTGCGCCGATCCAGATCCTCTTTCTTAACATGTCGCCTATTTTCTAAGGGTCTGTATCTCTTTGCTTCCTGCCCATTCATGTATCTGTCTAGATACATCTTAAAAGACGCTATCGTGCCCGCGTCTACCACTTCCGCTGGCAACGTGTTCCAGGCACCCACCACCCTCTGCGTAAAGAACTTTCCACGCATATCCCCCCTAAACTTTTCCCTCTCACTTTGAACTCGTGACCCCTAGTAATTGAATCCCCCACTCTGGGAAAAAGCTTCTTGCTATCAACCCTGTCTATACCTCTCATGATTTTGTACACCTCTATCAGGTCCCCCCTCAATCTCCGTCTTTCTAATGAAAATAATCCTAATCTACTCAACCTCTCTTCATAGCTAGCGCCCTCCATACCAGGCAACATCCTGGTGAACCTCCTCTGCATCCTCTCCAAAGCATCTACATCCTTTTGGTAATGTGGCGACCAGAACTGCATGCAGTATTCCAAATGTGGCCGAACCAAAGTCTTATACAACTGTAACATGACCTGCCAACTCTTGTACTCAATACCCCGTCCGATGAAGGAAAGCATGCCGTGTGCGTTCTTGACCACTCTATTGACCTGCGCTGCCACCTTCAGGGAACAATGGACCTGAACACCCAAATCTCTCTGGACATCAATTTTCCCCAGGACTTTTCCATTTACTGTATAGTGCACTCTTGAATTGGATCTTCCAAAATGCATCACCTCGCATTTGCCCGGATTGAACTCCATCTGCCATTTCCCTGCCCAACTTTCCAATCTATCTCTATTCTGCTGTATTCTCTGACAGTCCCCTTCACTATCTGCTACTCCACCAATCTTAGTGTCGTCTGCAAACTTGCTAGTCAGACCACCTATACTTTCCTCCAAATCATTTATGTATATCACAAACAACAGCGGTCCCAGCACGGATCCCTGTGGAACACCACTGGTCACACTTCTCCATTTTGAGAAACTCCCTTCCACTACTACTCTCTGTCTCCTGTTGCCCAGCCAGTTCTTTATCCATCTGGCTAGTACACCTTGGACCCCATGCGACTTCACTTTCTCCATCAGCCTACCATGGGGAACCTTATCAAACGCCTTACTGAAGTCCATGTATATGACATCTACAGCCCTTCCCTCATCAATCAACTTTGTCTCTTCCTCAAAGAATTCTATTAAGTTGGTAAGACATGACCTTCCCTGCACAAAACCATGTTGCCTTTCAGTGATAAGCCCATTTTCTTCCAAATGGGAATAGATCCTATCCCTCAGTATCTTCTCCAGCAGCTTCCCTACCACTGACATCAGGCTCCCAGGTCTATAATTACCTGGATTTTCCCTGCTACCCTTCTTAAACAAGGGGACAACATTAGCAATTCTCCAGTCCTCCGGGACATCATCCGTGTTTAAGGATGCTGCAAAGATATCTGTTAAGGCCCCAGCTATTTCCTCTCTCGCTTCCCTCAGAAACCTGGGATAGATCCCATCCGGACCTGGGGACTTGTCCACCTTAATGCCTTTTAGAATACCCAACACATCCTCCCTCCTTATGCCGACTTGACCTAGAGTAATCAAATATCTGTCCCTGACCTCAACATCCGTCATGTCCCTCTCCTCGGTGAATACCGATGCAAAGTACTCATTTAAAATCTCACCCATTTTCTCTGACTCCACGCAAAGCTTTCTTCCTTTGTCCTTGAGTGGGCCAATCCTTTCTCTAGTTACCCTCTTGCTCCTTAGATATGAATAAAAAGCTTTGGGATTTTCCTTAACCCTGTTTGCCAAAGATATTTCATGACCCCTTTTAGCCCTCTTAATTCCTCGTTTCAGATTGGTCCTACATTCCCGATATTCTTCCAAAGCTTCGTCTTTCTTCAGCCGCCTAGACCTTATGTATGCTTCCTTTTCCCTCTTAGCTAGTCTCACAATTTCACCTGTCATCCATGGTTCCCTAATCTTGCCATTTCTACCCCTCATTTTCACAGGAACATGTCTCTCCTGCACACTAATCAACCTCTCTTTAATGGCCTCCCACATATCAAATGTGGATTTACCTTCAAACAGCTGCTCCCAATCTACATTCCCCAGCTCCTGCCGAATTTTGGTATAGTTGGCCTTCCCCCAATTTAGCACTCTTCCCTTAGGACCACTCTCGTCTTTGTCCATGAGTATTCTAAAACTTATGGAATTGTGATCACTATTCCCAAAGTAGTCCCCTACTAAAACTTCAACCACCTGGCCGGGCTCATTCCCCAACACCAGGTCCAGTATGGCCCCTTCCCGAGTTGGACTATTTACATACTGCTCGAGAAAACCCTCCTGGATGCTCCTTACAAATTTTGCTCCATCTGGACCTCTAACACTAAGTGAATCCCAGTCAATGTTGGGAAAATTAAAATCTCCTATCACCACCACCCTGTTGCTCCTACATCTTTCCATAATCTGTTTACATATTTGTACCTCTATCTCACGCTCGCTGTTGGGAGGCCTATAGTACAGCCCCAACATTCTTACCGCACCCTTCCTATTTCTGAGTTCTGCCCATATTGCCTCACTGCTCGAGTCCTCCATAGTGCCCTCCTTCAGCACAAGCTGTGATATCCTCTTTGACCAGTAATGCAACTCCTCCACCCCTTTTACCTCCCTCTCTATCCCTCCTGAAGCATCGATATCCTGGGATATTTAGTTGCCAATCGTGCCCTTCCCTCAACCAAGTCTCAGTAATAGCAATAACATCATTCTCCCAGGTACTAATCCAAGCCCTAAGTTCATCTGCCGTACCTACTACACTTCTTGCATTAAAACAAATACACCTCAGACCACCAGTCCCTTTGCGTACATCATCTGCTCCCTGCCTACTCTTTCCCTTTGTCACGCTGACTTCATTATCTGGTTCCTTACAGGCTTTAGTTACTACCTCCTTACTGTCCACTGACCTCCTCATTTGGTTCCCATCCCCCTGCCACATTAGTTTAAACCCTCCCCAACAGCGTTAGCAAAAGCACCCCGAAGGACATTGATTCCAGTCCGGCCCAGGTGTAGACTGTCCAATTTGTAATAGTCCCACCTCCCCCAGAACCGGTCCCAATGTCCCAAAAATCTGAACCCCTCACTCCTGCACCATCTCTCAAGCCACGCATTCATCCTGACTATTCTTTCATTTCTACTCTGACTATCACGTGGCACTGGTAGCAATCCTGAGATTACTACCTCTGAGGTCCTACAGATAGCCATTATTGCACTGAGTTTGTCCAAACATTAATTGTACCATTGTGCCACATCAGCCAGCCTGTTGTCCCGTACATGAGAATGCGAATCATTCTTTATATGCGGCTAACTGTCAGTCTTGGTTACTGAGTGGGAGTATGGGATTCATGCTGCAGTCAGTCATATTCTAGTCCTATATGTGACTGATTCATACTGTGCTAATAGGTCTCTGTTGCTGTATGTGACTTTATGATCCAGTCTGTATCTGTCAGTACTGTGTGTTGGTGTGGACTCATTCTGGATCTCAGTCTCATGTATGCTATTTGAGTGTGCGATTCATTCTGTATCTTTAAGTTACTGGTACAGTATGTGAGTGTAGGAATATTGTTGTAATTCTCAGCCACTGTAACTTTTTGAATCTGGGACTCATTCAGTATCAGTCTCTCGTCCTGTGTATGAGTGTGGCTTTCATTCAGTATCTGTCAATCTCTGGTATGGCCTGTGCATGTGGGTTTCATTCAGTATCTGTCAGTCTCTGGTACTGCCTGTGAATGTGGGTTTCATTCAGTATCTGTCAGTCTCTGGTACTGCCTGTGAATGTGGGTTTCATTCAGTATCTGTCAGTCTCTGGTACTGCCTGTGAATGTGGGTTTCATTCAGTATCTGTCAGTCTCTGGTACTGCCTGTGAATGTGGGTGTTTTCAGTATCTGTCAGTCTCTGGTACTGCCTGTGAGTGTGGGTTTCGTTCAGTATCTGTCAGTCTCTGCTGCAGCCTGTGAGTGTGGGTTTCATTCAGTATCTGTCAGTCTCTGCTACAGCCTGTGAGTGTGGGTTTCATTCAGTATCTGTCAGTCTCTGGTACTGCCTGTGAATGTGGGTTTTGTTCAGTATCTGTCAGTCCATGGTACTGCCTGTGAATGTGGGTTTCATTCAGTATCTGTCAGTCTCTGGTACTGCCTGTGAATGTGGGTTTCATTCAGTATCTGTCAGTCTCTGGTACTGCCTGTGAATGTGGGTTTTGTTCAGTATCTGTCAGTCTCTGGTACTGCCTGTGAGTGTGGGTTTTTTCAGTATCTGTCAGTCTCTGGTACTGCCTGTGAGTGTGGGTTTCGTTCAGTATCTGTAAGTCTCTGGGATTCTGTTTATGGGATATAGTCCGCAACCATTAATCTCTGGGATGTCTTGCTGTTCTGAATTCATTCTACACAGAATTACATAGAATTTACAGCAAAGAGACAGGCTATTGTGCCCAAGATTTTGCATTTCCACATGAGCCTCCTCCAACTCTCCTTCATCTAATCTGATCAGCAAACCCCTCAAATCTTTTCTGCCTCATATAATCATTTAACTTGCTGTTAAATGTCGCAATGTTCATGAACTCAACTGCTGCATGTGGTGGCATGTTACAGATTCTAACCACGGTCAAAGCAGGGTGAAGAAGTTTCTCCTGAATTATTTATTTGATTTATTACTGACTATTTCCTATTCACAACTTTTCCCACAAGTGTGAAAAATCTCTACCTCTACCCTATCAAATCCTTTCATAGCCAATGCTTCTATTAGCCTGAACACTGAGCCTCCTTCTTTCCAGAGAAAGGAGCTCAGGCTTATTCAATAATGTGGAACATGTAGTTCTGTTGCAGTCATGGAATAAATATTGTATCTCAGTCTGAAACTGTATGCGATTTTAGATTGGTATGTAATGTGGAGATCAGGCTGCAATCAATAATTGAGACAGTATCTTTCACTCTAACACTATAGATTTTTGGAGTGCTATGTTTTCTGTACTTCAGCCGGTTCCAATGGAATAGATAATGTTATCTCTAAGTCTGATAATGCTTGTTTATTAATTCACAGGATGTTAGTGTCACTGGCAAGGTCAGCATTTATTGCCCATCCCTAATTACACTTTCAAGACAGCTGAGTGGTTTGCTGGGCCATTTCAGAGGACAGTTAAGATTCAATCACATTGCTGTGGGCCTGGAATCACTTATACTTCAGACTGGGTCAGAATGGCAGATTTCCTTCTCTCAAGGACATTCATGAATCTGATGGATTTTTTGACAGCAATCCAGTAGCTCCAGGGTCACCAGTGCTGAGACTAGATTTTTTTTTATTCCAGATTTATTTAATTAACTGAATTTAAATTACCCAGCTGCTGTAGTGGAATTTAAACTCATGTGTCTGAATCATTAGTCGAGACTTCTGGATTAATCCTGTACCACAACCACAAAAACCTCCATACCTCTGTTAGATTAGATTTTTTACTGGTTTGTAATGTGGAGCTCAGTCTACACAAATGAAATTGATACTCTATTTCATTCTGATACTGTATATGTTTTTATGGCTGGTAAATAATGTGTAATTCAGTCTACTGTATTTTTCAATTCTTCAGTTTGGGTGAGTTCTGTACTGACATCTAATTTACACCACAGTTTACAATTTACAAGCATTGCACAATCGGATACTGTGGGCTGGATTTTACAGACCCCCACCCGACATTGCCTTTCATGATGGGGGAGGGGGGGGGGGCAGCAGAAAATGCCTCCGGGAGAGGCTGGGAGGGTCCAGCCCGCCGATATTGCCGGTGGCAGCGAGGCCTCATGGCAGCACCCCATTTCCCGCCGCTCAGCGACCAGACCTCCATTTGCATATTCAAATATATGTAAATGAATGCACTAATTATATTTACGTCCCCACCTGAGTTACTGCTCCCATCGTCAGACTGGTGGCTGGCCTTCGGATCCCTGTCCCGGGAAACGAGGCACACACTCATGGGCAGGGGGAAGGAGGTAAGTTTCTTAGTGCAGGAGGGAGGGGGAACATGGTCAAAGTAACATATTGGTGTAGGGGATGGTGGGAAGGGTTTGAGGTTAAAGTTTATGCACTTTGGGTGGGGGGGGCACGGAAGGTCAGGTGGACAAGGTAAGTGTTTTTGGGGAGAGAGGGCAAGTCATTAATTTAATTGATACTGGGGGTGGGAGAGAGACAGAAGAAATGTCTTTGTTTATTTTCATGTCCTTGCGGTTTAAATATTTAAATTTAAAGATAGGGCTCAAAGCCCTTTAAAAATGGTATCAGCGCCTGCGCACAGGCGGCTGACGCCATTGCCAGGGATGGTCAGCTCGCCCCCTACATGTGATCGGCGGGAGGTGGCCCACCCCGGCTATTTAAATGAGCCACCACGCTTAGGATCGCGGTGACTCCACGACGTGTGGCCCGCACGAGCGGACCACCATTGTTTTCAACGGCCGTCGATTTCGGCAGCAGGCTTATAAAATTCAGCCCTGTGTGTGATTTTTGGACTGGCAATGTTTAGCTCAATCTGTACTAATGGAACTGATACTGTATTTCAGTTTGATATTGTATGTGTTTTTAGAATGGTATGTAATATTTAGTAATTTTTCATGGTGTGGGTGAGTTTTGAACTGGTATCTAATTTGTGTCTCAGGTTACGCGATTTTTCAGCCCTTTTAAATATTTTACTGTAATGAATGTTGAACTTGTATGTAACTTGTATCTCAGGGTACACTATTGGGATGGTTAATCATCTTTTATAATCAATAGGCGTGAGCTTTGGGTATGGTATTTAATTAAAAACTCAGGGTACATCATTAGGTCAGATTCTGTGCCATTCAGTCAATACTGTGGCCAGTTCTATCTGATATTTAATTGATAGCTAAGTCTGCATTATATTTAGATTGACACATTGCATTTCAATCTGCCAGTGGGTGTGATTATGACCTGGGATTGATGTATCGACCTGTTAGTGGTACTGAGTTGGGGTGAAACACAAACAATTTATTTCTCTCCCGCTTTGTTTGATTGTTGGATTGAAAATATGACTCTGGAACTCGGGATCAATGTGAGCCTGACTACTTCTGCAGTCTGAGACTGGGGAACTGATGAACTGTCTATCCCTCTGTCCTCTGAGTGATAATGTACCTACTGTGTGTGAGAGGAGCTGGCTGCACTGTTCCTAGTGCCTCGAGTGCAGCAACCATCACATTCATCACAATACCTTCAAATATTTGCCTGTTGGAAGAAAAATATATCTTATAACTCAAGAACAGGTGAGGTGCAAAATATCAAAGTGATCAATTTAATTTCTCAATTAATATTCATTAAGAACACACACAATTGAAAACCAGTGTCAGTATCAGCCTCCACTGAAGTACTGAAGCTCCCAGCTCCTGCATCACAAGTGTTCTGGGCAGATCCATCCTGACAAAACACTGCATTGGGATCATCCCAACTGCTCTATGCTCTACACATATTTCCAGCCATCCTGCTTCATATAAATGAATAACAGAAAAATAAAGCCCTATATGTATAGTCCTCTATTCCTTTCACCCCATACATCTGTTCAGCGTCCCCTTCAGTGCACCGACCGATACTATTCGCCTCAACCTCTCCCTGTGGTAGCATGTTCCAGATTCTAAGCACTCACTACATAAACACATTTTTCATTAATTCCTCATTTCTTTTAAATTTTAAATTTCTCGCCCTTTTTTCCCACAAGTGGAAACATGTCTCCATCTACCCTATCAAACCCCCTTCACTATTTCCTCATATTGCAAGGTTTCTTTAACCCTGACAGACTTTGGGAGTTTCTGCCACTCTATTGAAATTCTTGCTTCCAGCCAGTAGATGTCACCTCACTCCAATACAGTGAAGTTTACAAATCTGCGAGGGACACAACAGGAAATAATTGTTCACATTATAGTGAATATGTGGGATTTAGAAATACTAGGAGTGGAGATGAGCTATTAATGCATTTTATTTAAGCAATCATTGGTTTTGATGTTGTCATAAATCTGTCAGCTGCTTGTCTTGCCTGTGAAAGTGAAAGTCATTTTTTAAATCTGTCAGTCTCTGGTACTGACCGTCAGTGAAATTCATTACCTATCTGTCATTCACTGGTGCAGTGTGTGAGTGTGGGATTAACACTGTATTTGTCATTTTCTGGTAATGCATGTGTGAGTGTGGAAAACACTTTGTATCTGTCAGAGCTGTTATACATGAGTCTGGGATTCATTCTGTGTCTGATACTTGGTGTGTTTGGTGGGGGGGGAGGAGTTTTCTTTCTGTAACTGTGGTCTCTCATGCTGTGTGTGAGTGTGGAATTTATTCAGTCTCTGTTTTTCTGATACATTGTGTCTGAGTATGGGATTAATTCAGTGTTTGTGAGGTTGTGGTAGTGTCTGAGTGTGGACTTCATTCTCCATCTGTCAATCTCTGGCACTGTATGTGAGTATGGGATTCATTCTGCAGCTGTCAATTTCTGGAACAGTATGTGAGTGTGTTTGTCAGTCTCTAACACTGTCAGTGAATGTGGTATTTTTTCTATATCTTTGAATCTTTGGTATTATGTCTGAGTGTGCGCATCTGTATGCCAGGCTCTGTTCCAGTGTGTCCATGATGGATTAATAAAAATATGACAGTCTCTGATACTCTATGTGAGTATAAGTTTCTTTCTTCATCCATCTGCCTTGGGCACTCTATAAAGATGTTGATATCCTTCCTTATCCATCACTCACTGAAACTAAATAGGATTAATTCTGTTTCAGTCAATAACTGAAACTAAATGTCACTGGTAATTACTGAATGTCAGTTACTCTCTGGTATTGCATCTGAATGCAGGTCTCACTCATTCGTGCCAGTGCCTGGTACTGTGTGTGAATATGATATTAATTCCATACCTGTTAACACCTGGAGTTGAATGGAAGTGTAAAATTCAGCTTGTATCTGTCAATCTCTGGTACTGTGTGAGAGTTATAGAGAGATACAGCACTGAAACAGGCCCTTCAGCCCACTGAGTCTGTGCCAACCATCAGCCACCCATTTCTACTAATCCTACATTAATCCCATATTCCCTCCCACATCTCCACCTTCCCTCAATTCTCCTACCACCTACCTACCTACACGAGGGGCAAGTTACAATGGCCAATTTACCTATCAACCTGTAAGTCGTTGGCTGTGGGAAGAAACTAGAGCACCCGGCGGAAACCCACAGTCACAGGGAGAACTTGCAAATTCCGCACAGGCAGTACCCAGAACGGAACCCAGGTCGCTGGAGCTGTGAAGCTGCGGTACTAACCGCTGCACCACTGTGCCACCCTGTGGGATACATCCTCTGTCTGCCATTCTCAGGTATGGTAAGCAACTGAAATTATTCTGCATCTCTCAGTGCCGAGGGCTGAATGAGAATAAGTCCCACACTCACAATCACTCCATCTCTTGTATTCATTTAGACTCATTCTATACTTGGATAACATTGGTGCTGTATGTGAGAGTGGGATTAATTCTGTATCTGTCAGTTTGAGGGATGATATATGAGTGTGGGATTCATTTTGTCTGTGTGAGACTCTGGTATTCTGTATGATTACATTCTGTAAATCTTAGTCCCTGATTCTGTGCATAAGTGTGCAACTCATTCTGTCTCCATCAGTCTTTGTTTCTGGTCATGTAATAGTGACTCCTCTGTAACACTCACCAATGTATGAGTGTGGGATTCATTCGGTAGCTCTCCATCTCTGGAACTGTTTGAGACTTATTCTGCATCGATCAGTCAGTTGTACAATACATGCTTGTGGGATTCATTCTGTACCTGTCAGTCCATGGCACTGTGTATGAGTGCGGGATTCATTCTGCATCTGTCAACCTCTGGTACTGTATGTGAGCACAGGATTTATTTTATAGTTGCCACTCACTAGCATTATGTATCAGTGTGGGATTTATTCTGTATCTGTTAATCTGTTAACATGTAGGATTTGTTGTGTAGCTCTCTGTTTGGAGTGCTGTATATGAATGTGGGATTCATTCAGTTGCTCTCAGTATCTGGTGTTCCATGTGAGTTTGGGATGCATTCTGTATCGGTCAGGTATGGTGTTGGAAAGGATATGTTTCACACCTTAATGTTCCATAAATGTATTCTGACTTGTATCTAATTGAAAGGTGGATCAACTGAAGTTAACAGCTGTTGGTTTTAATCAGATATTGTGAGAGAGTTTTGGTCTAGTATTCAATCAGTATCACTGTGAACACAATTTGAGAATGGCAATATATTTTACAATCTGATTGATGGCCTGGTATGTGAGGTCAGCTTCATTCAACTCGTAACAATGGAATTAATATTGCGTCTTCCAGTCTGACCCTTTGTCAGTTTTGTGGAGTGGTGTGTAACAAGTAGCTCAGTCTGCAGTCTGGGTACATTATTGAGATTAATTCTGTACCTTGCAATCAGGTACTGTTTGTCTGTTCTATCTTTGTTATCTTTTTATTTTTATTTAGAGATACAGCACTGAAACAGGCCCTTCGGCCCACCGAGTCTGTGCCGACCAACAACCACCCATTTATACTAACCCTACACTAACCCCATATTCTCTACCACATCCCCACTATTCTCCTACCACATACCTACACTAGGGGCAATTTACAATGGCCAATTTGCCTATCAACCTGCAAGTCTTTTGGAGGTGGGAGGAAACCGGAGCACCCAGAGGAAACCCACGCAGACACAGGGAGAACTTGCAAACTCCACACAGGCAGTACCAAGAATCGAACCCGGGTCGCTGGAGCTGTGAGGCTGCGGTGCTAACCACTGCACCACTGACATTGAATTTGTAGTTGAGGTTGCACTCTTATGAGAGTGACACAGTGCCTTGCAATCTGATAGTGGGTGTGATTTTGGACTGGGATTGATGTATCTACCTGTCAGTGGGACTGAGTTGGGGCGAAATGGAAACAACTTCAGTCTTTCCTGCTCTGTGTGACTGTTGGATTGAATGAATGTCTCTGGAACTTGAGATCAGTGCCAGTCTGACTACTTCTGTTGTTGGTGGAACTGATGTCTCTTCTCTCTGAGAGTGATACTGTACTTACTATGTGTGGATTGGCTGCACTTCCCCTTGAGTCGAGGAATCACTACATTTATTCCACTTCCTTCAAGTATTTGCCTGTAGGAAGAAAAGGTATTTATAGTTGACTTTGTTGCAGTTAGATACAACTGAGAGGCTTGCTAGGCCATTTCACAGGGCATTTAAGAGTCAAATTTATTGCTGTGGGTCTGGAGTCACATGTAGGCCGGACCAAGTAAGGAGAGCAGATTTCCTTCCCAGAAGGAAAATAGTGAACCAGATGGGTTTTTACAACAACCAACAATGGTTTCATGGCCATCATAAAACGAGCTTCATTTAATTCCAGATTTATTAAATAAATTCAACATTTTGCCATGGTGGAATTTGAACCCATGTCCCCAGAACAAGGCCCTGGGTTTCTGAGGTACTCGCCCAGTGACAATACCACTGCATCACTGCCTCCCCAATCAAAATCCTGGAACTCGCTTTCTAAGAGCACTGTTGGTGTACCTAACCCACATGGACTGCAGCTGTTCAAGAAGGCAGCTCACCACCACCTTCTCAAGGACAATTAGGGATGGGCAATAAATGTTGGCCTAGCCAGCGATGCCCACGTCACATGAACGAATAAAAAAAATCAGGAAGATGTGTGGTAGAAGATACAAATGTGACCAAAACAATGTTTCAATTAATAATCATTGTGAACAATCACAAAGGAAACCCAGCAACACAAACAGAGTCAGTGTCTGATTCCACTGCAGTCCTGCAGCCCCCAGCTACTGCATACCAGAGGCTTTGGCCATTTTACAACAATTAAATGACATCCAGAAACAATCCACTGGGCCATGAATGGGACTGACCGACGGAACAGGGACTTTTACACAGGTCAGATTTCCAATTCCCGCTCCTATGGTCGAAGCGAAACCAAACAGCCACTGTTTAAAATGTGTCCTTCACACTTCTCACCTGGTGCCTATAATAGATTCTCTTTGTGTAAATCCCCACATCCTGACTGTCCGCTTCTGTTTCCACACTTCACTGTCCAATAACAATAAACTGTGGGATCAGGCTGGATCGCTCTTTGCGCTGGCACGGTCACGATGGGCCGAATGGCCTCATTCTGTGTCGGAAATTTTCCATGTTTCTGTTAGCGGAATTGTTGCAGAAATCTGCGCCTGCACTCCCCTCCCCCAGCACTGCCTGTGAGCGGAAGAAGATGCTTTAAAACAGCCGCCAATGAAGAGATCCCGGTACCGGGGGAAGGCAGCAAACAGCAGCCTCCTTCCAGCAGCACATCGCTTTGGGAGTGTGTCCGCAGATGGACTCAGAGATCAGCATCGAGTCCGGGGCAAGTTCAGGGGGAGGTGGGGGCTGTTTGTAAGAGACGGAGTGGAGCGAGAACTGGTCCCGGAACATGGAGTGAGTGGGGGAAGGGAGAGACTATTCTCGGGCTGTGTGTGGACAAGGGGAGGGAGACAGAATGGGAAGAAACTGTTATTGTAGTGGAGTGAAACACTGACAATATTTGTGTGGCTGGGGTTCCTTTGCGGGTATCCATAATGAATATTATTTGAGGGATTAAATTAATTAAAACTCTATCTCCTATTTCACCTTGATTTGAATTAAAAAACATACTTTTGTTCCAACAGGCAAATAATTGAAGAAACCAGAGTAAATGTCATTTTTCCTCCACCCAAGTTACAAGGAAGAGTGTCACCAGCTCCTTCTCACACACAGTACGTACATTATCACTCACAGAGCGCAGAGAGACAGACAGATCATCAGTTCCACAGTCTCAGACAGCAGAAATAGTTCCAGAGACACATTTTCAATGTATCAATCAAACAGAACAGGAGAGACAGACGTTGTTTCCATGTCACCCCAACTCAGTACCACTGATAGGTAGATACATACATCCCAGTCCAAATTCACACCCACTATCAAATTATCAGTGTGTCAATCCCACAACACTGCAACCTCAGCTACAAATTAAATACACATAGAACTGGGTACATGGTTCCCGTTTCAAAGTTACAGAATTAGCCTCAATAATGTACTCTGAGATTCAAGTTAATACCCGCCCAATATTAACACATTATGGGTTTATAAGTTGCAGTATTAATTCCCATAGTGTATGCTGACATATACATTAGATACTAGTCCAAATTTCAGGTGCAGAATCAGATTGAGAGATTCCGTAAAATAGAATGTCTTTCCTGGATGTCAAGTGATATAGAGGATTGGATAAGGAAAAAAAAGGAGGCTTATGGCAGATTCAGAGTGCTGAAAACAGTGGAGGCACGAGAGGAGTATGGAAAGTGTAGGGCAGTACTTTAAAAAAGTAATTAGGAGAGCAAAGTGGGGTGATGAGAAAACACTGGCGGGCAAGATAAAGGAAAATCCCAAGGCATTTTATAAGTATATTATTTATTTTTTAAATTTTATTTAGAGATACAGCACTGAAACAGGCCCTTCAGCCCACCGAGTCTGCGCCGATCAACAAGCACCCATTTGTACTAATCCTACATTAACCCCATATTCTCTACCACATCCCCACCATTCTCCTACCACTTACCTACACTAGGGCAATTTACAATGACCAATTTACCTATCAACCTGCAAGTCTTTGGAGGTGGGAGGAAACCGGAGCATCCAGCAGAAACCCACACAGGCACAGGGAGAACTTGCAAACTCTGCACAGGCAGTAACCAGAACTGAACACAGGTTGACTGAAGCTGTGAGGCTGCAGTGCTAACTACTGCGCCACTGTGCCGCAAGAGGGTAACTAGGGAAAGAGTGGGGACCATTAGGGACCAAAGTGGCAATCTGTATGTGGAGCCGGAGGACATAAGTGAGGTTTTAAATGATTACTTTTCATCTGTGTTCACTATGGAGAAGGACGATGTAGGTATAGAGATCAGGGAGGGGGATTGTGATAAACTTCAACAAATTAGCACTGAAAGGGAAGAAGTATTAGCTGTTTTAGCGGGCTTAAAAGTGGATAAATCCACAGGGCCAGATGAGATGTTATGTGAGGCAAGGGAGGAGATAGCAGGGGCTCTGACACAAATTTTCAAATCCTCTCTGGCCACAGGAGCGGTACCAGAGGACTGGAGGAAAGTTACTGTGGTACCTTTATTCAAGAATTGTAGCAGGGATAAAGCAGGTAATTACAGGCTGGTGAGTCTAACATCAGTGGTAGTGAAACTATTGGGAAAAATTCTGAGGGACAGGATTAATCTCCACTTGGAGAGGCAGGGATTAATCAGGGATAGTCAGCATGGCTTTGTCAGGGGGAGATTATGTCTAACTAACTTGATTGAATTTTTCGAGGAGGTGACTAGATGTGTAGATGAGGGTAAAGCAGTTGATGTAGTCTACATGGACTTCAGTAAGGCTTTTGATAAAGTCCCGCATGGGAGATTGGTTAAGAAGGTAAGAGCCCATGGGATCCAGGGCAATTTGGCAAATTGGATCCAAAATTGGCAGGAGGCAGAGGGTGATGTTCAAGGGTTGTTTTTGCGAGTGGAAGCCTGTGACCAGTGGTGTATCACAGGGATCGGTGCTGGGATCCTTGCTGTTTGTAGTGTACATTAACGACTTAGACATGAATATAGGAGGTATGATCAGTAAGTTCGCAGATGACACTAAAATTGGTGGGGGTCGTAAATAGTGAGGAGGAAATACTTCAATTACAGGACGATATAGATGGGCAGAGCAGTGGCAAATGGAAGTTAATCCTGAGAAGTGCAAGATGATGCATTTTGGGAGGACTAACAAAGCAAGGGAATATACAATGGATGGTAGGACCCTAGGAAGAACAGAGGGCCAGAGGGACCTTGGTGTACTTGTCCATAGATCACTGAAGGCAGGAGCACAGTTAGATAAGGTGATTAGGAAGGCATATGGGACACTTGACTTTATTAGCCAAGGCATAGAATGTAAGAGCAGGGAGGTTATGTTGGAGCTGTATAAAATGTTAGTTAGGCCACAGCTGGAGTACTGTGTACAGTTCTGGGCACCACACTGCAGGTAGGATGTGATTGCACTGGAGAGGGTGCAAAGGAGATTCACCAGGATGTTGCCTGGGCTGGAGCATTTCAGCTGTGAAGAGAAACTGGATAGGCTAGGATTGTTTTCTTTAGAGCATGAAGGCTGAGGGGGGACCTGATTGAGGTATACAAAATTATGAGGGGCATTGATAGGTTAGATAGGAAGAAACCTTTTTCCTTAGCAGAGGGGTCAATAACCAGGGGCCATAGATTTAAGGTAAGGGGAAGGAGGTTTAGAGGGAATTTGAGGAAAACATTTTTCACCCAGATGGTGGTTGGAATCAGGAACACACTGCCTGAAGGGGTGGTAGAAGCAGGAACCCTCACAACGTTTAAGAAGTCTTTAGATGAGCACTTGAAATGCCATAGCATACAAGGCTATGGACCAAGTGCTGGAAAATGGGATTAGAATAGATAGGTGCTTGATGGCCAGCACAAACACGATGGGCTGAAGGGCCTGTTTCTGTGCTGCATAACCCTATGACTCTATAACCTGAGATACAAACTCAGTTTCCACTTTAAAACTCCCCCGGACTGTGAAACTAAAAGATAAAATAGCAATTCAATTTGTATTGACTGTGCTTTGGATCACATTCCAGCCTTCATACAGTATGAGACTGGAAGATACTGTAGCAGTTCCATTCGTGCAGACTCAGCTCTACATTACAGGCAAGTCCAAGATTCTCACTCAGAGTCAGACTGAATGGCACTGATCAAATTGATTAGTACAGCCTGAGTTACACTTGCACACCAATCCTGTATCAGATTGAAGGATACATTATCTTTCACTGTTGTGTTCACAGTGACAGATATTTAATAGTAGGCAAAATCTTACACACTTTGTCTGCTTAAAACCTACTCCATCAATGGCCTGTTGTTGTGCTGAAATTTGTATGTAGAATGAATCCAGACTTGCAAACAGTCCCAGAGACTGAAGGTTACATAATGAATCCCACATTAACATGAAGTAGCAAAGACTGACAGATAGTGATTCTGAAATACATGTCCAGTATTAGATGCTGAAAGATACAGACTGACTATTATACTCACTCACAGTACCTGAGCCTTAGTGATACTCAATCTCTCACATGCTAATAGTACTACTGACCGATTCAGAAAGAGTACCAGACACTCACGTAGAGTTCCAGACACTCACGTAGAGTACCGGACACTCACGCAGAGTACCGGACACTCACGTAGAGCAGCAGACACTCACATAGAGTACCAGACACATGCATAGAGCACCAGACACTCAGATAGAGTACAAGACACATGCGTAGAGCACCAGACACTCACATAGAGTACAAGACACTCACATAGAGTACCAGACACTCACATAGAGTACAAGACACATGCATAGAGCACCAGACACTCACATAGAACAGCAGACACTCACATAGAGTACAAGACACTCACATAGAGTACCAGACACTCACATCGAGCAGCAGACACTCACATATAGTACCAGACACTGACATAGAGCACCAGACACTCACAAAGAGCAGCAGACACTCACATAAAGCAGCAGACACTCACATAGAGTACCAGACACTGACATAGAGCATCAGACACTCACATAGAGCAGCAGACACTCACATGGAGTACCAGACACTGACAGAGAGCAGCTGACATTGAGACACACACACACACACACACTACCAGAGACTGACGGATATAGAACGAATCCCACATTTATATACAATACTAGTGGCTGAAAAAATACCAAATGAATCCAACAATCACATACAGACCACTGACAGAATGTATCCTACACTCATATTCAATACCAGAGACTGACAGGTTCAGAATGTATCTCACACAGTAACAATGAGTAACAGAGACAAAATGAATCCTACATTCACAAACTATACTGGAGACTGGCAGGTAATAATGAATCTCACTCTCACTTACAGGACAACAGGCCGATGGATTTAGCACAACATTACAGCTATTGTTTGTATAACAAAAGGTAATCACAGATATTTTCATACCTCGGCTGGATTTTTTGCAGGAGGCGGGGCTCCTGGTGCCAGGCCTAAAAGGTGGGGGGAGACCTGCCTCTGCATTTTTTCAGCACCCCTGCCCCTCGAGCGATTCTGAATCTTTTGTTGTCAAAGTTTAAGGAGCCGGGATCCGTGTCCTATTAAAAACTTTAATAGGAACCGGGATCCCATCCCCAAGAGCTGCCGGTCGTTTACAGGGCTGGCAGTTCAGCAGTATCGGCAGCTCCACTGGGAGTAGTGGCCATTGCCAGTACTGCAGAGGCCTCAGACCCAGGCCCAGCACTGGATCTTGGCAAAGTGGCAGTGAGGCGGGTTTGCTGGGGCCAGTCCGGAAGGCCCCAGCGAGGGGTGGGGTGGGCGTTTGGTTTGGGGGTGTGTTGTCCCTGGGGATACAGTTGTTCCCAGTGGGGCTCCTCTGTCGGCCACAGATTATCCACGAAGGAGGGACCACCCCCGCCATCCCGCAGGGAGGCCATTGAGTAGGAAGGTTGTTGTCAGACGATTCCGCCTCCAGGAGAATCTGAACCAGGATTCCCGACGTCGGGTTCCATGGTGGTGGGTAATTCTGCCCTGATTCTTCGCCTCCTCACCCCTCACCACAAAATCCGCCATCAGGATGAGAACAAAAACCAGCCCCTAGTGTTTGTAAACCTACCCGTCCACCAGAATATGAACAATTCTTGTCTGTTGCGTTTTTCTTTGATCTGCAAACTTCGTTGCACCGCAGTGTGGTGATATCTAGTGGCCGGGAGTGAGAACTGCAACAGAGTGGCAGAAATTCATAGGATCTGTCAGTGTTGCAGAAACAGGGCAATATGAGGAATTAGGAAGTGGATTGATAGGGTAGACATGGAGATGTTTCCACTTGTGGAGGTTTCCAAAGTGAGGGGCCAAAAATATAAAACAGTCATTAGAGCGGCACAATGGCGCAGTGGTGAGCACCGCAGCCTCACAGCTCCAGCGACCCGGGTTCAATTCTGGGTACTGTCTGTGTGGAGTTTGCAAGTTCTCCCTGTGTCTGCGTGGGTTTTCTCCGGGTGCTCCGGTTTCCTGCCAAAAGACTTGCAGGTTGGTAGGTAAATTGGCCATTATAAATTGCCCCTAGTATAGGTAGGTGGTAGGGAAATATAGGGACAGGTGGAGATGTGGTAGGAATATGGGATTAGTGTAGGATTAGTATAAATGGGTGGTTGATGGTCGGCACAGTCTCGGTGGGCCGAAGGGCCTGTTTCAGTGCTGTATCTCTAAAACTAAACTAAAACTAAAAACTAAATCAAAAATAAACAGGAGAACGTATTTTCCCTGAGAACGTTTAACATTTGGAAGCTGCTATCACCTAGAGCAGTTATGGCGAAGTGCAGAGAGGGGTTTAATGAAAAGCTCGATAAGTGTCTGAGGTAGAAAGGATTTCAGGGAGATGCAGATAGTGAGAATTGATGTAGAATGGGTGGAGGGAGAACCATCAAGCAATTGGGACAAATGGCCCCTGTCAGTAGAATGAATCCAGACACACAAAATGTCCCAGAGACATAATGAATCCCACACCCATACAGTGTACCAGAGACACAACGATACAGAATGAATCTTGCATGCACACATATCATCAGAGATTGACAGGTACAGCCTGAATCCTACACACATTCATTATCCAAGCATAAGAGATACAGAATGATTTCCACACTCAGATACAGTATTAGAGATAGACAGATACAAAACCAATTGTAAGCACACATACAGTGTCAATGACCAATTCAGAATGAGTTCCAAACTCACAAACTGTACCATAGACTGAGAGAAACAAAATCAATTCCACACTCACATGCACTACCAGATACAAAATGAATCCTATACCTACACACAGTACCACTGACACATTCAAAATTATCTCCAATACTATCCACAGGTCCAGAGACAGACAGATACGGACTAAATACTATGCTCAAATACACTAACAGAGATTGACAGGTACAGCCTGTATCCTACACACACAGTACCAGAGCCTGTCAGATACAGATGAAATACTGCATACATATACAGTACCAGAACTGAGAGATACAGAATGAATCCAATACTCACACATAGCGCCAGAGATTGACAGATATTGAAATAATCCCACACTCACATAAAGCAGTGGAGACAGAACAAGACAGACTGAATTCTACACTCCATACAGTACCACTGACTGACTGAGATAGAATGGATTCCAAACTCACACACGCTATTAGAGACTAAGAGATGTATGATGATTCCCACACTCATAGAGAATATTGAATCATACCTTGCAACCAATGTTCCAGACTCTTCCATCACCATCCATGGGTATGTCATAGAGTCATAGAGTTATATAGAAACAGGCCCTTCGGCCCATTCTGTCCGTGCTGGCCATAAAACACCCAACTATTCTAATCCCATATTCCTGCACTTGGCCCACAGCCCTGTATGCTATGGCGTTTCAAGTGGTCATCTAAATACCTCTTAAATGTTGTGAGGGTTCCTGCCTCCACCACCTCTTCAGGCATTGCGTTCCAGATTCCAACCACCCTCTGGGTGAAAAAATGTTTCCTCAAATCTCCCCTAAACCTCCTGCCCCTTACCCTAAATCTATGCCCCCTGGTTCTTGACCCCTCCGCTAAGGGAAAAAGTTTCCTCCTATCTAACTTATCAATGCCCCTCATAATCTGGTACACCTCAATCATGTCCCCCCTCAGCCTTCTCTGCTCTAAGGAAAACAACCCTAGCCTTTTCAGTCTCTCTTCATAGCTGAAATGCTCCAGCCCAGACAACATCCTGGTGAATCTCCTCTGCACCCTCTCCAGTGCAATCACATCCTTCCTATAGTGTGGTGACCAGAACTGTACACAGTACTCCAGCTGAGGCCTAACTAGCATTTTATACAGCTCCATCATAATCTCCCTGCTCTTATATTCTATGCCTCGGCTAATAAAGGCAAGTATCCCATATGCCTTCCTAACTACCTTATCTACCTGTGCTGCTGCCTTCAGTGATCTATGGACAAGTACACCAAGGTCCCTCTGACTTTCTGTACTTCCTAGGGGCCTACCATCCATTGTGCATTCCCTTGCCTTGTTAGTCCTCCCAAAATGCATTACCTCACACTTTTCAGGATCAAATTCCATTTGCCACTGCTCTGCCCTTCTTACCAGCCCATCTATATCTCCCTGTAATCTAAGGATTTCCTCCTCACTATTTACAACACCACCAATTTTCATGTCATCTGCGAACTTACTGATCATGCCTCCTATATTCACATCTAAATCATTAATGTACACTACAAAGATCAAGGGTCCCAGCACCGATCCCTGTGGTACACCACTGGTCACAGGCTTCCAATCGCAAAAACAGCCCTCAACCATTACCATGTCCTGTGCTACCAGCAGGACAGATCCACCAGAGCTGGCGGCACAATTGTATACAGTCAGGATAGAGTTGCCCTGGGAGTCCTCAATGAAGTCTCATGGTGTCAGGTCAAACATGGGCAACAGAATTTGTTTATGTTTAGGGTTATGTTTAGAGATACAGCTCTGAAACAGGCCCTTCAGCCCACCGAGTCTGTGCCGACCATCAACCACCCATTTATACTAATCCTACACTAATCCCATATTCCTACCACATCCCCACCTGTCCCTATATCTCCCGACCACCTACCTATACTAGGGGCAATTGCGAATGGCCAATTTACCTCTCAACCTGCAAGTCTTTGGCATGTGGGAGGAAACCGGAGCACCCGGAGAAAACCCACGCAGACACAGGGAGAACTTGCAAACTCCACACAGGCAGTACCCAGAATTGAACCCGGGTCGCTGGAGCTGTGAGGCTGCGGTGCTAACCACTGCGCCACTGTGCCGCCCATTTCCTGCTAATTACCCTCCCTCAGCTGGAGAATCAGTACTCCTCCATGTTGAACACCAACTGGAAGAAGCACTGAGGGTAGCAAGGGCACAGAATGTACTCTGGGTGGGCGACTTGAAGGACATATCTGCCAGACTGGAACAATGCAGGTGGAGAACCAACAAGAGGGGAAAATCCTACTTGACCTTGTCCTCACCAATCTACCTGTTGCAGACACATCTGTCCATGACAGCACTGGTAAGCATGACCACCACACAGTGCTTGTGGAGATAAAGTCCCATCTTCACACTGAGGACTCCCTCCATCGTGTAGTGTGGTACTACCAACATGCGAAATGTGATAGATTCAGAACAGATCTAGCAGCTCAAAACTGGACATCCATGAGGGACTGTGGACCATCAGCAGCAGCAGATTGGTATTCAAACACAATCTGTAACCTCTGGCCAGGCATATTCCTCTCTCTACCATTACCATCAAGCCATGGAATCAACCCTGGTTCAATGAAGAGTGAAGGAGAGCATGCCGGGAGCAGCATCAGGCCTACATAAAGATGAGGTGCCAGCCTGATGAAGCTACAACACAGGGCTACATACATGCTAAGTAGCAGAAGCAAAATGTGTTAGACAGATCTAAGCCATCCCACAGCCAATGGATCAGATCGAAGCTCTTCAGTCCTGCAACAGACAGTTGTGAATGGTGGTGGACAATGAAAGAACTAACCAGTGGAGGAGGCTCCACAACCATTTCCATCCACAATGATGTGGGAGTCAAGCACATCATTGCAATAGACAACGCTGCTCATTTACACCATCTTTAGCCAGAGGTGCTGAGTGGATGATCCTCCTCCTGAGATCCCCAGGAGTCACAAATGCCAGTCTTCAGCCAATTGTGATATGAAGAAACAGCTGAAAGGACTGGATACCGAAAAGGTTATTGACCCTGCCAACAATCTGGCTGTAGTACTGAAGACTTGTGTTCCAGAACTAGCCGAACCCCTAGCCATGGTGTTCCAGTATAACTACAACACTGGTAACAGGCAATGTAAAGTACTATTGACAAAATCAGAATGTGACCCAAACTCTCACACAGTATCTGATAGTGACAGATACAGATTTAATACCACACACATAAACAGTACCAGAGACTGACAGATACAAACTGAATCCAACACGCATAAACTGTGCCAGACACTGACAGATACAGACTGAATCCAACACACATAAACTGTACCAGAAACTGACAGATACAGACTGAATCCAACACACATAAATTGTACCACAGACCAACATATACAGACTGAATCCAACACACATAAACCGTACCAGAGACTGACAGATACAGACTGAATCCAACACACATAAACCGTACCAGAGACTGACAGATACAGACTGAATCCAACACACATAAACTGTACCAGAGACCAACATATACAGACTGAATCCAACACACATAAACTGTACCAGAGACTGACAGATACAGACTGAATCCAACACGCATAAACTGTACCAGAGACTGACAGATACAGACTGATTCCAACACACATAAACCGTACCAGAAACTGAGATATGCAGACTGAGTCCAACAGGCATAAACTGTACCAGAGACCAACATATACAGACTCAATCCAACACACATAAACTGTACCAGAGACTGACATATACAGACTGAATCCAACACACATAAACTGTACCAGAGACCAACATAAACAGACTCAATCCAACACGCATAAACTGTACCAGAGACTGACAGATACAGACTGAATCCAACACACATAAACTGTACCGGAGACTGACAGATACAGACTGAATCCAACACACATAACCCGTACCAGAGACTGACAGATACAGACTGAATCCAACACGCATAAACTGTACCAGAGACTGAGAGATACAGACAGAACCCAACACACATAAACTGTACCAGAGACTGAGAGATGCAGACTGAATCTAACACACATAAACTGTACCAGAGACTGAGAGATACAGACTGAATCCAACAGGCATAAACCATAGCAGAGACTGAGAGATACAGACTGAACCCAACACACATAAACTGTACCAGAGACTAAGAGATACAGACTGAATCCAACACGCATAAACTGTACCAGAGACTGAGAGATACAGACAGAACCCAACACACATAAACTGTACCAGAGACTGACAGATACTGACTGAATCCAACACGCATAAACTGTGCCAGACACTGACAGATACAGACTGAATCCAACACACATAAACCGTACCAGAGACTGACAGATACAGACTGAATCCAACACACATGAACCGTACAAGAGACTGACAGATACAGACTGAATCCAACACACATAAACTGTACCAGAGACCAACATATACAGACTGAATCCAACACACATAAACCGTACCAGAGACCAACATATACAGACTCAATCCAACACGCATAAACTGTACCAGAGACTGACATATACAGACTGAATCCAACACACATAAACTGTACCAGAGATCAACATAAACAGACTCAATCCAACACGCATAAACTGTACCAGAGACTGACAGATACAGACTGAATCCAACACACATAAACTGTACCAGAGACTGACAGATACAGACTGAATCCAACACGCATAAACTGTACCAGAGACTGATAGATACAGACAGAACCCAACACACATAAACTGTACCAGAGACTGAGAGATACAGACTGAAATTAACACACATAAACTGTACCAGAGACTGAGAGATACAGACTGAATCCAACACACATAAACTGTACCAGAGACTGAGAGATACAGACTGAATCCAACAGGCATAAACCATAGCAGAGACTGAGAGATACAGACTGAACCCAACACACATAAACTGTACCAGTGACTGACAGATACAGACTGAATCCAACACACATAACCCGTACCAGAGACTGACAGATACAGACCGAATCCAACACACATAACCCGTACCAGAGACTGACAGATACAGACTGAATCCAACATGCATAAACTGTACCAGAGACTGACAGATACAGACAGAACCCAACACACATAACCCGTACGAGAGACTGACAGATACAGACTGAATCCAACATGCATAAACTGTACCAGAGACTGAGAGATACAGACTGAATCTAACACACATAAACTGTACCAGAGACTGAGAGATACAGACTGAATCCAACACGCATAAACTGTACCAGAGACTGAGAGATACAGACTGAATCCAACACACATAAACTGTACCAGAGACTGAGAGATACAGACTGAATCCAACAGGCATAAACCATAGCAGAGACTTAGAGATACAGACTGAACCCAACACACATAAAATGTACCAGAGACTGAGAGATACAGACTGAATCCAACACGCATAAACTGTACCAGAGACTGAGAGATACAGACTGAATCCAACACGCATAAACCATAGCAGAGACTGAGAGATACAGACTGAATCCAACACGCATAAACTGTACCAGAGACTGAGAGATACAGACTGAGTCCAACACGCATAAACTGTACCAGAGACTGAGAGATACAGACTGAATCCAACACGCATAAACCATAGCATAGGCTGAGAGATGCAGACTGAACCCAACACACATAAACTGTACCAGAGACTGAGATATACAGACTGAATCCATCACACATAAACTGTACCAGAGGCTGACATACACGGACTGAATCCAACACGCATAACCCGTACGAGAGACTGACAGATACAGACTGAATCCAACATGCATAAACTGTACCAGAGACTGAGAGATACAGACTGAATCTAACACACATAAACTGTACCAGAGACTGAGAGATACAGACTGAATCCAACACGCATAATCTGTACCAGAGACTGAGAGATACAGACTGAATCCAACACACATAAACTGTACCAGAGAATGACATATACAGACTGAATCCAACAAGCATAAACTGTACCAGAGACTGAGAGATACAGACTGAATCCAACACGCATAAACTGTACCAGAGACTGAGAGTTACAGACAGAACCCAACACACATAAACTGTACCAGAGACTGAGAGATACAGACTGAATCCAACACGCAGAAACTGTACCAGAGACTGAGAGATACAGACTGAATCCAACACGCATAAACTGTACCAGAGACTGAGAGATGCAGACTGAACCCAACACACATAAACTGTACCAGAGACTGAGATATACAGACTGAATCCATCACACATAATCTGTACCAGAGGCTGACATACACAGACTGAATCCAACACGCATAAACTGTACCAGAGACTGAGAGATACAGACTGAATCCAACACACATAAACTGTACCAGAGAATGACATATACAGACTGAATCCAACAAGCATAAACTGTACCAGAGACTGAGAGATACAGACTGAATCCAACACGCATAAACTGTACCAGAGACTGAGAGTTACAGACAGAACCCAACACACATAAACTGTACCAGAGACTGAGAGATACAGACTGAATCCAACACGCATAAACTGTACCAGAGACTGAGAGATACAGACTGAATCCAACACACATAAACTGTACCAGAGACTGAGAGATACAGACTGAATCCATCACACATAAACTGTACCAGAGACTGACATATACAGACTGAATCCAACAAGCATAAACTGTACCAGAGACTGAGAGATACAGACTGAATCCAACACGCATAAACTGTACCAGAGACTGAGAGATACAGACTGAATCCAACACTCAGACTGAATCTCTCGCTGTCTCTTGCTGATTTGCTCAGTCCCTTTTTTTGTCCGCAGTATTTTGGTTTTAATTTACCTTTTTCTGTCAGTTCCTTTCTGAATGCTAATAGTGGTTTGCTGTTTTTCTGTGTGTTTTTCTCTTCCTGCCCCATTCTTGGTGATGTTACTCAGTGTCCTTATACCATTGTGCAGTGAGGGTGAGTCTGTCAGCGCGTGTGTTGCTGACTCTGGGATTCTTGAGCGAGCTGACTGCAAGACTATTATTTTAAAAAGATCAACAAAAAAGACATCTCTTTCGCTAAGCACTAATATGTAGCTTGAATTCAATCGTTCCACAGCAGAGTAGCGCAGCGGAAGCATGCTGGGCCCTTAACCCAGAGGTCGATGGATGGAAACCATTCTCTGCTATTTATCTTTCATCGTATCGCAAACAACTCACTTTTAAAACATTGTGTTACCCACAATCGCATCACGCTTCTGAAAACACTGGAATGCCATCAGCTTTTTCCTTGTAACATTGTGTAGCCTGGCTGAGCCCCCCAACACCTGCTTCTCCGTAATAAAAACAGAAAATCTGGAAATACTCAGTGTGTCTGGCGGCATCTGTTAATAGATAATGTTTCAGGTTAACGTTCCGAAGAAGGGTCACTGACCCGAAACGTTAACTCTGCTTCTCTTTCCACAGATGCCGCCAGACCTGCTGAGTATTTCAAGCATCTTCTGTTTATGTTTCAGATTTCCAGCATCTGCAGTATTTTGCCTTTGTACATGCGTTGCTATGTCTGGGACTGTTTGAGTGCAATGCTATTGCTTTATAAACAGCGTTGAAACAAACATTTATCTCGCTAACACACAGCACGAATACACAGCTGGATATAAACAGCAGCCTGCAGCAGAGGGCGCAGTGGAAGTTTATTAACACAAATAATTCACCAACACAATATTTACTGCTACGCACAGTCACCTCGTCTTAACTCTTTATTTACATCAACTTCTTGCTTCCAATAAACACTTCAATTTGGAACATAGCTTCCAAAACACCTTTATTCACAAACCTGAACACAAGCTGCAAATGCTGCAAACACACACCAGCCCAGACTTTCCCCTTTCTGTCAACACATTCCTGCATCACTGCCTCTCCATCAACAGTTGCTGATAGAATCATACAATCATAGAATGGCGACAGCACAGAAGGAGGCCATTCGGCCTGTCGAACCGGTGCTGGCTCTCTGCTAGAGCAATTCACCTAGTCCCACGCCCCAGTCAGTTTAACATTGGTGGTGGGGAAACTTCGAGAACAAATAATTCAGGACAAAATTAATAGTCACATGGACAAATGCAGGTTCATTCAAGAAAGCCAGCATGAATTTCTTAAGGGAAAATCATGTTTAACTAACTTGCTGGAGTTTATTGATGAGGTAATAGAGAGGGTTCATGAGGGCAATTCAGTTGATGTGGTGTACATGGACTTTCAAAAGGTGTTTGATACAGTGCCACACAACAGACTTGTGAGCAAAATTATAGCTCATGGAATAAAAGGGAGGTAGCAACATGGATATGGAATTGGCTGAGTGACAGAAAGCAAAGAGTTGTGGTTAATGGATGTTTTTCGAGTTGGGAGAAGGTTTGTAGTGGAGTTCCCCACGGGTCAGTGTTGGGACCCTTGTTTTTCCTGATATATATTAATGATCTAGACCTAGGTGTACAGAGCAGAATTTCAAAGTTTATGGATGATATGAAACTTGGAAGCATTGTGAACTGTGTAGAACTTCAAAAGGGCAGACAGGTGACAGATGAGGTTCAATGTGGAGAAATGTGAGGTGATTTATTTTGGTAAGAAGAGCATGGAGAAACAATACAAAATAAAGGGCACAATTCTAAAGGAGTTTAGGAGCAGAGGAACCTATGTTTATATGGGCATAGGTCATTGAAGGTGGCAGGACAGGTTGAGAGAGTGGTTAATCAAGCATACAGTATCCTGGGCTTTATTAAGAGGGGCATAGAGTACAAGAGCAAGGAAGTTATGTTGAACTTGTATGAGACACCAGTTCGGCCTCAGCTGGAGTATTGCATCCATTTCTGGGTGCTGCACTTTAGGAAGGATGAGAAGACATTGGAGAGAGTACAGAAAAGATTCACGAGAATGGTTCCAGGAATGAGGAACTTCAGTTATGAAGATAGATTGGAGAAGTTGGGATGGTTTCCCTTGGAGGAGAGAAGGCTGAGAGGAGATTTGATAGAGGTATTCAAAATCATGAGGGGTCTGGACAGAGTAGATAGAGAGCAACTATTCCCACTCATGAAAGGATCGAGAAGGAGAGGGCACAGATTTAATGTATTTGGTAAGAGAAGCAAAAGTGACATGAGGAAAAACTTTTCACACAGCGAGTGGTTAAGGTCTGGAATGCGCTGCCTCAGAAAGTGGTGGAGGCAGGTTCAATTGAAGCATTCAAAAGGGAATTAGACAGTTAAGTGAAAAGGAAGAATGTGCAGGGTTATGGGGAGAAAGCAGGAGAATGGGACTGAGGGAATTGCTCTTTCAGAGAGCCGGGGCAGACATGATGGGCCGAATGTCCTCCTCTGCACTGTAACAATTCTGTGATTCTGCGGTGAGCAGAGCAGACACACAAGCTCAATGACAGGACAGCTCGGCTGTCTCTGAGTTTCAGCTCCCGGCTCTTACATTTCCTCATCCACACTGTCTTTTCTGTGGATGTTCAGGGGTTCCTTGTCGGATCTGAGGACTGTATCCATTAAACATTCTGAGCCAGGAGATCCACACACTCTCTGTTACCAAGATTTATGGGTTATTTATACCCCCAGCTCCCTCTGCTCCTGCACCTTCTTAGAATTGTTCCCTTTATTCTATATTGTCTCTCCATGTTCTTATTACCAAATTAATCACCTAATTTCTCTGCATTGAACTTCATCTGCCATCAGTCCACCAACTTGTCTATGTCCTTTTGAAGTTCTACACTATCCTCCTCACAGTTCACAATGCTTCCAAGTTTCGTATTATCCACAAACTTTGAAATTCTGCCCTGTACACCAAGGTCTCGGTCATTAATATATATCAGGAAAGGCAAGGGTCCCAACACTGATCCCTGGGGAATTCCACTACAAACCTTCCTCCAGCCCAAATAAGCATCCATTGATCACTACTCTTTGTTTCCTGTCACTCAGCCAATTCCGTATCCATGTTGCTACTGTCCCTTTTATTCCATGAGTATCTAATGCTTTTTGAAAGTTCATGTACACATCAACAGCATTGTCCTCAATAACCCTCTCTGTTACCTCCTCAAAAAACTCCAGAAAGTTAGTTAAACATAATTTTCCCTGAAGACATACGGTGCAACGTTGGCAATTCTCCAGTCCTCTGGCTCCACTCGCGAGTCTAAGACACTTCCGGGTCTCTTTAATTTCGAAGGAAAAGTTGAAAAGGGCTGTTCGGTTTTCCTCTGACAGAGAGCGTGTTTCACTCGGGTTAATATAACCCGGGACTTTTGCTGCTGAAATGAATTCTGCAAGGTCCCAGCAAACACACCGGCTCCCTCCTTTCTCCCCTCTTTCTATCGGATTGTTTTACCAGGAGGGGCTCAATAATAACAAACCCCCTGCAGGGAATGACCGCAAATTGAGCATCTAAATGGGGCAAGTGGGCAGCGTTCTAGGTTCTAGGTTCCCCCTACCCCGCCCCTCCCTCCCTCCAGTCCAAGCCCCTCTTCACTTTCTTTGGGACTTTGATGAGGGTGAAATGAGGAAAGTTCCCATTGATGTTTGAATGCTGAATTGCTGCAGATCTCTGCGCACGCGCGATGTAGCCCCGCCCCCAGTGGGACGTCACAATGAGGAGTGGAGCGCATGCGCATCCTTTCCCCAACCCAGTCTGTGAGGCCATTCACTCAATCAGGGGAAGATGCTTCAAATCAGCTGCTAATGGAGACTTCCCGGGCCCGGGGGAAGGGAACAAACAGCATCTACTTCCAGCAGCCACTGCTTTGGGAGCGTGTCCGCAGATGTGCTCAGAGATTAGCATTGAGTGGTGGGAAGTTGAGGGGGAGTCGGGGAGTGTTTGTAACAGACACTGTGGAGCAGGAGCTGCTCCCGGAACATGGAGTGAGCCGGGGACATGGGGAAGGGAGAGTTCATTCTCGGACAGTGTCTGTACAGGCTCAGGGAGACACAATGGGAAGAAATCACTATTGAAAATCACTGACAATTTCACCACCCAAAGGAGAGGGAATTTTCCTGCTTTAGTTCCAGTCTCTCACTGTTTGTTGGATTGTGAACAGTGGGGGGAAAATAGCCGCAAAATAACGATGTGGACAGTTAGACAAAGAGCACTTATTGCAGACACCAGGTGAGAAGTGTGAAAGGCACATTTTAAATAGTGGCTGCTTGTTTTCTGTTGAAATAGAAATGTGACTGTGTAAAGGTCACTGCTCTATCGGACAGTCCCAGTCATTGAGCAGTGCAGGGCTTGTGTTGTTTCTGAATGTCACAAACTTGTTGTAAAACCACTGCAAACACCTGGTAAACAGAAGCTGAATACTGCAGTACTGCAGTGGAGTCAGACACTGACACTGTTTGTGTTCCTGGTTTTCATTTTGTGATTGTTCATAATGATTATTATTGGGACGATTGCATTGATCGCTTTTGTATCTTCTACCTCACCAATTCTTCAGGTATAAGAACAAGAAGTGCTGGAAATACTCAGCAGGTCTGGTAGCATCTGTGGAGAGAGAAGCAGAGTTAACGCTTCAGGTCAGTGACCCTTTTTCGGAACTGGCAAATATTAGAAATGTAAAAGGTTATAAGCAAGTAAAGCAGGGGTGGGGCAAGAGATAACAAAAGACAAGGTGCAGATAGGAGAAGGTCACAGAATAGTTGACCAGAAAGTCGTGGAGCAAAGGCAAACAATATGTTAATGGTGTGTTGAAAGACAAAGCATTAGTACAGCGTGATGCCACTACCAAACGCATCTTCCCCTCCCTTCCCCTGTCAGCATTCTGAAGGGATCGCTCCCTCCGTGACACCCTGGTCCGCTCCTCCATTACCCCCACCACCTCATCCCCTTCCCATGGCACCTTCCCCTGCAATCGCAGGAGGTGTAATACCTGCCCATTTACCTCCTCTCTCCTCACTATCCCAGGCCCCAAACACTCCTTTCAGATTAAGCAGCGATTTACTTGTACTTCTTTCAATGTAGTATACGGTATTCACTGCTCACAATATGCTCTCCTGTCCATTTAGGAGACCAAACGGAGACTGGGTGACCACTTTGCGGAACACCTGTGCTCAGTCCGCATGCTGGACCCTGAGCTTCCGGTTGTTTGCCATTTCAACACTCCCCCCTGCTCTCATGCTCACATCTCTGTCCTGGGCTTGCTGCAGTGTTCCAGTGAACATCAACGCAAGCTCGAGGAACAGCATATCATTTACCAATTAGGCACACTACAGCCTGCCGGACTGAACATTGAGTTTAATCATTTCAGAGCATGACGGGCCCCCCATTTTACTTTTATTTTTAGTTTTTTTTTCCTTTTTTAATATATGTTTTGTTTTTATTTTATTTCATAGTTTGTTCAGTTTGCTTACCCACTGTTTTTTTTTCATGTTGGTATTTGTGGCTGTTCAATTTTCAGTCCGTTAACACCCTATCTGTACTAATGCTTTGTCTTTCCGCACACATTAACATATCATTTGCCTTTGCTCCATGACCTTCTGGTCAACTATTCTGTGACCTTCTCCTATCTGCACCTTGTCTTTTGTTATCTCTTGCCCCACCCCTGCTTTACTTGCTTGTAACCTTTTACATTTCTAATATTTGCTAGTTCTGAAGAAGGGTCACTGTCCTGAAATGTTAACTCTGCTTCTCTCTCCACAGATGCTGCCAGACCTGCTGAGTATTTCCAGCATTTCTTGTTTTTATTTCAGATTTCCAGCATCCGCAGTATTTTGCTTTTACGTTAAGGTTTAAGAGTTACTTTTCATTCCTGCAGGCAAATACATGAAGGAACCTGAATGGATGTGGTGATTCCTGGACACAAGGAAAAGTGCAGCGAGCTCGTTCCAACACACAGTAGGTACAGGATCACTCACAAAGCACAGAGATACTGCCAGCTCATCAGTTCCACTGGAACAAACAAAAGAAGTAGTCAGACATACACTGATGCCAAAGTCGAGAGACACATTTTCAATCCAACAGTCAAACAACGGCAGGAGAGACAGAAGTTGTTTCCATTTCACTCCAATTCAGTACAGCTGACAGGTTGATACATCAATCACAGTCCAAAAACAAACCCACTATCAGATCTCAATAAACTCTGTCACCATGGCCACATTTTAAATATAAAATCTGAAATAGAACAGACAAAATTTAAAAGCAAAATACTGCAAATCTGAAATAAAAGCAAGAAATGGTAGAAATACTCAGCAGGTCTGGCAGCAGCTGTGGAGAGAGAAGCAGAGTTAACGTTTCAGGTCAGTGACCTTTCAGATGCTGCCAGACCTACTAAGTATTTCCAGCATTTCTTGTTTTTATTACAGACAAAATTTACCTGATTGAAAGGTACAGAATGAATGCACGGAGGCTTCAAGGGGATTCGGACAGGCTAAGTGAATGGGCAAGAACATAGCAGATGGAATATAATGTGAATAAGTTTGAACTGATCCACTTTGGTAGAAAAAACAGAAGGGCAGAGTATTTCTTAAATGGTGAGAGGTTGGGGAAGTGTCGATGTCCAAAGGGACCTGGGTGTCCTTGTTCATGAGTCACTAAAAGCTAGTGTGCAGGTGCAGCAAGCAATTAAGAGGCAAATGGTATGTTGGCCTTCATTGAAAGGGGATTTGAGTGCATGAATAAAGATGTATTGCTTCAATTGTATGAAGCCTTGGTGAGACCGCACCTGCAGTATTCTGTACAATTTTGGTTTCTTTATCTAAAGAAGGATATACTTGTCATAGAGGGAGTGCAACGGAGGTTCACCAGACTCATGCCCTGGGATGGCGGGATTGTCTTATGATGAGAGACTGCAGAAACTGGGCCTGTGTTCTCTCGAGTTTCCAAGAATGAGAGGTGATCTCATTGAAACTTACAACATTCTCACAGGGCGTGACGGGGTAGATTTTGTTAGGATGTTTCCTCTGGCTAGTGAGGCTGGAACAAAGGGACACAGTCTCAGAATAAGGGCAGGCCATTTGAGACTGAGATGAGCAGGAATTTCTTTGCTCAGAGAGTGGGAAATCTGTGGAATTCTCTATCCCAGAGGGCTGTGGAGGCTCAATCATTGAATATACTCAAGACAGAAATCGATAGATTTCTGAATACTAATGTTATCATACGTACGAACATCCGAATTAGGAGCAGGAGTGGGCCACTCGGTCCTTCGAGCCTGCTCCGCCATTCAATAAGTTCATGGCTGAACTGATTACTCCACATTTCCACCTACCCCCGATAACCTTTCATCCCCTCGCTTATCAAGAATCGATCTACCTCTGCCTTAAAAAATATGCAAAGACTCTGCTTTCACCACTTTTTGAGCAAGAGAATTCCAAAGACTCACGACCCTCAGGGAAAAAATTTCTCCTTATCTCTGTCTTAAATGGACGACCCCTTAATTATAAACTGTGACCCCTGGTTTTAGATTCACAAGGGGGAACATCCTTTCCACATCCACCCTGTCAAGACCCCTCAGGATCTGATATGTTTCAATCAAGTCGCCTCTTACTCTTCTAAATTCCAGCTGATACAAGCCTAGCCTGTCCAGTCTTTCTTCATAAACCACCCCCCCGCCCCCACGCCCCCCATTCCAGGTATTAGTCTAGTAAACCTTCTCTGTACTGCCTCCAACACATTTACATTCTTCCTTAAATAAGTAGACCAGTACTGTACTCAGTACTCCAGACATGGTCTCACCAATGCCCTGTATAGCTGCAGCATAACCTCCCTACTTCTGTTTTCAATTCCCCTTGCGTTAAACTATAACATTCTATTAGCTTTCCTAATGACGTGCTGTACCTGCATATTAACCTTTTGTGATTCATGCAGTAGGACACCCAGTTCCCTCGGCATCTCAGAGCTCTGCAATCTCTCACCATTTAGATAATCTGTTTCTTTTTTATTCTTCCAAAGTGGACAATTTCACACTTTCTCACATTATACTCCATTTGCCAGGTCTTTGCCCACTCACTTAACTTATCTATACCCCTTTGTATCCTCCTTATGTCCTCCTCACGAGTTACTTTCCGACCTATCTTTGTCTTCAGCAAATTTAGCAACCATTCCTTCAGTCCCTTCATCAAAGTCATTACTATTAATTGTAAAATGTTGAGGCCCCATCACAGATCCCTGTGGCACACCACTCGTTACACCTTGCCAACCAGAAAATGACCCATTTTTATGCCTACTCTGTTTCCTGTTAGCTAGCCAATCTTCTGTCCATGCCAATATGTTACCCCCTGCACCATGAGCTTTTATTTTCTGTAATAACCTTTGATGTGGCACCTTATCAAATGCCTTCTGGAATCTAAGTGCAATACAACCATTGCTTCCCCTTTATCCACGGCACATGTAACTCCCACAAAGAACTCCAATAAATTGGTAAAACATGATTTCCCTTTCACAAAACCATATTGACTCTGCCTGATTACCTTCAATTTTTCTAAATGCCCTTTAAATGTCTTTAATAGCTTCTAACATTTTCCCTAAGAGAGATGTTGAGCTAACTGGCCTGTAGTTTCCTGCTTTCTGTCTCCTTCCCTTTTTGAATAAGGGAGTTATATTCACTATTTTCCAATCTAACAGAACTTTCCCCGAATCTAGGGTATTTTGCAAAATTAAAACTAACGCATCAACTATCTCAGTAGCCATTTCTTTTAAGACCCTTGGATGAAGTCCATCAGGACCCGGGGTCTTGTCAGCCCACAGCTCCTACAATTTGTTCAATATCACTTGCCTGGTGATTGTAATTTTCTTGATTTCCTCTCTCCCTTCCATTTCTGACTTACGGCTAATACTGGGATGTTATTTGTATCTTCAATAGTGAAGACCGATGCAAAATATCTGTTCAATTCATCTGCCATCTCCTTATCCATGATTAATTCCCCAGACTCACTTTTTATAGGACCAACATTCACTTTATTAACTCTTTTTAAAATATCTATAGAAACTCTTACTATCTGTCTTTATATTTCGAGCTAGCTTTCTCTTGTCCTCTAATTTAACCTTCCTTATCAACCTTTTAGTCATTCTTTGAACAGTATATAAAAAACGGCAATCTTCTGACCTGTCTCCCATCTTTGTGTAATTGTCAGCTTTTTCTTTAAGTTTGATACTATATTTAACTGTTTTAGTTAAATATGGTTGGTGGGTCCCACCTTCAGAATTTTTCTTTCTCGTTGAAATGTATCTTTTCTGTGCATTCTGAAATATCCCCTTTCACGTCTGTCACTGCATCTCAATTGACTTATCCCTTAACCTGATATGCCAGTTCACTTTAGCTAGCTCTGCTTTCATGCTCTCATAATTGCCCTATTTAAGTTTAAAATACTGGTCTTGGACCCACTCTTCCCTCCCTCAAACTGAATGTAAAATTCATTCATATTATGATCGCTGCTACCTGGGGGTGCCTTAACTATGAGGTCATTAATTAATCCTATCACATTGCACAATGCCAGGTCTAGTATAGCCTGCTCTCTGGTTGGCTCCAGAATGTATTGTTCCAAGAAATTATCCCAAAAACATTCTGTGTACTCCTCATCGAAGCTACCTCTGCCCATCCGATTTTTCCAGTCTGTCTGTAGGTTAAAATCCCCCATAATTATTACTGTACCTTTCTGACAAGCTGCCATTATTTGTTTCCTTTATACCCTGTCCTACAGTGTGGTTAATGTTAGGTGGCCTGTACCCCACTTCCAAAAGTGATTTCTTGCCTTTTATGATTTCTCATTTCTACCCAAACTGCGTTACTTCTACATCCTGGTATCCTCAACTTAGGTCATCCCTCTCTATTGCGCTAATAGCATCATTAATTAACAGAGCTACCCCTCCATCTTTTCCTAGCTTCCTATCCTTCCTAAATGCCATGTACCCTTCAATATTCAGGTCCTAATCTATGTTGTCCTGCTGCCATGTCTCTGTAATGGCTAACAGATCATACTGATTTATTTCTATTTGCGCTCTCAGTTCATCTGTTTTGTTTTGTTTCGAATGGTACATGCATTCGGATGCGGAGCCTTTAGTTGTGTCCTTTTATTGTTTTTGTGACCTGTAGCCTTATCTGTTGATTTACTCTTAGATTTGTATGCTCTGTCCTTCCTGTCACAGTCTGTTTATCATTTCCAATATTCATACCATTCTCTCTTGCCTTGTCTCTACTCTTTGATTTACCATTGTCTTCCCAAAGTTGATCCCTTGCCCCTACTATTCCGTTTAAAGCCCTCTCTACCTCCCTAGTTATGTGGCTAGTTATGTCAAGGGATACGGAGATAGTGGGGAAAAATAGTGTAGAGGTAGTTGATCAGCCACGATCTGTTTGAATGGCGGAGCAGGTGCGATGGGCCGATTGGCCTCCTGCCCCTATTTCCTATGATCCTACGAATCTCAATAATGTACGTCAGATGTTAGACCGAGCTACACATTACATAGCAGTCAAAAAGTCCCACAAAGATTAAGACTGAAAGATAAAGTATCAATTCCATTACTACAAAGTGAAGGACTTTGTAGTCCTTTGCATAGCAGCCCATGCATAAGATTGAAAGTTAACTTTTCATTCACAATCGTTTTCACAGAGCTAAATATTGAATACCAATCCACAACTCACAATGTACAGCTATAAAATAGAGAGAGAGAGACAGAGAGATCACTCAGACAGCAGGAAGCAGCGTGAGTGGAGCAGACAGGAGCCCAGGCCACCGGAGTTTGAAAACAAAGTGAACTGTGACATAACAGGAAAGCTGCAAGGTGATTGGTTGTGAGTAACTGCTGTTAGGGATTATCAATAAATAGTTAATACACCACGGTTCGGGTGGGTGCATAAATAGTTGGGTTATAGCGTCTCAACTCTGGCAGACTAAAAAAAAACAGTATAAATTCAATATTCATAATAATGAACAAGTGAGTAGCTGAGTATTATTTTTTGAGTAAGGTTTATTTTAACTGGTGAACTGTATTGATTTTTAGTAGGATTTATCAGTACTGGTAAGGTTTTATTAATAATTCTAAGGTGTTGTAGTATTGGTAAGGTTTTTTTTAAGCAGTAGCAAAGGGTCAACTAATAAATAAATGAATGGTAGGGGTGCTTCAGCTTCGAGAGTGCACCTCCTGTGCTATGTGGGAGCTCCAGGATCCTTCCCGTATCCTGGAGAACCATTTGTGCAGGAAGTGTGGTCAATTGCGGCAGCTTGAGCTCTGGGTTTTGGAACTTATGCAGCAGCTGGCGACACTGCGGTTCACTTGAAAGGATGAGAGCTGCATGGATAGCATGTTCATAGATGTAGTCACCCCACAGCTTAACAGTAAGCAGGGAGAGAGGGAATGGGTGACCACCAAGCAGTCAAAAAGAATCAGGCAGGTACTGCAGGACACTGAGTGCATCTCACTCTCCAACTGGTATTCAGTTCTGAATATGGAGGACAATGATGCTTCCCTGGGGAGAGCAGTCAGAACCAAGTCCATGGCACCATGGGTGGCTCAGCTGTAAAGGGGAGTACAGGGAAGACTGGAAAAGCCATAGTGATAGGCGACTCAATAGTCAAGGAAAAATGAGGCATTCCTGTGGCCGCAGATGTGAATCCAGGAATGGAGTGTTGCCTTCCTGGTGCCAGGGTCAAGGATGTCATTGAGCATCTACAGAGAATCCTGAAGGGGGAGGATGAACAGCCAGCAGTTGTGGTCCACATTGGACCCATCGACATAGTTAGAAAGAAGGATGTTGTCCTGCAGTCAGAACTTAGGCAGCTCGGTAAGAAATCAGCAAACTTGCCATCAAAAGTAGTAATCTCCAGATTATTCCCAGTGCCACGTGCAAATGAGTACAGGAATAGAAGGGTAACACAGATGAATGTGTGGCTGGAAAGATGGTGCAGGAGGGAGGGCTTCAGATTCTTGGGACAGATCGGATGGGTTGCACCTGAACAGAGCTGGGACTGAGTTCCTTGCGGGACATTTTGTCAGTGCTGTTGGAGAGGGTTTAAACTAGTTTGGCAGGGGGATGGGGACCTGAGGGTAGACTCAGATGGGACAAAAGCTGAAATGAAAATGGAAGGCAGAAAATTAATGTCTGGAAGACAGAGGAAACAAAGGTTAGAAAATTAAAAAAAAAAAAGTTTGGCAGTGCTCAAGGGTATCTATTTTAATGCAAGGAGTATAGCAAATAAAGCAGATGAGCTGAAGGCACGGAGAGACACATGGCAGTATGATATCATAGCTATTACAGAAACATGGCTTAAGGAGGGACAGGAGTAGCAGCTCAATGTTCCTGTTTACAGGGTTTTCAGACGCGATAGGGAGGGGGATAAGAAAGGAGGGGGAGTGGCAATTTTGGCCAAAGAAACTATTACAGCTGTGAGGAGGGATGATATGTTGTAAGGTTTATCAGATGAGACTATATGGATCGAGCTAAGGAACAAAAAAAGTGGCAATCATAGTACACTGAGTGTACTGTGGACCCCCAAACAGTCAGTGGGAGATAGAACAGCAGATATGTAGGCAAATCTCTGAGAAGTGCAAGAACAATAGAGCAGTAATAGTAGGGGATTTGAGTTTTGCGCAGTGGCAATATCGTAGCTAATGAGGTTTAACCGAAGCGTGATTATGGGGAAGCTTTGAGTAAAATGGCTATAACCAATTTTCGAGCTTCGGGCCAGGGAGTGCGCAACACAGTTCGGGTGTTCGTGACGGACAAGGAAGGAGATGCACCAGTCGATCGCACCTTGTTCATCAAGAAAATTCTCTTCGATTGCTGCGGATTTCAAGCGACGGACGTCTTCTGCCTGCAGGATTTCCCCAGCAGTGGATACTTCGAAGTGACGTTCCGGAACGTGGCGGGATGCATCAAGTTCCTGAAGGCGTTCAAGGAGAAAGGGGACCGGGCTCCACTGTCGATCCTCACAGCGGAGCCGCTCTTCACGCTTCCGTCACAACGGGACCGGGTGGTGACGATTCACCTCTACAACCCCCATGTTCCGGTGGTGGATGTACTCACCTTTCTCGCCAGGTACGTCGAGGTGGCCGGCAGCAGCTCTGATGTCAAGGACCCCTTTGGGATCTGGACCAGCAAGCGGCAGGTCAAGGTGACCTTGAAGGTAGATCCCAGTGGAGCCATCATCCACCCTCCCTCCAGCTTTGCTATCGGGGAAGTCGAGGCTTCTTGGTCTACGCTGGGCAGCCCAGAGTTTGCCGCACCTGTGGCAAATCTGGTCACATGGCAGCCAACTGCAGCACGGTTGTTTGCAAGAACTGCAAGGAGGAAGGCCATCAGACCAAGGACTGTAAGCAGACGAAGTGTTGCAACTTGTGCGGTGCGGCAGGCCATCTCTACAAGACCTGCCCCAAACGTTGTCTCAGCTATGCTCAGGCGGCAAGGTCCAAGGAATGGCCGGGCGAAGGTTCGATGAAGGCGTCCGCTGTCCGAAAGGAGACCAGCAACCTTCTCCGCAGTGAGGAACTTCAGCCTGAGAAGGAAGGGGAGGCAGCTGAAACCAACGACCCAGCACCTATCCAGCGCCCGGAAACCCCTCCTCCACAGACAGAATCAATGGAGGAGGAGGCAGCAGATGGACAAGCAGGTCAGTGGCAAGTGGTCCAGAGGAAAACCACAAAGAAAAAACATCCCAAAGCCACCACCCAAACAGGGAAAACCACAAAGAAAAAACATCCCAAAGCCACCACCCAAACCAGTGGCAAGAGGAGGCTCTCTTCTGAATCAGACTGCAACAACTCCTCTTCAATGGACGGGGAAATGCTGGAACGACAGCCCCTTCAAAAGAGGCGGCAGAACTCCGAGATGGATGATAAAGCATCCCAGCCCCCGGGCACTGGAAGCTGTGATGGGCCCGGCATGCCCCAACCCCAATGCCCGACACGTAACGAAGAGGCCAACGCATCTCAGCTCTGCGACACCGGGAGCAAAGACACGTCTGGCGCACCTGAGCTCCGGGAGACCGGGAGCTGTGATGTTTTAGAGGAGGAACAGATGGAAGCAGCTGAGGACAACCCAATCCTCTCTGCCTACAAGACCCCCCGATGTCACCCGAGCGGCACAAACCCTGCATGAAAAATCAGGAGGGGTTTCTGAGCCCAACCAACGTGAAACTGCTTGCGCATACGATGGGTATGCAGGAACATCCCGAAGGGGAAGGACTGGGACTAGCGAGGACAAATGGTATGGGAAGCAACAACTAATCTTTAGTAAAAAATGGGTGTAAGAATTGCTTCCATTAATGTGCGTCGCATTAAATCTACTACGCGATGTGTTTCAACCTTGGATTACCTTGCCAAGGTCAAAGCTGACCTACTGTTTCTGCAGGGGTGTGGAATACCACACCTCAGCACCTACAGGCAGTGGTCGCGATGGTGGTCCCACGGGCCATCGATCTGGTCGGGGGGTAATGACTGCCGTTCCTCCGGCCTGGGTATTCTGCTGCGGGGAGGTAACTTCACCATCTCCGAAGTTAAGGAGGTGGTGGGCGGCCGCCTCCTCGTAGCAGACGTGATGTACAACAACGCTCCGCTCCGGTTGATCAACGTGTACGCCCCGGTACAACGCAGCGAGCGGCTGACCGTCTTCCAGCAGCTCCCACTGCTGCTGGCGACGTCCAGGCCAGTCATCCTAGGCGGTGACTTCAACTGCATCATCGATGCGGCTGGACGATCCGGCAGTGACGACAGCAAACTGGACGCTACGTCCAGATTCCTAGTAGAAACAATTAAGGATGCCAAACTGCACAACGTCTTCAGCAAACCTGCAGACGGAGCGCAGCGCAGATACACATGGTCAAGATCGGACGGGTCTGCTCGTTCCAGGATTGACTTCCTGTTTGTGTCCCGTGCTGTCACGGTCGGATCCACCGACGTCAAGCCGGTGTTCTTCTCCGACCACTGCCTCTTACTGGCCGACTGTCACTTACAGGACGACCAGCGGGTTGGCAGAGGGACGTGGAAGCTCAATGCGACACTGCTGACCCCAGAGAACGTTGAGGAACTCAAAAGAGATTACAAAGGTTGGAGGACGGTGAAACCCCTCTTTGAGTCTCCAGTTCACTGGTGGGAAGCGATAAAGGAGAACATCAAGAGGTTCTTCATCCACAAAGGTGTTCAGAAGGCGAGAGAGAGACAGAGGGAACTGTCCCGACTCCAGAAAATTATGCAAAATCTACTCCGGTTGCAGTCAATGGGGGTCGAGGTCAAGGAGGACCTCCAAGAGGTGAAGAGCCAGCAGGCCTCGCTCTTTGCCAAGGAGGCCTCCAAGATCATCTTCCGGTCCAGAGTCCACTCCATCGAGCAGGATGAGACGTGCTCGCGTTACTTCTTCCAAAAGGTACACAGAGAGAGCTCTGTTATCAGCAGCCTGAAGGAAGAAGATGGCTCGGTAACGTCTTCGCAGTCCGACATACTAAGGATCAGCAAATCCTTTTATGCTGGGCTGTATGACGCGAAGCCCACAGACAGCAGAGCCTCCCAGTCCTTCCTGTCATCTATCACAGAGGTCCTAGATGACAGCAGGAGGGAGAGACTGGACAAGCCGCTAATTCTGGACGAGCTGACAAAGGCCGTCGAGTCTTTCGAGACGAGTAAAACCCCCGGGAGCGACGGCTTACCGGTCGAGTTGTACTCGGTCCTGTGGGACTGGGTCGGCCCGGACCTGCTGGAAGTATACGAGAGTATGCTCCTGGCCGGCAGCATGTCAGAGACCATGAGAAAAGGCATCATCACCCTCATTTACAAGCAGAAGGGGGAGAGGGCAGAAATCAGAAATTGGCGGCCCATCTCACTGCTTAATGTTGATTACAAGATTCTGTCCAAAGTCATAGCCAGTCGAGTCAAGTCTGCTCTGGAGTTGGTGATTCACCCCGATCAGACCTGTACTGTACCCGGCAGGAAGATCTCTGATAGTCTCGCGCTACTCAGGGATACGATCGCCTACGTACGGGACAGGAGGGTGGACACCTGCCTCATCAGCCTGGACCAGGAGAAGGCTTTTGACAGGATATCGCACACCTACATGATGGACGTGCTTTCCAAAATGGGGTTTGGGGAGGGAATCTGCAATTGGATCCAACTGCTCTACACAAACATCAGTAGCGCAGTGTCAATCAACGGGTGGGAATTGGAAAGTTTCCCGATCAAATCTGGAGTCAGACAGGGCTGCCCTCTGTCCCCGGTCTTGTTTGTTTGCTGTATTGAACCCTTTGCTGAGTCTATTAGGAAGGATGCGAGCATAAGAGGGGTGACAATCCCAGGCAGCGGAGGCACTCAGGTCAAATCCTCCCTGTACATGGATGACGTCGCCGTCTTCTGCTCGGATCCGCTGTCCGTGCGCAGACTGATGAGCATCTGCGACCAGTTCGAACTGGCCTCGGGAGCCAAAGTTAACCACGGCAAGAGCGAGGCCATGTTCTTTGGGAACTGGGCTGACCGATCCTTTGTCCCCTTCTCCGTCAGGTCAGATTACCTGAAGGTGCTGGGGAAATGGTTCGGAAGTGCCGGGGCGTGCACCAAAACCTGGGAGGAGCGAGTAGCCAAGGTACGACAAAAGTTGGGCATGTGGGGGCAGCGATCTCTCTCCATTGTGGGTAAGAACCTGGTCATCAGGTGCGAGGCGCTCACGTTGTTGCTCTGCGTGGCGCAGGTCTGGCCCATACCTCACTCCTGCGCCGTGGCAGTCACCCGAGCCATTTTCTGCTTCGTCTGGGGATCTAAAATGGACCGGGTCTGGAGGGACACGATGTTCAAATCTCTGGACATGGGCGGGAAAAATGTACCCAACGTGGCCCTCATCCTGATGACCACCTTCATGTGCGGCTGCATCAAGCAATGTGTAGATCCCCAGTACGCAAACTCCAAGTGTCACTACGTGCTGAGGTTCTATCTGTCCCCGGTGTTGCGAAGGATGGGCCTGGTCACATTGCCGCGGAACGCACCATGCAGTTGGGCGGCGCCGTACCACCTATCCTTCGTGGAGCAGTTTCTGCGGAAAAACACCTTTGACCACCGGTCCATCAGGCAGTGGTCTGCACGGAATGCCCTCAAGGCCCTACGGGAAAAGGAAACGGTGGATCCTGTCGGATGGTTCCCCGAGCAGACCGTCAAAGTCATTTGGCGGAATGCCTCATCACCAGAACTTTCAAACAAGCACCAAGACGTAGCTTGGCTGGTGGTGAGAAGGGCCCTCCCCATCAGATCCTTCATGCACACCCGAAGTCTCGCCCCCTCCGCAGAGTGCCCCCGCGTTGGCTGTGGTGGGGAAGAGACGGTCGCCCACCTCCTCCTGGAATGTGCCTTTGCAAAGCAGGTGTGGAAAGAGATGCAGTGGTTTTTGTCAAGGTTCATCCCAAGCAGCTCTGTAACACAGGAGTCTGTGCTCTACGGGCTGTTCCCAGGGACGCACACCGAGACAAACATCAACTGCTGCTGGAGGACTATCAATTCGGTGAAAGACGCCCTTTGGTCTGCCCGAAACTTGCTGGTCTTCCAGCGCAAAGAGTTGTCCACCACCGAATGTTGCAGACTGGCACATTCCAAGGTCCAGGACTACGTGCTGAGGGACGCACTGAAGCTTGGGGCAGCAGCAGCAAAGGCTCAATGGGGAAAGACCACAGTGTAAGGTTCCCCCACCAAGCTGGACTGAGGGGCTGGAACCATGGGAGGCCCCTCGAACTGTATCGTTAATATTCTCAATTGCTGTAAATGTAAAACTGCAATTGACATGACAATTGTGAAACGGAAGGGTTGGGAAGAAACTCATGACATTATTGAAAGAAACAGATCTCTTTTGCAATGTTTGTATTTTTTCGTGCTGTTTGGAAACTGTTTGGCAATGTAATTTTTACAGATTTTTATGAATAAAGTATATTTTGGAAATAAAAAAATAAAAAAATAGTAGGGGATTTTAACCAACATGAACTTTGATAGTTTTAATATGAAAAGAATTGAGGGAGCAGAATTCTTGAGCTGCATTCGGGAGAACATTTTTAGCCAATATGTAGCAAGTTCAACAAGAGAGGGTGCAGTTTTAGACTTAGTTTTAGGAAATGAAGATGGGCAGGTGGAAGGAGTGGCAGTGGGAGAGCATTTTGGTGGGAGTGATCATAATTCAGTCAGTTTTAACATAATTATGGAAAGGACAAGGGTACAACAGGAGTTAGAGTTATCAATTGGGGCAAGGACAACTTTACGAAGCTGAGGAGTGATTCAGCGAAAGTGGATTGGAAACAGCTACTTGAAGGTAAATCAGTGTCAGAGCAGTGGGAAGAATTCAAACGGGAGATTCAAGGGGTTCAGAGTAAACATGTTCCCACAAAGAAAAAGGGTGGGACGGCCAAATCTAGAGCCCCATGGATGTCAAGGAGCTTATGGGTATAATAAGGCAGTAAAGGAAAGCTTATGCCCGACACAGAGAACTCAATACTGCAGAAAACCAAGAGGAGTATAGAATGTGGAGGGGGGAAATCAAAAATGAAATTAGGAAACTGAAGAGAAAGCATGAAAGAATATTGGCAATCAAAATCAAGGTGAACCCAGAGATGTTTGATCAATACATTAAGAGTAAAAGGATAACTAAGGAAATTGTATGGCCCATAAAAGACCAGAAAGGTAACTTGTGTGTAGGGGCAGAAGATGTTGGTAATGTTCTTAATGAATACTTTGCATCTGTCTTCACAAAAGAGAGGGGACGATGCAGGTGTTGTTGTTAAGGAAGAGCGGTGTGAAGTATTGGATGTGATCAACAGAGGGAGAGAGGACATATTAATAGGATTAGTGTATTTGAAAGTTGATAAATCACCAGGGCAGGATGAAAAGTACCCCAGGCTGTTAAAAGAAGAAAGAGAGGAAACAGCAGAAGGTCTGACCATCATTTTCCAGTCCTCACTGGATACAGGTGTGGTTTTGGAGAACTGCTAACGTTGTACATCTGTTTAAAAAGGGAGTGAGGGATAGACCGAATAATTACAGGCCAGCCAGACTAACCTCAGTAGTGAGCAAATTATTGGAAACCATTCAGAGCGACAGGATAAACTGTCACTTAGAAAGGCACAGATAAATCAAGCATAGTCAGCATGGATTTATTATGGGAAGATCCTGTCTGACCAACTTGATTGAATTTTTTGAAGAAGTAACAAGGAAGATAGACGAGGGTCGTGCAGTTGATGTAGTCTACATGGACGTAAACGTGTGGGTCACGATCCAAGAAATTTGCAGATGACACAAAGATTGGTCATCTGGTAAATAGCATGGAGGATAGCTGTAGGCTGCAGAAAGATATTGATGGTCTGGTCAGGTGGGCAGAAAAATGGCAAATGGAATTCAACCTGGAGAAGTGTGTGGTGAAGCATTTGGGGAGGTCAAACAAGGCAAAGGAAGACACGATTAATAAGAAAATGCTGATAGGTGTAGAGAAAGTGAGGGACCTTGGAGTAAATGTCCACAGATCCCTGAAGGTAGCAGGACAGGTCGATAATGTGGTCAGAAGGTATGTGGAATCCTTTTCTTTATGAGCCGAGGTATAGAATATAAGAGCAGGGAGGTTGTGCTGTAACTGTATAAATCATTAGTCAGGCCACAACATGAGTACTGTGTGCAGTTGTGATCATCTCATTGCAGAAAGGATGTAATTGCACTAGAGAGGGTACAGAGGAGATTTACGAGGATGTTGCCGGGACTGGAAAAATGCAGCTATGAGGAAAGATTGGATAGGCTGGGGCTTTTCTCCTTGGTGCAGAGAAGACTGAAATGTACAAAATTTTGAGGGGTCTGGATAGAGTTGAGGTGAAGGGTCTATTCACCTTAGCAGAGAGATCAGTGACTAGGGGCATAGATTTTAAGTGATTGGGAGAAAGGTTACAGGAGAGAAGAGGAAATGTTTTTTCAACCAGAGGGTGGTGAGGGTCTGGAACTCACTGCCTGAAAGGGGAGTTGAGACAGAAACCTTCAACTCATTCAAAAGGAGTCTGGATATGCACCTCAAATGCCATAATCTGCAGGGCTGCGGACCAAATGTTGGAAGGTGGGATTCGAATGGGTAGAATGTTTTTCATCTGGCACAGACACAATGGGCCAAGTGGCCTCTTTCTGTGCCTTCAACTTTCTATGATTCTATAAATTACCCAGCTGCTTTAGTGGAATTTGAACTCATGTCTTTGGACCATTCGTGGAGACTTCTGGATTACTCGTCCTGTAAAGTAACCACAAAATCACCATACCTCTGAGATTTTTTACTGGTTTGTAATGTGGATTTCAGTATACACAAATGGAATTGATAATCTGTTTCACTCTGATAATGTATGAATTTTTTGACTGGTAAATAATGTGTATCTCTGTCTTTGTATTTTTCAATTCCGCAGTCTGGATGAGTTCTGTACAGGCATCTAATTTATATCACAGTTTACACTTCATATCAGTTTTGCTCAATCTAATACTGTATGTAATTTTTGGATTGGCAATGTTTAGATCAATCTGCACTATTGGAATTTATACTGCATCTTTCAATTTCACGGTGTGGGTGAGTTCTGAACTGGTATCTAATTTGTGTCTCAGGTTACAGTATCTTTCAGCACCTTTGAAGCTTTCACTGTAAAAAATGTTGGACTTGTATGTCACTCAAGGTACACTATGGGGATATTTAAACATCCTTTATCATGGGTGTGAGCTTTGGGTATGGTACTTAATTTAAATTTCAGGCTATATCATTCGGTCAGATTCTGTGCCATTCAATCAGTACCGTGGGCCAATTCTATCTGATATTTAATTGCTAGCTAAGTCTGCATTATATTTAGACTGACACATTGCATTTCAATCTGCTCGTGGGTGTGATTTTGACCTGGGATTGAGGTATCTGACTGTCAATGGGACTGAATTGGGGTGAAATGGAAACAACCTCTTTCTCTCCTGCTTTGTTTGATTGTTGGATTGAGAATGTGCCTCTGGAACTTGGGATCAATGTGAGCCTGACTACTTCTGCAGTCTGAGACTAGGGACCTGATGAACTGTCTGTGCCTCTGTACTCTGAGTGATAATGTACCTACTGTGTGAGAGAGGAGCTGGCTGCACAGTTCCTTGTGCCTCAAGTGCAGGAACCATCACAATTCCTTCAAGTATCTGCCTGCATGAAGAAAAAGTATATCTTATAACTCAAGAACGGATGCGGTGCAAAATATCAGATGAATTAAATTTCTCAATGAATAATCATTAATAACAGCCACAAATGTAGACCAGTGTCAGTATCTGCCTCCACCGAAGTACTGAAGCTCCCAGCTCCTGCATCACAAGTGTTCTGGGCAGATCCATAGAGTCATAGAGTCATACGGCATAGAAACAGGCCCTTCAGCCCACCGCGTCCATGCCGACCATAATGCCCATCCATACTAATCACACCTGCCTGCATTAATTCCATATCCCTCTATGCCTTGCTCATTCAAGTACCTGTCCGGATGCCTCTTAAATGTTGCTACTGTTCCTGCCTCCACCACCACCTCAGGCAGCTCATTCCAGATACCCACTACTCTTTGTGTGAAAAATTTACCCCTTTGATCCTCTTTAAACCTCCTCCCTCTCACGTTAAATCTATGCCGTCTAGTTTTAGTCACCCCTACCATGGGAAACAGACTCTGGCTGTCCACCCACCTATGCCTCATAATTTTATATACCTCTATCATGTCTCCTCTCAGCCTCCTTTGCTCCAGGGAAAACAGACCCAGCCTATCCAATCTCTCTTTATAACTCAAGCCCTCCAAACCAGGCAACATCCTTGTGAATCTTTTCTGCACCCTCTCTAGCTTAATCACATCTTTCCTGTCGTGTGGCGACCAGAACTGCACACCGTACTCCAAATGCAGCCTAACCAACGTTTTGTACAACTGTAACATGTTGTCCCAAGTCTTGTACTCAATGCCTCAGCCGATGAAGTCAAGCATGCCATATGCCTTCTTCACCATCCTGTCTACCGGTGTTGCTACTTTCAGGGAACTATGTACTTGCACCCCAAGGTCTCTCTGCTCAACAACACTCCCCAAGGCCCTGCCATTCACTATATATGTCCTGCCCTGGTTTAACTTCCCAAAATGCATCACTTCACACTTGTCTGCGTTAAATTCCATTTGCCAATCCCTTGCCCACTTTCCCAGTTTATCTATATCCTGTTGTAACATTAGACAACCTTCTTCACTGTCCACTATACCACCAATTTTGGTGTCATCTGCAAACTTACTAATCATGCCCCCAACTATCACATCTAAGTCATTAATATATATGACAAACAGAGGGCAAAGCACCGACCCCTGCGGCACACCACTGGTCACCGGCCTCCGATCGGAAAAACAACCCTCCACTACCACCTTCTGCCTCCAATCACCAAGCCAATTTTGTATCCAATTTGCTAGCTTACCCTGGTTCCCATGTGTTCGAACCTTCCGGACCAGCCTACCTTGCGGGGCCTTGCTAAAGGCCTTGCTAAAGTCCATGTAGAAAACGTCCATCGCTCTGCCCTCATCAATCCTCTTGGTCACCTCCTCGAGAAACTCAATCAAATTCATTAGACATGATTTCCCACGCACAAAGCCATTTTGACTATCCCTAATCAGACCATGCCTTTCCAAATGCATATAAATCCTGTCTCTCAGAATCCCTTTCAATAACTTTCCCTCCACTGATGTAAGGCTCACCGGCCTGCAGTTCCCTGGCTTATCCCTGCAGCCCTTCTTAAATAAAGGCACAACATCAGCTATCCTCCAGTCTTCCGGTACCTCAGACGTGGCTAACGATGATACAAAAATCTCTGCCAGGGCCCCAGCAATCTCCTCCCTTGCTTCCCATAGCATCCTAGGATACACCTGGTCAGACCCTGAGGATTTATCCACCTTAATGCACTTCAAAACCTCCAACACCACCTCCTTTGTAATGTTGATATGCTCCAGGATATTGCTGTTCCCTCCCTTGAACTCACTAGATTCCATGACCTTCTCCACGGTAAATACGGACGAAAAATATTCATTTAAGACCTCGCCCATTTCCTGTGGCTCCACACATAGATTGCCACACTGATCCTTAAGGGGACCAACTGTCCCCCTAGCTACCCTCTTACTCTTAATATACTTATAGAATCTTTTAGGATTCTCCTTTATATTATCTGCCAGGGAAATCTCATGGCCCCTTTTCAAAGAACAAAGAACAGTACAGCACAGTAACAGGCCATTCGGCCCTCCAAGCCTGCGCCGATCTTGATGCCTGCCTAAACTAAAACCTTCTGCACTTCCGGGGACCGTATCCCTCTATTCCCTTCCTATTCATGTATTTGTCAAGATGCCTCTTAAACGTCGCTATCGTACCTGCTTCCACCACTTCCCCCGGCAGCAAGTTCCAGGCACTCACCAACCTCTGTGTAAAGAACTTGCCTCGCACATCCCCTCTAAACTTTGCCCCTCTCACCTTAAACCTATGTCCCCTAGCAACTGACTCTTCCACCCTGGGAAAGAGCTTCTGACTATCCACTTTGTCCATGCCGCTTATAACTTTGAAAACCTCTATCATGTCGCCCCTCCACCTCCGTCGTTCCAGTGAAAACAATGAGTTTTTCCAACCTCTCCTCATAGCTGATGCCCTCCAGACCAGGCAACATCCTGGTAAACCTCTTCTATACCCTCTCCAAAGCCTCCACGTCCTTCTGGTCATGTGGCGACCCTCCAAATTTCCTATTTCCTTCTTACGTGTAGTCCTACATCCCCTATACTCCTCGAGGGACTCACTCGATCCCAGCTGCCTATACCTGACATGTGCCTCCTTCTTTGTCCTGACCAGACCCTCAATATCCCTCGTCAACCAAGGTTCCCTAAACTTGCCAGCCTTGCCCTTCCATCTAACAGGAACATGCTGGCCCTGAACTCTTCCTATCTCACTTTTAAAAGCCTCCCACTTGCCAGACGTCCCTTTACCTGTAAACAACCTCTCCCATTCAACTTTTGAGAATTCCTGTCTGATGCCATCAAAATTAGCCTTCCCCCAATTTAGGACTTCAACCTGAGGACCAGTCCTATCCTTTTCCATAACTATCTTGAAGCTAATAGAATTATGTTCACTGGTCCCAAAGTGCTCCCCCACTGACACATCAACCACCTGCCCATCCTCATTTCCTAAGAGGAGGTCGAGTGTAGCCCCTTCTCTAGTCGGGCCATCCACATACTGCTTCAGAAAACTATCCTGGACACATTTAAAAAATTCTTCCCATCTGATCCCTTAGCACGAAGGCAGTCCCAGTCAATATGAGGGAAGTTAAAATCACCTATTATTACAACCCTATAATTCCTACACCTATCTGTGATTTCCCTACCTATATGCTCCTCCACTTCCCTCTGACTATTGGGGGGTCTATAGTATAATCCCATCAAAGGGATCACCCCTTTCTTATTTCTAAGTTCTACCCATTTGGCCTCACTGAACATTCACCCCGGGATATCCTCTCTAAGTACTGCCGTGATGTCTTCCCTAATCAATAGTGCAACTCCCCCTCCTCTCTTACCTCCACCTCTGTCACACCGGAAGGATCGGTACCCCGGAACATTGAGCTGCCAGTCCTGCCCATCCCTCAACTACAATTCCGTAATAGCTATAATATCACAATCCCATGTACCGATCCATGCTCTGAGTTCATCTGCCTTACCTGTAAGGCTTCTTGCATTAAAATAAATGCAGTTTATCCATCCAGACAAAACACTGCACTGGGATTGTTCCAACTGCTCTATGCTCTACATATATTTCCAACCATCTTGCTTCATATGAATGAAAGATAAATAAAGTCCGATATGTATATCTCTCAATTCCTTTCTCCCCATACACTTGTTCCACCTTCCCTGCATCGATACTATTTGCCTCAACCTCTCCCTGTGATAGCAAATCCCAGCTTCTAACCATTCACTACATAAATACATATTTCATGAATTCCTCATTGGTTTTATGAATGGCGATTTTATATTTTTGGCTCTTGTTTCACCACAAAAGTAAACATGCCTCCTTGTACTTTATAAAAGCCGTTCATTATTTCCTCACTTTTTTCATTTGTTCATGGGATGTAGGCATCACTGGCTATGCCAGCATTCATTGTCCATTCCAAATTGCCCTAAACAAAGTGGTAGTGAGCTGCCTTCTTGAGCCGCTGCAGTCCTTGAGATGTCGGAACACCAACAGTGCTGTTTGGAAGGGAGTTCCAGGATTTTTACCCAGCGACAATGAAGGAATGGCGATATAGTTCCAAGTCAGGATGGTTTGTGGCTTGCAGGGGAACTTGGTGTTCCCATGCATCTGCTACCCTTGTCCTTTTAGGTAGTAGAGGTTGCGGGTTTGGAAGGTGCTGTCGAAGGAGCGTTGGTGAGTTGCTGCAGTGCATCTTGTAGATGGTACACACTGCTGCCACTGTGCATCGGTGATGAATGTTGAAGGTGGCGGATGGGGGCAATCAAACAGGCTACTTGAGTGTTGTTGGAGCTGCACTTATCCAGACAAGTAGAGAGTATTGCATCACACTCCTGACTTGTGCCTTGTAAATGGTGGACATGTGTGGGGAGACAGGAGGTGAGTTATTCGCCACAGAGTTCCTAGCTGTTGTTCCTAGCAGACCTGCTGTTGTAGCCACAGCATTTATGTGGCTGGTCCAGTTCAGTTTCTGGTCAATGGTAACCTCCAGGATGTTGATGGTGGTGGATTCAGTGATGGTAATGCCATTGATCATCAAGGAGAGATGATTAGATTCTCTCTTATTTGAGATGGTCATTGCCTGGCACTTATGTGGCATGAATGTTACTGCCACTCATCAGCCCAAGCCTGGATGTTGACCAGGTCTTACTGCATCTGATCATGGGCTATCTGAGGAGTCACGAATGGTGCTGAACATTGTGAATATCGCCACTTCTGGCCTTGTGATGGAGGGAAGGTCATTGATGAAGCAGCTGAAGATGGTTGGGCCTAGAACACTAGCCTGAGGAACTCCAGCAGTAATGTCCTGTGACTGAGATGATTGACCTGAACAACCATAGCCATATTCCTTTGTGTTAGGTCTGACTCCAACCAGCGGAGAGTTTTACTCCTGATTCCCATTTACTCTAGTTTTGCTTGGGCTCCATGGTACCATACACGGACAAAGGCTGCCTTGATGTCAAAGGCAGTCACTCTCACCTCACAATGCAGTGTTGCTTTAACCCGAAAACAAAAGCAAAATTCTGCAGCTGCTGGAAATTTGAAAAAAAAACAAAAGTGCTGCAAATACTCAGGCCTTCAGGCAGCAAATGTGGAGAGTGAAACACAATTAAGGTTTCAGGTCTGTGTCCTTTCATCTTACGATATGTTTTATGTCCCGGTATGTAAGGTCAGGTGATAGGCGGGGTATAAAGAGCAGTGAGCCGAGGCCCGAGACCAGAAGCAGTGACAGTGTCGGTGGCGAGAGGAGCTGGGGTACAAAGAGCAGTGAGCCGAGGCCCGAGACCAGAAGCAGTGACAGTGTCGGTGGCGAGAGGAGCCGGGGTATAAAGAGCGGTGAGCCGAGGCCCGAGACCAGAAGCAGTGACAGTGTCGATGGCGAGAGGAGCTGGGGTATAAAGAGCAGTGAGCCGAGGCCCGAGACCAGAAGCAGTGACAGTGTCGGTGGCGAGAGGAGCCGGGGTATAAAGAGCAGTGAGCCGAGGCCTGAGACCAGAAGCAGTGACAGTGTCGGTGGCGAGAGGAGCTGGGGTATAAAGAGCAGTGAGCCGAGGCCCGAGACCAGAAGCAGTGACAGTGTCGGTGGCGAGAGGAGCTGGGGTATAAAGAGCAGTGAGCCGAGGCCCGAGACCAGAAGCAGTGACAGTGTCGGTGGCGAGAGGAGCCGGGGTATAAAGAGTGGTGAGCCGAGGCCCGAGACCAGAAGCAGTGACAGTGTCGGTGGCGAGAGGAGCTGGGGTATAAAGAGCGGTGAGCCGAGGCCCGAGACCAGAAGCAGTGACAGTGTCGGTGGCGAGAGGAGCCTGGGTATAAAGAGCGGTGAGCTGAGGCCCGAGACCAGAAGCAGTGACAGTGTCGGTGGCGAGAGGAGCTGGGATATAAAGAGCAGTGAGCCGAGGCCCGAGACCAGAAGCAGTGACAGTGTCGGTGGCGAGAGGAGCCGGGGTATAAAGAGCAGTGAGCCGAGGCCTGAGACCAGAAGCAGTGACAGTGTCGGTGGCGAGAGGAGCTGGGGTATAAAGAGCAGTGAGCCGAGGCCCGAGACCAGAAGCAGTGACAGTGTCGGTGGCGAGAGGAGCTGGGGTATAAAGAGCAGTGAGCCGAGGCCCGAGACCAGAAGCAGTGACAGTGTCGGTGGCGAGAGGAGCTGGGGTATAAAGAGCAGTGAGCCGAGACCCGTGACCAGAAGCAGTGACAGTGTCGGTGGCGAGAGGAGCTGGGGTATAAAGATCAGTGAGCCGAGGCCCGAGACCAGAAGCAGTGACAGTGTCGGTGGCGAGAGGAGCTGGGGTATAAAGAGCAGTGAGCCGAGGCCCGAGACCAGAAGCAGTGACAGTGTCGATGGCGAGAGGAGCTGGGGTATAAAGAGCAGTGAGCCGAGGCCCGAGACCAGAAGCAGTGACAGTGTCGGTGGCGAGAGGAGCCTGGGTATAAAGAGCAGTGAGCCGAGGCCCGAGACCAGAAGCAGTGACAGTGTCGGTGGCAAGAGCTCTGTTCAGTTCTGTGGACCTGCTTGACCAGCAATAATCGAAGTGTGACATCACAGGAGAGCCGGTAAGTGATTGGCGGGTATTTCTTCCATGTCTGTTTTGTTTTGGCCAAGTGATTTAAATCAGGAGATGTCATTACAGGTTAAGATTACAATTAAATGTTTTTTTTTAAATACTGCAATCCAAATTAATTAATTAAATAGAATAGAGATGGCTGGGCAGGCGATGTGTTACAGCTGTAGTATGTGGGAGCTGGTGGACGCCGATGCAATCCACGGTGACCACATCTTCAGCAAGTGTTAGCTGATTGAGGAACTTTGGCTCAGAGTTGATGAGCTGGAGTCCGAGCTGTGGACACTGCGACGCATCAGGGAGGGCGAAAGTTACCTGGACACTGTTTCAGGAGACAGTCACACCCCTTAGATTAATTACATCCAATTTGGACCATGGTCAGGGACAGGAGGGTGTGACTGCGAGTGAGGCAGGTATGGGGATCCAGAATTTAGCTTTGGAGGAGCCTCAGCCAGTGCCCTTATCCAATAGGTACGAGATTTTTGCTTCCAATGTGGATAAGGGCACAGGCTGCAGGGAGGATGAGTGAACTGACCACCCTGGTTCAGAGCGCCATTCAAGTGGGGGGAGAAAAGAGAAATATTGTAGTCATAGGGGATAGCATAGTTAGGGGAATAGATACTGTTATCCACAGCAAAGATATAGAGAGTCCCGAAGATTGTGTTGCCTACCTGGTGCCAAGGTTAAGGACATCTTTTCCGGGCGAGAGAGGAATTTGGAGTGGGAAGGAAAGGATCCAGTTGTTGTGATCCACATAGATACCAACAACATAGGTCGGACTAGGAAAGAGGTTCTGCTGAGGGACTATGAGCAGCTTGAGGCTAAATTAAAAAGCAGAACCACAAAGGTAATAATCTCCGGATTACTATCTGAGCCACGTGCAAATTGGCACAGGGTAAATAAGATTAGAGAGGTAAATGCGTGGCTCAAAGATTTTTGTGGGAGAAATGAGTTCCAATTCATGGGACACTGGCACCAGTACTGGAGAAAGAGAGAGCTGTTCCATTGGGATGGGCTGCACCTGAACCATGTTGGGACCAGTGGCCTGGCGAATCGTACAACTAGGCTTGTAGATAAGGCTTCAAACTAAATAGTGGGGTGGAGGGTTCTATTGAAGGGAAGTTTATAAAGTTGAAAAGTAACGAGAGAACAGAGGTGCAGGGTAGTGAAGGGGCATACATTAATCAGAGTGTGACCGGTAGGAACAGAGAATACAAGCATAAGAGTACAGTAGAAATTAGAACTAGAATAGGTAAAAATGAGAATAAGTCAAAGCTTCAGGCTCTTTATCTGAATGCACATCGCATTTGTAACAAGATAGATGAGCTGACGGCACACAGAGAAATAAATGAATATGATTTGATAGCTATCACTGAGACGTGGTTGCAGGATGACCAGGACTGGAATCTCAATGTTCAAGGATATTCGACGTTCCGGAAGAAGAGGCAGAAAGGAAAAGGAGGTGGGGTAGCTTTGTTAAAGGAAGGGATCAGTGCAGTTGTGAGGAATGATATAGGTGTAATAGATGGTAATGTAGAATCAGTTTGGGTGGAAATAAGGAATAGCAAGGGGAAGAAATCACGGATGGGAATGGTCTATAGGCCCCTGAGGAGTTGTGCCTCTGTAGGACAAAATATTAATCAGGAAATAATGGAGGCGTGTAAGAAGAACACTGCAATTATCGTGGGTGATTTTAATCTTCATATAGACTGGACAAATCAAATTGGCAAGGGTAGCATGGAAGACGAATTTGTAGAGTGCATCAGGGATTGTTTCTTCGAACATTGCAGAACCTAGCCGGGAACAGGCTATTTTAGACTTGGTAATGTGTAATGAGGTAGGATTAATAAGATATCTCGTAGTTAAGGATCCTCTAGGGGGAAGTGATCATAACATGGTAGAATTTCAAATTCAGTTTGAGGGTGAGCAACTGGGGTCTCAAACCAGTGTCTTCAACTTGAACAAGGGCAATTACAGTGGTAGGAAGAATGAGTTGTCTAAAGCAGGCTGGGAAAATAGACTACGGGGGAAGTCAGTCGATGAGCAGTGGCAGACTTTTAAGCAGATATTTCATAACACTCAGCAAACATTTATTCCAGTCAGAAGGAAGGACTCGAGGAGAACGATGAACCACCCGAGGATAACAAAGTAAGTTAAGGAGAGTATCAAATCAAAAGCAAAGGCAGACAAAGCAGCAAAAGCTAGTGCTAGGCCAGAGGAATGGGAATTTTTTAGAAACCAGCAGTGCATGACTTAAAAAATGAATAAAGAGAGAAAATTGATTGAGAGTAAATTGGCAAGAAATATAAAAACAAACAGCAAGAGCTCGGGGGCCTATAGACCACTCCAATGCGTGATTTCTTTCCCTTGCTATTCCTTATTTTCACCCAAACTGATTCTACATCACCATCTATTACACCGATATCATTCCTCACAACTGCACTGATCCCTTCCTTTAATAACAAAGCTACCCCACCTCCTTTTCCTTTCTCCCTATTCTTCCGGAATATCGAATATCCTTGAATATAAAAAGGAAGAGAGTAGCTAAAGTACATGTGGGACCCTTAGAGGATGAGACTGGGGAATAAATAACATGGAACAGGGGAATGGCAGATAATTTAAGCCAATATTTTGCATCGGTCTTCACGGTGGAAGACACTATAAACATCCCAACAATAATAGATGAGCAAGGTGTAAATGGGAGGGAGGAACTTGTAACAATCTCTATCACGAGGGAAAAGGTGCTGGACAAACTGATGGGACTAAAGACAGACAAGTCGCCAAGACCTGATGGCCTCCATCCAAGGGTTTTAAAAGAAGTGGCTGCAGAGATAGTAGGGGCATTGGTCATAATATACCAAAATTCACTGGATTCCGTAGGGTGCCAGCGGATTGGAAAACCGCTAATGCGACGCCCTTATTCAAGAAAGGAGGGAGACAGAAGGCAGGAAACTATAGACCAGTTAGCTTAACATCTGTCATTGGGAAAATGCTAGAGTCCATTATTGAGGAAGAAATAGCAGGACATTTAGAAAAACATAATGCAATCAAACAGAGTCAACATGGTTTTATGAAAGGGAAATCATGTGTGACAAACTTGTTAGAGCTCTTTGAGGATATAACAAGCAGAGTGGATAAAGGGGAACCAGTAGATGTAGTGTATTTGGATTTTCAGAAGGCGCCACATAAAAGGTTATTGCACAAAATAGGAGCTCAGGGTATTGGGGGTAATGTGTTAGCATGGATTGAGGATTGGCTAACACACAGAAGGCAGAGTGTCGGGATTAAATGGTCTTTTTCAGGTTGGAAAGCCGTATTTAGTGGGGTGCCACAAGGATCAGTCCTAGGGCCTCAACTATTTACTATCTATATTAATGACCTGGAGGAAGGGACATATTGTAGAGTATCCAAATTTGCTGACGATACAAAAATAGGTGGAAAGGCATGTTGTGATGAGGACACAAAGAAACTGTAAAGGGATATGTTAAGTGAGTGGGCAAAAACTTGGCAGATGGAGTTCAATGTGGGAAAGTGTGAGGTAATCCACATTGGCAGGAAGAATAAAAAGGCAGATTATTATTTAGATGGAGAAAAACTACAAAATTCAAAATGCAGTTCAGAGGGATCTGGGTGTTCTTGTGCAGGAAACACAAAAAGTTAGCATGCAGGTGCAGCAAATAATTAGGAAGGCAAATGGAATTTTGGCCTTTATTGCTCAGGGGTGAGAGTTTAAAAATAGGAAAGTCTTATTACAACTGCACAGGGTGTTGGTGAGGCCACACGTGGAGTACTGCGTACAGTTTTGGTCACTGTATTTAAGGAAGGATATCCTAGCATTGGAGGCAGTTCAGAAAAGGTTCACGAGGCTGATTCCTGGAATGCAGGGGTTGTCTTATCAAGAACAGAATGAGAGGTGATCTTATTGAAACAAATAAGATTCTAAGGGGGCTTGACAGGGTAGATGTTGAGAATATATTTCCACTGGTGGGGGAATCTCGAACAAGGGGACATTGTTACAGAATAAGGGGGCACACATTTAAAACTGAGATGTGTATGAATTTTTTTCTCTGAGGGTGGTGAATCTCTGGAATTCTGTACCTCAGAGAGTTGTGGAGGCTAGGTCACGAAATGTATTTAAGGAGGTGGCAGATAGATTTTTGAAATCTCAGGGAGTGGAGGGTTAAGCGGAGCAGGCTCAAAAGAGGAGTTGAGGCATGGGAGAGATCAGCCATGATCTTATTGAATGGCGGGCCAGGCTTGAGGGGCTGAATGGCCTGCTCCTCCTCCTACTTGTGCTCAGTTTGCAGTAATGGAAGACTATGTCTTCCATTTTTACCATTTATGAGTTTTGTGGAGTAGTGTGTAACATGTAGCTCAGTCTGCAATCTAACATTATTGAGATTAATTCTGTACTTTACTATCAGGTCCTGTTTGTCTTTCCCATCTGACATAGAATTTGTAGTTCAGGCTGCACTCTTGTGAGAATGACACAGTGCCTTGCAATCTGATAGTGGGTGTAATTTTGTGCGGAGATTGATGTATCTAGCTGGGACAGAGTTGGGGTGAAATGGAACCAACCTCAGTCTGTCCTGCGCTGTGTGACTGTTGGATTGAATAAATGTGTCTGGAACTTGGGATCAGTGCCGGTCTGACTACGTTTGCTGTCGGGGATTGTGGAACTGATGTCTCTGCTCTCTGTGAGTGATACTGTACTTACTGTGTGTGAGGAGCTGGCTGCACTTCCTCTTGTGTCGAGGAATCACGACATTTATTCTGCTTCCATCAAGTATTTGCCTGTAGAAAGGAAATGTATTTATTATAATTCAGGAAGAGATGTGGTAGAAGATACAAAAGTGACCAAAACAATTTTTCAATTAATAATCATTATGAACAATCACAAAGGAAACCCAGCAACACAAACAGAGTCAGTGTCTGATTCCACTGCAGTCCTGCAGCCCCCAGCTACTGCATACCAGGGGCTTTGGCCATTTTACAACAATTAAATGACATCCAGAAACAATCCACTGGGCCATGAATAGGACTGACCGACGGAGCAGGGACTTTTACACAGGTCAGATTTCCAGTTCCCGCTCCCATGGTCTAACCGTTCAAGCGAAACCAAACAGCCGCTGTTTAAAATGTGTCCTTCACACTTCTCACCTGGTGCCTATAATAGATTCTCTTTGTGTAACTCCCCACATCCCACTGTCCAATAAACAACTATGGGATTAGACTGGATTGCTGCCTTTGCATTGGTGTGGATACGATGGGCCAAATGGCCTAATTCTGTGCTGGAACTTTTTGATGTTTTTGTTTGGTGAATTCTTGCAGAAATCTGCACCTGCGCTCCCCTCCCCCATCTACCTGTCATGGGGCAGTGCAATGGTTAAAGAATGGAGGGTTTCATCAACTGGATGGTGACGTATATTTAATATAACAGTGACGTGCTGTCTACTACACCACAGAGCCATTCACAGACAAAGCCCAACCACCAGCTCCTTCTCACACACAGTCCGTACATTATCACACACACAGCGCAGAGACACAGACAGGTCATCAGTTCCACAGTCTCAGACAGCAGAAATCGTTCCAGAGACACATTTTCAATCCATCAATCAAACAGAGCAGGAGAGCCAGACGTTGTTTCCATGTCAACCCAACTCAGTACCACTGACAGGTAGATACATAAATCCCAGTCCAAATTCTCTCTCACTATCGAATTATCACTGTGTCAATCCCACAATATTGCAAGCGAATAATGGAAGGCTGGATTTCATCTATTTTAACGCAAGGCGTCTTACAAGTAAGGCAGATGAATTGAGGGCTAAAAACAAGAAATGCTCAAAATACTCAGCAGGTCTGGCAGCATCTGTGGAGAGAGAAGCAGAGTTACCATTTCAGGGCATTTGGGGCAGCACAGTGGTTAGCACCGCAGCCTCACAGCTCCAGCGACCCGGGTTCAATTCTGGGTGCTGCCTGTGTGGAGTTTGCAAGTTCTCCCTGTGTCTGCGTGGGTTTTCTCCGGGTGCTCCGGTTTCCTCCCACATGCCAAAGACTTGCAGGTTGATAGGTAAAATTGGCCATTATAAATTGCCCCTAGTATAGGTATGTGGTAGGGAAATATAGGGACAGGTGGGGATGTGGTAGGATTATGGAATTAGTGTAGGATTAGTATGGATGGGTGGTTGATGGTCGGCACAGACTCGGTGGGCCAAAGGGCCTGTTTCAGTGCTGTATCTCTAAATAAAAAAATAAAAGGTCAGTGACCCTTCTTCAGAACTCCGAAGATGAATTGAGGGCGTTGATTAACACATGGCAATATGATATTGCTATCACAGAAACATGGTTGAGGGAAGGGCAGGACTGACAGCTCAATATTCCAGGGTATAGAATCTTCAGGTGTGACAAGGACTGGAATGGGGGCAAGGGGAAGGGGGAGGGGGAGGGGGTGGGGTGAATGTCAAAGAGGAGGTGGCATTGCACTATTGACCAAGGAATCATTTACTACAGTAAGGAAGGATGATATATTAAAAGGTTCTTTAAATGAGGCCATATGGTTAGAACTTAAAAACAAAAATGGGGCAAGCACTTGTCTGGGAGTGTACTACAGGCCTCCAAACAGTCAGGTAGAGATAGAGGAGCAGATATGTAGGTAAATCTAAAAGGGGTGTAAAAATAATAGGGTAATAAGAGGGAATTTCAACTTCCCCAATATTAACTGGGATAGTCGTAGTGCAAAAGGTTAAAGGGGGTGGAATTCTGAAAGTGCATTCGGGAGAGCTTTTTGAGTAAGCACGTAGAGAGTCCTGCAAGAGAAAGTGGTACTGGACCTAATCTCGGGGAATGAAGCCGCACAAGTGGTAGAAGTGTCAGTGGGGGAGCATTTCATGGATAGTGACCATAACTCTAAGATTTAAGGCAGTTATGGAAAAGGACAAAAATGAACTGGAAATAAAGGTACTGTTTTGGGGGAAGGTCAATTTCAATATGATAAAACAGGATCTGGCCAAAGTGGACTGGGAGCAGCTACTTCTAGGAAAGTCTACATCAGACCAGCGGGAGTCATTTATAAAGGAGATAGTGAGAGTTCAGGGCCCACATGTTCCCGTAAAGATGAAGGGGAGGACCAACAAGTTTAGGGAACCCTGAATGTCAAGGGATATCAAGGATTGAATAAGGAAAAAAAAAAGGCTTATGGCAGATTCAGAGGGCTGAAAACAGCAAAGGCCCTCGAGGAGTATAGAAAGTGCAGGTGGGGGTGGTTACATTAAAAAAAAAGTAATTAAGAGAGCGAAGAGGGGGCATGAAAAAACACTGGTGGGCAAGATAAAGGAAAATCCCAAGGCATTTTATAAGTATATTAAGGGCAAGAGGATAACCAGGGAAAGAGTAGGGCCCATTAGGGACCAACGTGGCAATCTGTATGTGGAGCCGGAGGATGTAAGCGAGGTTTTGGTTGGTTACTTTTCTTCTGTGTTCACTATGGAGAAGGACGATGTTGGTGTCGAGATCAGGGAGGGGGATTGTGATATACGTGAACAAATTAGCATTGAACGGGAGGAGGTGTTAGCGGTTTTAGCGGGCTCAAAAGTGGATAAATCATCAGGCCCAAATGAGATGTATTCCAGGCTGCTATGTGTGGAAAGGGAGGAGATTGCAGGGTCTCTGACACAAATTTTCAAATGCTCTCTGGCCACAGGAGAGGTGCCAGAGGACTGGAGGACGGTGAATGTGGTACCATTATTCAAGAAGGGGAGCAGGGATAAACCAGGTAATTACAGGCCAGTGAGTCTAACATCAGTGGTAAGAAAACTATTGGGAAAAAATTCTGAGGGACAGGATTAATCTCCACTTGGAGAGGCAGGGATCAATCAGGGATAGTCAGTATGGCTTTGTCAGGGGGAGATCGTGTCTAACAAATTTGATTGAATTTTGTGAGGTGGTGATTAGGCATGTAGATGAGGTTAAAGCAGTTGATGTAGTCTGCATGGACTTCAGTAAGGCTTTTGATAAGGTCCCACATGGGAGATTGGTCAAGAAGGTAAGAGTCCATGGGATCCAGAGCAATTTGGCAAATTGGATCCAAAATTGGCTTATTGGCAGGAGGCAGAGGGTGATGGTCGAGGGTTGTTTTTGCGATTGAAAGCCTGTGACCAGTGGTGTACGCAGGGATTGGTGCAGGGACCCTTGCTGTTTGCAGTGTACATTAATGATTTAGATGTGAATATAGGTGATATGATTAGTAAGTTCGCAGATGACATGAAAATTGGTGGGTGTCGTAAATAGTGAGGAGGAAAGCCTTGGATTACGGACGATATAGATGGGTTGGTAAGGTGGGCAGAGCAGTGGCAGATAAAATTTAATTCTGAGAAGTGTGAGGTGATGCATTTTGGGAGGACTAACAAGGCAAGAGAATATACAATAGATGAAAGGACCACAGGAAGTACAGAGGGACATTGGTATACTTGTCCATTGAACACCGAAGGCAGCAGCACAGGTGGAAAAGTTGGTTAGGAAGACATATGGGATAGTTGCCTTTATTAGCCGAGGCATAGAATATAAGAGCAGGGAGGTTATGATGGAGTTGTATAAAATGCTCGTTCGGCCACAGCTGGAGTACTGTGTACAGTTCTGGTCGCCACACTATGGGAAGGATGTGATTGCACTGGAGAGGTTGCAGAGGAGATTCACCAGGATGTTGCCTGAGCTGGAACATTTCAGCTGTGAAGAGAGACTGGATAGGCCATGGTTGTTTCCCTTAGAACAGAGAAGGCCGAGGGGGGACCTGATTGAGGTATAAAAAATTATGAATGGCATGGATACGGTAGATAGGAAGAAACTTTTTTTCCCTTAGCAGAGGTGTCAATAACCAGGGGGCATGGATTTAAGGTAAGGGGCAAGAGGTTGAGCGGGGAATTGAGGAAAAACCTTTTCTCCCAGAGAGGGGTTGGAATCTGGAACACACTGCTTGAAGGGGCGGTAGAGGCAGGAACCCTCACAACATTTAAGAATAATTTAGATAAGCACTTGAAATGCCATAGCATACAAGTCTACAGGCCAAGTGCTAGAAAATAGGATTAGAAAAGATAGGTGCTTGATGGCTGACATGGACACGATGGGCTGAAGGGCCTGTTTCTATGCTGTATAACTCTGACTCTATGACTAACCTCAGCTACAATTTAAATACATATAGAACTGGCACGTGGTTCCAGTTTCAAAGTTACAGAATTAACCTCAATAATGTACTCTGAGATTCAGGTTAAATACCAGCTAAATATTTACACGTTATGAGTTTAGAAGTTGCAGTATTAATTCCCATAATGTATTTATTTTTATTTAGAGATTCAGCATTGAAACAGGCCTATCGGCCCACCGGGTCTGTGCCGACCAACAACCACCCATTTATATTAATCCTACATTAATCCCATACTCCCTACCACATCCCCACCATTCTCCAACCACCGACCTACACTAGGGGAAATTTACAATGGCCAATTTACTGATCAACCTGCAAGTCTTTGGCTGTGGGAGGAAACCGGAGCACGCGGCGGAAACCCACGCGGTCACAGGGTGGACTTGCAAACTCCACACAGGCAGTACCCAGAACTGAACCCGGGTCACTGGAGCTGTGAGGCTGCGGTGCTAACCACTGCATCACCCACATTTGGACACTAGTCCATATCTCAACTGCATAATCAGATTGAGAGATTATGAAAAACAGTATAACCTAAGATACAAACTCAGATTCCAGTTTAAAACTTATCTGGATTGTGGAACTAAAAGATACAATATAAATTTGATTTGTCTAGTGAGCTATAAGTTTTCTACCAGTCCAAAAACCACATATAGTGTCAGATGGAAGATACTGTACAGTTCCAGATGTATAGGGTCATTTTACATGCAAGTCCAAAATTCTCACTGTCCGACTGAATGACACTGATCAAATTGCTTCGTACAGTCTGAGTTACACTTGCACACCAATCCGGTATTAGATTGTGGGATACATTATCTTTCACTATTGTGTTCACAGTGACAGATATTTAATACTAGGCAAAACCTCAAACGTATTATCTGCTTAAAACCGACCACATCAGTGGCCTGTTGCTGTGCTGACATTTTATGTAGAATGAATCCAGACTTGCAAACAGTCCCAGGGACAGAAGATTATATAATGAATCCCATACTCATACAGAGTACCAGACACTGCCAGATAGAGAGTGATGCTGAAACACATGCTCAGTGCCAGGTGCTGAAAGGCATCGGTTGATGACTGCACTCACTCACAATTCCTCAGCCTGAGTCATCTAAAGCAATCTAACACACAAATAGTAGCACTGAGAGATTGAGAAAGAGTCCAAAACTCACATGGAGCACTCGATGCTGACAGATACAAACTGAAGACTATACACACATGGATCTAGGATGAGCTAACTCACAGGAAACAGAGAGTGGGGATAAATTGGGCATTTTCATTTTCGCAATCTAACTAATGGAGTGCCACAGTGATCAGTGCTGGTGCCTCAACTATGTATGGTCTATATTAATAACTTACATGAAGCGATCAAGTGTATTGTTGCCAAATTTATGGATGTGACAAAGATCGATAGGAAAGAAAGTTATGAAGAGGATAAAGTGTCTGCAAAGAGATATAGATAGGTTAAGTCAATGGGCAAAAGTTTGGCAGCTGGAGTATAATGTGGGAAAATGTGAGGTTGTCTAATTTGGCAGGAAGAATAGAAAAAAAGAATAATACTTACATAGAGAGAGACTGCAGAATGCTGCTGCACCAAGGGATCTGGGTGCCAGGTACATGAATTACAAAAAGTTAGCATGAAGGTATAGCAAGTAATTAGGAAGGAAAATGGAATGTTGGCATTTTTAGCAAGGGGAATGGAGTATAAAAGTAGGGAAGTTTTACTATAACTGTCTAGGGCATTAGTGACAACCCAACTAAAGGACTCCATACAGTTTTGGTCTCCTTACTTAAGGAGGGATATACTTGCATTGGAATCAACTCAAATAAGGTTCACTAGGCTGATTTCTGTGATGAAGGATTGCCTTATGAGACAATGTTGAGCAGGTTGGGCCTATACCCACTGTAGTTAGAAGATTGAGAGGTGATCTTATTGAAACCTATAAGATTCTCAGTGGGCTGGACAGGTAGATGCTGAGAGGATGTTTCTCCTTGTGGGGGAATGTAGGGGCGAGAGTTTCAAGCTAAGTGGTCTTCCATTCAAGAAGGAGATGAAGAGGAATTTCTTCTCTCAGAGGGTTGTTCATCTTTGGAATTCTGTTCCCCAGAGGACTGTGGAGGCTGAGTCATTGAATCAAGGCTCTGTTCGACAAATTTTTGATCAACATGGGAATCAATGGTTGGGAATCAATGGTTATGGGCGCAGGCAGGAAGGTGAAATTAAGGTCACAATCAGAAGAGCCATGATCTTATCGAATGGCAGAGCAGGCTTGATGGGTCAAATGGCCTATTTCTGCTCCTATTTCGTATCTTATTATATTCTTACACACACGTGTACACACACACACACAACCAGTGTGTGGCAGATCCAGAATTCATCTCACTTTCATACACAATACCAGTGACTGAAAGGTACAGAATCAATCCCACAGATGCATACAGTACCACCGACAAGTACAGGATGAATCCCATGCTCACACACACCACTAGGTATTAAAAGATACATGTGATTCCCACTCGCACATGACAATATGAGACGGAGTTACAGAATGATTTCCACATTCACATAGAGCACCACTGACTGCTGATCAATTCATCCCACAATCTCACACACTTCCAGAGGTTGAGAGATACAAAATTAATCCCACACTCCGATGTAGTAGCAAAGACTGACACATACAAAATCAATCACAAACACTCCTACAGTACCACTGGCAGATTCAGTAACTGCCAAAATTACCAGAGACTGACAAATAAATCGTGAACTCCTACATATTGTGAGATGCTGACACAGATAGCTTGAATTCCACACATACAGAACCACTGACAGATTCAGAGTCAGTCCCAAATTCACGTACCATCCCAGAGACTGACAGATACAGAATGGATGTCATACTCAAACACAGTACCAGAGTCTGACAGATAGATAAGGAATCCATACAGCACCAGAGACCGAGAGCTACCGAATTACATAACATGTGCAAACACAGTACCACAGACTAAAAGCAGTGGAATTAATTGCACATTCACATGCAATAGCAGAGACACAACGACAGAGAATCATCAATAAGTGTCCTCCCACCAACAGCCAGGACATTTCCAGGGAGCTGTACACAGGGACCGGCTCTTTCAATATCAACTGGGGCCGGAGGATCTTCGTGAAATATCCTTCCTGATTGCAGGAAGGGTGTTTGTGAATGGTTGCAAATGTTTATTCTGATTGGATGGGGAAAAACACCAATTAGAGAATTACAGTTAAAAAACCTTTATGACATCACTCCCAATCACCCAATCACAATCTTTACTTTCCCCCCATCCCTCATTAGCATAGAGCTGTGGGATTGTCTATTTAATCCGCACTCGGAAGGGGTTTGGTTTATTTCTGTGTCTGAAATTGAATCTGAAGATGCCTGAAAAGAAGAAAGCAGCTCCGAAGAAGGGCGCCAAGAAAGCCTTAAATAAACCGTCAGCAAAGGGCGGCAAGAAGTGGAGAAAGTCGAGGAAGGAGAGTTACTCCATCTACATCTACAAAGTGATGAAGCAGGTTCACCCCGACACCGGCATCTCCTCCAAGGCGATGAGCATCATGAACTCGTTTGTGAACGATATTTTCGAGCGCATCGCGGGTGAGGCTTCCCGCCTGGCCCATTACAACAAGCGCAGCACCATCAGCTCCCAGGAGATCCAGACCGCCGTGCGCCTGCTGCTGCCCGGGGAGCTGGCCTAGCACGCCGTGTCGGAAGGGACAAAGGCGGTGACCAAGTACACCAGCTCCAAGTAAAACTGCACAATGGACTGAAAAACAGATCAAACACAAAGACTCTTTTAAGAGCCACCCACAATCTCTCTGAAAAAGCTGCATCCGAACATCTCTATTAAATTATTTTAAAACAATGTATAACATAATAACGTTCCCACTGCTGTACCTGTGTCTTCTGTCCCATAAACTGTACACGGACACATAATCCGCTCATCCGCCTTCGCTTTTTTTGCTAAAAGCTGTTATTATTGCACAGCTCCTCAATGACTGCATTAACAGCTGTTTTTAGCTGTAAAGGTCAGACCTTAGTCCCTTCACTCTATTCCTGAAATGTGAACTGATTCATCGTTTTATTCACAGCAACTCGCCGGAACAGGAACAGAGCAGATTGAGCAGATCCGGCTTCCTCTTTTCAGAGAAGGACACTGGGCTCTGATTGAAGACTAAACTGAGTGTTTTCCTTCAGGGAAATGCTATGAACAGGGATTTATTCCCAACTGGAACAGTTTGTACACGATTGTAGAATGAACCACAATTTACACAACATTTTTAAACCGCGCTTGTGATTGGTGGCGGAAAGAATTGAATAAAACAAAAAAAAGAGAAGGGATTTGAAATCTTTGACTAAGGGTGACATTTATTTTAATCCGCTCTTTTCCGAGAATGAAATTGGCGGGCTTTGTGAAATTGACAAATTCTCTGCTTCTGGTAGTGTGGCGGGTAAATCCCGCCCTCTTCCGTTTGTCAGTGTCCTGATTGGTGAAGAATATAGGCAAATGAGGTGAATTAAGTACCGACCAATGAGATGAGTTCTCAGTCTATAAGTACAGTAAATGCTGCGGAAAATAACCATTCTTCGTCAAGGTATTTGTGAGATTGTTGATATCGCACACCTACATGATGGACGTGCTTTCCAAAATGGGGTTTGGGGAGGGAATCTGCAATTGGATCCAACTGCTCTACACAAACATCAGTAGCGCAGTGTCAATCAACGGGTGGGAATCTGAAAGTTTCCCGATCAAATCTGGAGTCAGACAGGGCTGTCCTCTGTCCCCGGTCTTATTTGTTTGCTGTATTGAACCCTTTGCTGAGTCTATTAGGAAGGATGCGAGCATAAGAGGGGTGACAATCCCAGGCAGCGGAGGCACTCAGGTCAAAACCTCCCTGTACATGGATGACGTCGCCGTCTTCTGCTCGGATCCGCTGTCCGTGTGCAGACTGATGAGCATCTGCGACCAGTTCGAACTGGCCTCGGGAGCCAAAGTTAACCACGGCAAGAGCGAGGCCATGTTCCTTGGGAACTGGGCTGACCGATCCTTTGTCCCCTTCACCGTCAGGTCAGATTACCTGAAGGTGCTGGGGATATGGTTCGGAAGGGCCGGGGCGTGCACCAAAGCATGGGAGGAGCGAGTAGCCAAGGTACGACAAAAGTTGGGCATGTGGGGGCAGCGATCTCTCTCCATTGTGGGTAAGAACCTGGTCATCAGGTGCGAGGCGCTCACGTTGTTGCTCTACGTGGCGCAGGTCTGGCCCATACCCTACTCCTGCGCCGTGGCAGTCACCCGAGCCATTTTCCGCTTCGTCTGGGGATCTAAAATGGACCGGGTCCAGAGGGACACGATGTTCAAATCTCTGGACATGGGCGGGAAAAATGTACCCAACGTGGCCCTCATCCTGATGACCACCTTCGTGTGCGGCTGCATCAAGCTATGTGTAGATCCCCAGTACGCAAACTCCAAGTGTCACTACGTGCTGAGGTTCTATCTGTCCCCGGTGTTGCGAAGGATGGGCCTGGTCACATTGCCGCGGAACGCACCATGCAGTTGGGCGGCGCCGTACCACCTATCCTTCGTGGAGCAGTTTCTGCGGAAAAACACCTTTGACCACCGGTCCATCAGGCAGTGGTCTGCACGGAATGTCCTCAAGGCCCTACGGGAAAAGGAAACTGTGGATCCTGTCGGATGGTTCCCCGAGCAGACCGTCAAAGTCATTTGGCGGAATGCCTCATCACCAGAACTTTCAAACAAGCACCAAGACGTAGCTTGGCTGGTGGTGAGAAGGGCCCTCCCCGTCAGATCCTTCATGCACACCCGAAGTCTCGCCCCCTCCGCAGAGTGCCCCCGCGTTGGCTGTGGTGGGGAAGAGACGGTCGCCCACCTCCTCCTGGAATGTGCCTTTGCAAAGCAGGTGTGGAAAGAGATGCAGTGGTTTTTGTCAAGGTTCATCCCAAGCAGCTCTGTCACACAGGAGTCTGTGCTCTCCGGGCTGTTCCCAGGGACGCACACTGAGACAAACATCAACTGCTGCTGGAGGACTATCAATTCGGTGAAAGACGCCCTTTGGTCTGCCCGAAACTTGCTGGTCTTCCAGCGCAAAGAGTTGTCCACCACTGAATGTTGCAGACTGGCACATTCCAAGGTCCAGGACTACGTGCTGAGGGACGACCTAAAGCTTGGGGCAGCCGCAGCAAAGGCTCAATGGGGAAAGACCACAGTGTAAGGTTCCCCCACCAAGCTGGACTGAGGGGCTGGAACCATGGGAAGCCCCTCGAACTGTATCGTTAATATTCTCAATTGCTGTAAATGTAAAACTGTAATTGACATGACAATTGTGAAACGGAAGGGTTGGGAAGAAACTCATGACATTATTGAAAGAAACTGATCTCTTTTGCAATGTTTGTATTTTTTGGTGCTATTTGGAAACTGTTTGGCAATGTAATTTTTACACATTTTTATGAATAAAGTATATTATGGAAATTAAAAAAAAAAGGAAGAGTAAAGACCAGCGGGAAAGCTCGGGCCAAGGCCAAGTCTCGCTCCTCCCGGGCTGGACTGCAGTTCCCAGTGGGCCGTGTTCACAGACTCCTGAGAAAGGGTAACTATGCTGAGCGTGTGGGTGCCGGAGCCCCGGTCTATCTGGCTGCTGTGCTCGAGTATCTGACCGCTGAAATCCTCGAGCTGGCCGGGAACGCGGCCCGGGACAACAAGAAGAGCCGCATCATCCCCAGACACCTGCAGCTGGCCGTCCGCAACGACGAGGAGCTCAACAAGCTGCTGGGAGGAGTGACCATCGCTCAGGGTGGGGTGCTGCCTAATATCCAGGCCGTGCTGCTGCCCAAGAAAACCAGTGCTCAGAGCTCCCAGAAAAAGTAAAGCGGCCAAAATATCATCTAATAAACCAAAGGCTCTTTTCAGAGCCACCCACAGTCTCTGTGAAAGGGCTGGTTACTGTCAGGAGGGAATCAGAGATGGAGTTATTGTAACAGTGGATTGACCTGTTTCGCATGCAGACAGTTTGAATTCTGTTTTTTCTCTCTCTCCGGCTTCTCAATGAGAATTTGCTCCCGGAGCAGAGTCAATGCAGGAAGAGGCCATTCTCGGGCTGTATGTTTCTCTCCTAACCTGATCTGTTCAGACCGCACTGTTCCCAGAGGACGGAATCTGAGAGTTGCTCACACACGGGAGCTGAGTCCATTGCAGCGCTTTAATATGTGCCTTCCCCCCCGGCCCTCCCTATTCTCCGGACACAAAGCTGTCTACTCCCCCGGCGGCGGGAGAGTCGGGGATTCTCTCCCCGCAGTGTCAGGGTTTGCAACCCCGGGGAACTGGCGGTTCGAGTCAGTGTGACCGAGCTGCCTTACATGTCCTGTGTACCGATCTCCAAGGGATTCAACTATTAGCGAACTCATTGGGTAATGTTTGTAAATAACCCTCATGTGAACGGAGCTGGCTCCATTAATGCCTTCCAAATAAAACTGGGATCCATTTCTTTTCCCCAAATGTCAGCTAACGGATCCCAGGAGCAGGGTTGAGATTGTGCTGAACAGCAATGAGTCTCCGGGAATGCTGCTTTCTAAATTCCAGATCAGCTCTCAGTCCGACAGGCCTTTCGGGAAAGTGATGTGACAAAACAGAAACCATGTGACCGCCCCTCCAATCTAATGTGTTTGATGATGAACAGAGATGGAAGCTCTTTCCTTTGCTGATTTGGTGGCTCTGAAAAGAGCCCTTGTTACACTTGTTACTGAAGCCGGGTTTTCGGCGCGTTCCCCGCGGATGTGGCGGGCCAGCTGGATATCTTTGGGCATGATGGTGACTCGCTTGGCGTGGATGGCGCACAGGTTGGTGTCCTCAAAGAGCCCCACCAGGTAAGCCTCGCTGGCCTCCTGCAGGGCCATGACGGCCGAGCTCTGGAAGCGCAGGTCTGTCTTGAAGTCCTGAGCGATCTCTCTGACCAGGCGCTGGAAGGGCAGTTTGCGGATGAGGAGCTCAGTGGATTTCTGGTAGCGGCGGATCTCCCTCAGAGCCAAAGTGCCGGGTCTGTAGCGATGAGGCTTCTTTACTCCACCCGTGGCTGGAGTGCTCTTCCGGGCCGCTTTGGTAGCCAGCTGTTTGCGAGGAGCTTTCCCTCCGGTCGATTTACGCGCTGTCTGCTTTGTCCGGGCCATTTTCTCAACGGATTCTGCACAATCTGAGACACACAGACTGTTAATACTGAATCTGCTGCACATCCGCCTTTTTAAACTCTGTGAGGAACCGCCCTGAGCAGTAATTGGCTGGAACCCGACGCCCAGTCAGTTTAAACCAAACCCCGATAATAAACAGAAACACAGGAAGCTATTGCCTCCGATTGGTCGATTATTACTGATTACTCAATTTTTAAAAAACCGCCAATATCAGTGCCGGAAACAACGGTTTTGACAAAGGAGAAATTTGCTTTAATTCATCTTATGAACATGATCAGAACATTTCAATGATATTTGTCAGCAAAGATCTTTTACAGCAAAGATTTTAAACTCTTTCTCTTGTATTATTCCACACATTGTCACAAGTTCCAGATACACTTTTCCAATCTGGTATCTATTCGGGTTTATTCTCAGTCCTTTTTGAAACAGTCTGTAAGCGGCGGCAGAAAGTCTCTTTCACAGCATTCTGCAAACGGATACATTTCAGGTCAATCTTTGTCAAGATACCGAATCACTGATTCTAGATTGAACCTATTTGTGGGAGACAAAAGCGGAGAGAAAGTGTTTTATTGTCAGGAGTTGAAATGTGAGACTGAGGTTTCCGACAACAGCGGGGTTTCCAGATAATGTACTGATTAATTATTGAGGCCAAGCTTGAACAAGGGAAACAAGTGACTGAGAACTGATCTGTCAGCTTTTATTAGCGGAATACAGGAAAGGGGCCGAATATGAACGCGTCTGAAATCAAAGCGCACTTGCGGTCAGTGGTCAGCAATTAATTTACACGGCATCATTAAGTAGAGACACAAAGATCTCACAGACAGTGAAAGTGAATCACCCAAATATACCTGGGATAAAACAGAGATCACAAAGGCAATTAGAAAGTTCCAGACCTTTCATATATAAGAAACAAAACAAATCGATACCATAGAGATGAAGTTGTAGCTTTTTCAGAGAGATTGTGGGTGGCTCTTAAAAGAGCCGTTGTGTTTGGGATGTTTTTCAGTCCATTGTGCAGTTTTACTTGGAGCTGGTGTACTTGGTCACCGCCTTTGTCCCTTCCGACACGGCGTGCTTGGCCAGCTCCCCGGGCAGCAGCAGGCGCACGGCGGTCTGGATCTCCCGGGAGCTGATGGTTCTGCGCTTGTTGCAATGGGCCAGGCGGGAAGCCTCACCCGCGATGCGCCCGAAAATATCGTTCACAAACGAGTTCATGATGCTCATGGCCTTGGAGGAGATGCCGGTGTCGGGGTGAACCTGCTTCATCACTTTGTAGATGTAGATGGAGTAACTCTCCTTCCTCGACTTTCTCCGCCTCTTGCCGCCCTTTGCTGATGGTTTACTTAAGGTTTTCTTGGCGCCCTTCTTAGGAGCTGCTTTCTTCTTTCTTTTTTCCAAAATATACTTTATTCATAAAAATCTGTAAAAATTACATTGCCAAACAGTTTCCAAACAGCACCAAAAAATACAAACATTGCAAGGGAGATCAGTTTCCTTCAATACTGTCATGAGTTTCTTCCCAACCCTTCTGTTTCACAATTGTCATGTCAATTACAGTTTTACATTTACAGCAATTGAGAATATTAACGATACAGTTCGAGTGGTTTCCCATTGATCCAGCCCCTCAGTCCAGCTTGGTGGGGGAACCTTACACTGTGGTCTTTCCCCATTGAGCCTTTGCTGCGGCTGCCCCAAGCTTTAGTGCGTCCCTCAGCACGTAGTCCTGGACCTTGGAATGTGCCAGTCTGCAACATTCGGTGGTGGACAACACTTTGCGCTGGAAGACCAGCAAGTTTCGGGCAGACCAAAGGGCGTCTTTCACCGAATTGATAGTCCTCCAGCAGCAGATGATGTTTGTCTCGGTGTGCGTCCCTGGGAACAGCCCGGAGAGCACAGACTCCTGTGTTACAGAGCTGCTTGGGATGAACCTTGACAAAAACCACTGCATCTCTTTCCACACCTGCTTTGCAAAGGCACATTCCATGAGGAGGTGGGCGACCGTCTCTTCCCCACCACAGCCAACGCGGGGGCACTCTGCGGAGGGGGCGAGACTTCGGGTGTGCATGAAGGATCTGACGGGGAGGGCCCTTCTCACCACCAGCCAAGCTACGTCTTGGTGCTTGTTTGAAAGTTCTGGTGATGAGGCATTCCGCCAAATGACTTTGACGGTCTGCTCGGGGAACCATCCGACAGGATCTACCGTTTCCTTTTCCCGTAGGGCCTTGAGGACATTCCGTGCAGACCACTGCCTGATGGACCGGTGGTCAAAGGTGTTTTTCCGCAGAAACTGCTCCACGAAGGATAGGTGGTACGGCGCCGCCCAACTGCATGGTGCGTTCCGCGGCAATGTGACCAGGCCCATCCTTCGCAACACCGGGGACAGATAGAACCTCAGCACGTAGTGACACTTGGAGTTTGCGTACTGGGGATATACACACAGCTTGATGCAGCCGCACACGAAGGTGGTCATCAGGATGAGGGCCACGTTGGGTACATTTTTCCCGCCCTTGTCCAGAGATTTGAACATCGTGTCCCTCCGGACCCGGTCCATTTTAGATCCCCAGACGAAGCGGAAAATGGCTCGGGTGACTGCCACGGCGCAGGAGTGGGGTATAGGCCAGACCTGCGCCATGTAGAGCAACAACGTGAGCGCCTCGCACCTGATGACCAGGTTCTTACCCACAATGGAGAGAGATCGCTGCCCCCACATGCTCAACGTTTGTCGTACCTTGGCTACTCGCTCCTCCCATGTTTTGGTGCACGCCCCGGCCCTTCCGAACCATATCCCCAGCACCTTCAGGTAATCTGACCTGACGGTGAAGGGGACAAAGGATCGGTCAGCCCAGTTGCCAAAGAACATGGCCTCGCTCTTGCCGTGGTTAACTTTGGCTCCCGAGGCCAGTTCGAACTGGTCGCAGATGCTCATTAGTCTGCGCACGGACAGCGGATCCGAGCAGAAAACGGCGACGTCATCCATGTACAGGGAGGTTTTGACCTGAGTGCCTCCGCTGCCTGGGATTGTCACCCCTCTTATGCTCGCATCCTTCCTCATCGACTCAGCAAAGTGTTCAACACAGCAAACAAACTAGACCGGGGACAGAGGACAGCCCTGTCTGACTCCAGATTTGATCGGGAAACTTTCAGATTCCCACCCGTTGATTGAGACTGCGCTACTGATGTTTGTGTAGAGCTTTCTTCTTCTCCTCAACCATCTTCAGTTCCAATTTCAGACACAGAAATAAACCAAACCCCTTCCGAGTGCGGATTAAATAGACAATCCCACAGCTCTATGCTATTGACGGATGGGGGAAAGTAAAGATTGTGATTGGGTGATTGGAAGTGATGTCACAAAGGTTTTATATTGTAATTCTCTAATTGGTGTCTTTCCCCATCCAATCAGATTAAAGATTTGCAACCAATCACAAACACCCTACCTGCAATCAGGAAGTATATTTCATAAAGACTCTCTCCAAACCCAGTTTTTATTGAAAGAGCCGCTGCCCGTGTAAACCTCCCTGGAAATGTCCTGGCTGTTGTTGGGAGGACACTTATGTGTCCTTGTGTCTCTGCTATTGTAGGTGAGTGTGCAGTTAATTCAATTATTTTACTCTCTTCTTTTGTGTTTGAGAGTGTTCTGTCATTCGGTAGCTCTCAGTGTCTGGTGCTGTATGGATTCATTCTGTATCTCTCATACTCTGGTACTGTGTGTGAGTTTGACATCCATTCTGTCTCTCAGTCTCTGGCAATGTGAGTGTGAGGAGATGAGGTGGAGTGTTGTGGCGAGGATGATAGAAAAGAGCATTGGTGTGGTGACACAGCCTTGCTTGAGCCCAGTTTATATTAGCATTGGTTCAGTGGTAGGGCTGTTGGGAAGGATTACAGCTTACATGTCCTCATGCAGTCATCGGAGGATGGTGACGAATTTCTCCAGGCAGCCAAATTTGAGGAGGACGTTCCATAATCCCTGCCAGTTGGTCGAGTCGTAGGCCTTTGTCAGGACAGAGAAGGCCATTTATAAAGGTTGCTGCTGCTCCCTACATTTTCTTGAAGTTGTCTTGCTGTGAAGATTATGTTCACTGTGTCTGTTGATGGACAGAATCCACATTGTGATTCCAGTAGGACGTCTTCAGCCACGGGGAGGAGGCAGTTGAGAAGGACTCTTGTGATGACCTTCCCTGTGGTGGACAGCAGGGATACCCCTCTGTAGTTAACACAGTCTGTCTTGTCACCTTTTTTTGAAGATGATCACAATTACGGCATCTCAGAGATCCCCTGTCATGCTCTCTTACTTCCAGATGAGAGAAATGAGACCATGTATTTGTGTCAAGAGTGCTTCTCTGCCGTATTTTAGAATTTCGGCGGGAATTCCATATACGCAAGCGGCCTTATGGATTTTTAGCTGTGAGTTTGCCTTTTCAGTCTCTGTCAGTCAGGAATTGTGCTGACAGCACGGTGGGTACCATGCATTGGAATGTAGTCAAGGACGGGGGCCCGTCATTTTACTTTTATTTTTAGTTCTTTTTTCTTTTTTACATATTTTACAATTTTCTTCCTTTTGTTCATTTCATTTCATTGTAGTTTGTTCAGTTTGCTTACCCACTGTTTTTTTTCATGTTTGTACTTGCTGCTGTTCAATCGTCAGTTCGTTAACACCCTATCTGTACTAATGCTTCGTCTTTCAACACACCATTAACATATTGTTTGCCTTTGCTCCATGACCTCTTGGTCAGCTATGTGGCCTTGTCCAATCTACTCCTTCTCCTTTGTTATCTCTTGCCCCACCCCCGACTTACTTGCTTATAACCTTTGACATTTCTAATATTTGCCAGTTCCGAAGAAGGGTCACTGACCTGAAACGTTAACTCTGCTTCTCTTTCCACAGATGCTGCAAGACCTGCTGGGAAACGATTTAACATATGTTGCCTCCAGTCCAGATGCAAGGCTATTCCAACCTCTGTCATCGAACTGCAGTATGCTGATGACGCTGGCATATGCACACCCTCAGAGGCCAAGCTTCAAACCCTTATCGATGCATTCACAGAGGCATATGAAATAATTGGCCTTAAGCTAAACCTCCAGAAGACAAAGGTCCTCTACCAACCTGCTCCCTGACACTGCCCCCCGACTATCAAGATCCACGGCGAACCACTGGACAATGTGGATCACTGTTCATACCTTGGGGGCCTCCTGTCACCAAGGACAGATATCGACAATGACACTCAGCATCACCTCCAGTGTGTCAGGGCAGATTTCAGTCATCTGAGGAAAAGAATGTTTGATGACAAAGACCTCAAATCAGACACCAAGCTCTTGGTTGACATGGCTGCAGTGTTACCTGCCCTCCTGTATGTGTCAGAAACATAGATACTGTACAGCAGACATCCCAAAACCCTGGAGAGATATCACCAGTGGTGCCTCCGCAAGATCCTGCAAATTCAGTTGCAGGACAGGCGCTCCAATATCAGTGTCCTCTCTCAGGCCAACATCCTCAGTAACCAGACACTGGTCATGGTGAGTCAGTTATGTTGGGCAGGCTACATTATCCGCATGCCCGACACCAGAGTCCCAAAACAAGCTTTCTACTCTGAGCTCCGTCAGGGCAAGAGGCTACAAGGAGGGCAGAGCAAACGTTACAAGAATTTCCTTTCAACACTCCCTGAAAAAACGTGACATCTGCACTGATTCATGGGCATCTCTTGCCTGAGACCACCCAAAATGGAGAAGAAGCATCCGCGAAGGTGCCAGCCAGTTCAAAATTCGTCGACATGCCCAGTAAGCAACCAAATGCAAACAGTGGAAGGAGTACTTGGAAATTGGAGAATCCCATTATCCCACCTCACCAAGCACCATCTGCCCCACCTGTGGCCGAGTGTCTGGATCCAGAATTGGACTATTCAGTTACCTAAGAACCCACAACCCTGGAGTGGAAGGAAGTCATCCTCCTTACCGAGGGATTGCCTAAGACGAAGTTTAGTGTGACATCCATTCTGCATCTGTCAGTCTCTGGTATTGAGTATGAGTGTGGGATTCATTCATTATCTGTCGGTATCTGGTACTGTGTTTGAGTGCAGTTTTCAGGCTGTATCTATTGGTATCTTGTGTGTGAGTTTTGTATTCATCTGTATCTTTTAGCCTCTAACACATTATTTGAGTTTTGCAGTTATTCTGAACTGACCCTTGGTAATGTATGTGTGTTTGAGGTTGTTGGTTTACCTGTTAATCTGTTGTACTGCACATGAGTGTGAGATTCATTCTGTATAACTCTATCTCTGTTCCTGTTATGTGTGTGTGATTCATTCTGTATGCTCCATCACTGGTATCACATATGTGTGTGGTATCAATTCCATTTCAGTCATCTCTGGTACTGTATGTGAGTGTTTATTTCATTCTGTAACGATCAGTCTCTGGCACTGTCTGCACGTTCTGGATCCATTTTGTAACGATCAGTCTCTCGCAGAGTGTGGATGTGGAATTAATTTTGTATCTCTCCATCTCTAGTGTCATGTGTAAATTTGGAATTCTTTCTGAATTGGTCATTGGCACTGGATCTGCCATTCTCTAGTACAGTTTGTGAATTTGGGATTCATTCTGTACCATTCACTCACTAGTACTTTGTGAAAGTGAACGATACATTCTGTATCTGCCAGCTTCTGGTAATGTGTGTGATTGTGGGATGAATTAATTAGCAGTCAGTGGTGCTCTATGTGAATGTGGAAATCATTCTGTAACTCAGTCTGATATTGTTCTGTGAGGGTGGGAATCACATGTATCTTTCAATTCCTGATGCTGTATGTGAGCATGGGATTCATTCTGTCCCTGTCGGTGGCACTGTATATAGCTGTGGGATTAATTCTGTACCTTTCAGTCTCTGGTATTTTGTACGAAAGTGGGATTAATTCTAGATCCGCCACACACTGGTTGAGTGTGTGTGTAAGAAGATAATAAGAGACAAAATAGGAACAGGAGAAGGCCATTTGGCCCATCGAGCCTGCTGCGCCATTCAGTAAGATCATAGCTGTTCTGATTGTGGCCTTAATTCCACTTTCCTGCCTGCGCCCATGACCATTGACTCCCTTGTAGGTCAAAAATCTATCTATCACAGCCTTGAATATATTCAATGACCCAGCCTCCACAATCCTCTGGAGAGCAGAATTCCAAAGATGAACAACCCTCTGAGAGAAGAAATTCCTCCTCATCTCCTTCTTGAATGGGAGACCACTTATCTTGAAACTGTGGCCCTTAATTCTACATTCCCCACAAGGAGAAACATCCTCTCAGCATCTACCTGTCCAGCAACTGAGAATCTTATAGGTTTCAAAAAGATCACCTCTCAATCTTCTAAACTCCAGTGAGTTTTGGCCCAACCTGCTCAACCTTTTCACATAAGATGGCACAGTAGCGGCGCAGTGGCCCAACCTGCTCAACCTTTTCACATAAGACGGCACAGCGGCATATAGGGCGGCACAGTGGTGCAGTGGTTAGCACCGCAGCCTCACAGTTCCAGGGACCAGGGTTCAATTCTGGGTACTGCCTGTGTGGAGTTTGCAAGTTCTCCCTGTGTCTGCGTGGGTTTCCTCCCACATGCCAAAGACTTGCAGGTTGATAGGTAAATTGGCCGTTAAAAATTGCCCCTTGTATAGGTATGTGGTAGGGAAATATAGGGACAGGTGGGGATGTGGTAGGAATATGGAATTAGTGTAGGATTAGTATGGATGGGTGGTTGATGGTCGGCACAGACTCGGTGGGCCGAAGGGCCTGTTTCAGTGCTGTATCTCTAAACTAAACTAAAAATGTCACTCAGCATCACCTCCAGTGTGTCAGCACAGCCTTCAGTTGTCTGAGGAAAAGAATGGTTGATGACAAAGACCTCAAATCAGACACAAACTCATGGTTGACATGGCTGCAGTGTTACCTGCCCTCCTGTATGTGTCGGAAACATCAACACTGTTCAGCAGACATCTCAAAACCCCGGAGAGATATCACCAGCGGTGCTTCCGCAAGATCCTGCAAATTCAGTGGCAGGACAGGCGCTTCCAATATCAGTGTCCTCTCTCAGGCCAACAACCCCAGTATCGAGACACTGTTCATGGCTAGTCAGTTATGTTGGGTGGGCCACATTATCCGCATGCCTGACACCAGACTTCCAAATCAAGCTTTTTACTCTGAGGTCCGTCAGGGCAAGAGACTACCAGGAGGGCAGAGGAAACGTTACAAGAATTTCCTTAAAGACTCCCTGAAAAATAAGTAACATCTCCACTGATTCGTGGGCATCTCTTACCTGAGACCACCCAAAATGGTGAAGAAGCAACCGTGAAGGTGCCAGCCAGTTTGAACAACGTCGGCATGCCCAGGTCGCAACCAAACGCAAACAGTGGAAGGAGTATTTGGAAATTCAAGTATCCCATTCATCCACCTCACCAAACACCATCTGCCCCACCTGTAGCCGAGTGTGTGGATCAAGAATTGGACTATTCAGTTACTTAAGGACACACAACCCTGTAGTGGAAGAAAGTCATCCTTGTTCCCAAGGGACTGCCTAAGAAGAAGTTTGAGTGTGACATCCATTCTGCATCTGCCAGTCTCTGGAATTATGTGCGAGTGTGGGATTCATTCTGTATCTGTTGGTCTCCAGTACTGTGTTTGAGTGTGGCTTTCAGGCTGTATCTTGTGTTTGAGCTTTGTATTCATCTGTATCTTTCATCCTCTAACACATTAATTGAGTTTGTTAGTCATTCTGAACTGATCCTTGGTAATGTATGTGTGTTTGAGGTTGATATTTTACCTGTTAATCTGTTGTACTGTACATGAGTGTGAGATCCATACTGTATAACTCTATCTCTGTTCCAGAATGTGATTCATTCTGTATGCTCCATCGCTGGTATCACATATGTGTGTGTTATCAATTCCATTTCAGTCATCTCTGGTACTGTATGAGAGTGTTTAATTCATTCTGTAATTGTCAGTCTCAGGCACTGTCTGCAAGTTCTGGATCCACTTTGTAACTATCAGTCTCTCGCGGAGTGTGAATGTGGAATTAATTTTGTATCGGTCCATCTCGAATTTCATGTGTAAATTTGGGATTAATTCTGAATTGTCATTGGTACTGTATCTGTCATTCTCTCGGACAGTTTATGAATTTGGGATTCATTCTGTACCTGTCACTCAATTTGTGAAAGTGTGAGATCGATTCTGTATCTGTCAGCCTCTGTAATGTGTGTGATTGTGGGATGAATTAATTAGCCGTCAGTGGTGCACTATGTGAATGTGGAAATCATTCTGTAACTCAGTCTGATATTGTTCTGTGAGGGTGGGAATCACATGTATTTTTCAATCCCTGGTGCTGTGTGTGAGCATGGGATTCATTCTGCACCTGTCAGTGGTACTGCGTGCATCTGTGGGATTAATTCTATACCTTTCAGTCACTGCAATTGTGGATGAAAGTGGGATTCATTCTCGGTCCACCACACACTGGTTGAATGTGTGTGTGCAAGAAGATAAGAAGATACAAAATAGGAGCAGGGGAAGACCATTTGGCCCATCGAGCCTGCTCCGCCATTCAATAAGATCATAGCTGTTCTGATTGTGGCCTTAATTCCACTTTCCTGCCTGCGCCCAGAACCATTGACTCCCTTGTAGATCAAAAATCTGTCTGTCACAGCCTTGAATATATTCAATGATCCAGCCTCCACAGTCCTCTGGGGAACAGAATTCCAAAGATGAACAACCCTCTGAGAGAAGAAAATCCTCCTCATCTCCTTCTTGAATGGGAGACCACTTATCTTGAAACTGTGGTCCCTAATTCTACTTTTCCCCACAAGTAGAAATATCTTCTCAGCATCTCCCCGGCCAGCAACTGAGAATCTTGTAGGTTTCCAGAAGATCCACTCTCAATGTTCTAAACTCCAGTGAGTATAGGCCCAACTTGCTCAACTTTTTCTCATATGACAATCCAACATCCCAGGAATCAGCCTAGTGAACCTTCTCTGAACTGATTCCAATGCAAGTATATCCCTCCTTAAGTAAGGAGACCAAAACTGTGTAGAGTTGGGATGTCACTAATGTCCTGTAAAGTTATAGCATAACTTCCTTACTTTGATACTCCATTCCCCTTGCTAAAAATACCAACATTCCATTTGCCTTCCTAATTACTTGCTATACCTTCATGCCAACTTTTTTGTAATTCATGTACCTGGACACCCAGATTCCTTGGTACAGCAGCATTCTGCAGTCTGTCACTGTGCAAATAATATTCTGTTTTTCTATTCTACCTGCCTAAGTAGACAATCTCACATTTTCCCATATTATACTCCATCTGCCAAACGTTTGCCCACTGACTTAACCTATCTATATCTCTTTGCAGACACATTGTGTCCTCCTCACAACTTGCTTTCCTACCTATCTTTGTACCATCCATAAATTTGGCAACAGTACACTCAGTCCCTTCATGCAAGTTATTAATATAGATCATAAATAGTTGAGGCCCCAGCACTGATCCCTGTGACATTCCATTAGTTACAGTTTGCCAATCTGAAAATGCCCCATTTATCCCCACTCTGTTTTCTGTGAGTTAGCCAATCCTATATCCATGTGCGTGTAGTTTTCAGTTTGTATCTGTCAGTGCCTGGTACTCTATGTGAGTTTTGGACTCTTTCTCAATGTCTCAGTGCTACTATTTGTGTGTTAGATTGCTTTAGATGACTCAGGCTGCGATACTGTGAGTGAGTGCAGCAATCAACCTATACCTTTCAGCATCTGGCACTGAGCATGTGTATCAGAATCACTCTGTATCTGTCAGTATCTGGTACTCTGTGTGAGTGTGGGATTCATGATATAACCTTCCGTCCCTGGGACTGTTTGCAAGTCTGGATTCATTCTACATAAAATGTCAGCAATGCAACAGGCCACAGATGTGATAGGTTTTAAGCAGACAGTATGTTTGAGGTTTTACCTGATATTAAATATCTGTCACTGTAAACACAATAGTGAAAAATAATGTATCCTTCAATCTGATACAGGATTGGTGTGCAAGTGTAACTCAGGCTGTACGAATCAATTTGATCAGTGCCATTCAGTCTGAGGGAGAATCTTGGACTTGCATGTAAAATGAACTCAGTCTGGAATTGTACAGTATCTTCCAACTGACACAGTATGAGGTTTTAGGACTGGTATGTTATTTATAGCTCAGACTACACAAATCAAATTTATATTGTAACTTTTATTTTCATAATCCAGATGAGTTTTAATGTATATGTCTGGACACATTATGGCAATTATTACTCATAAACTCAGAACGTGTTGGGCTGGTATTTAACTTGAATCTCAGAGTATATTTTTATATTATTTAGAGATACAGCATTGAAACAGGCCCTTCGGCCCACTGAGTCTGTGCCAACCAACAACCACCCATTTATCCTAATCCTACATTAATCCCATATTCTCTACCACATCCCCACCATTCTCCTACCACCTACCGACACTGGGGGCAATTTACAATGGCCAATTAATCTATCAACCTGCAAGTCTTTGGAGGTGGGAGGAAACCGGAGCAGCCGGCGTAAACCCACGCAGACACAGGGAGAACTCGCAAACTCCACACAGGCTGTACCCAGAACTGAACCCGGGGGTCGCTGGAACTGTGAGGCTGCGGTGATAACCACTGTGCCGCCCATAAACACACATAATGCCTCCATTATTGAGGTTAATTCTGTAACTTTGAAACGGGAACCATAATTTGTAGCTGAGGTTGCACGATCGTGGGATTGGCACAGTGATCATTTGATAGTAGGTGAGAATTTGGACTGGGATTTATGAGTTGGGGTGACATGGAAACAACGTCTGTCTCTCCTGCTCTGTTTGATTGAGGGATTGAAAATGTGTCTCTGCATCTATTTCTGCTGTCTGAGACTGTGGAACTGATGACCTGTCTGTGCGTCTGCGCTCTGTGAGTGATAATGTACGGACTGTATGAGAAGGAGCTGGTGACACTCTTCCTTGTAACTTGGGTGGAGGAAACATCACATTTATTCCGGTTCATTCAATTATTTGCCTGTTTGAACAAAAGTATGTTTCTAACTGAAATACAGGGAAGGTAGAACATACAGGATTTTAAAGAATTTAATCTCTCAAATAATAATGAACGCCCACAAAGGAAGCCCAGCCATACAAATATTATCATTGTTTGACTGCACTGCAGTAACAGGTTCTTCCCATTCCGTCTCCTTTCCCTGTCCACACACAACCCGAAAATGGCCTCTCCCTTCCCCCACTCACTCCATGTTCCGGGACCAGATACTGCTCCATTCCACCTCTTACAAACAGCCCCCGCCTCCGCCTGAACTTGCCCCGGACTCGATGCTGATCTCTGAGTCTATCTGCGGACACGCTCCCAAAGCGATGTGCTGCTGGAAGGAGGCTGCTGTTTGCTCCCTTCCCCCGGGACTGGGATCTCTCCATTCGAGGCTGTTTTCAACCATCTTCTTCCGCTCACAGGCAGTGCTGGGGGAGGGGAGCGCAGGCGCAGATTTCTGCAACAATTCAGCAAACAGAAACATGGAAAATTTCCGGCGCAGAATGAGGCCATTCGGCCCATCATGTCTGTGCCAGCGCAAAGAGAGCGATCCAGCCTCATCCCACAGTTTCTTGTTATTGGACAGTGAAGTGTGGAAACAGATGCGGACAGTCAGGATGTGGGGAGTTACACAAAGAGAATCTATTATCGGCACCAGGTGAGAAGTGTGAAGGACACATTTTAAACAGCGGCTGTTTGGTTTCGCTTGAACGGTTAGACCATGGGAGCGGGAACTGGAAATCTGACCTGTGTAAAAGTTCCTGTTCCGTCGGTCAGTCCCATTCATGTCCCAGTGGATTGTTTCTGGATGTCATTTAATTGTTGTAAAATGGCCAAAGCCCCTGGTATGCAGTAGCTGGGGGCTGCAGGACTGCAGTGGAATCAGACACTGACTCTGTTTGCATTGCTGGGTTTCCTTTGTGATTGTTCACAATGATTATTCATTGAAAAATTGTTTTGGTCACTTTTGTATCTTCTACCACATCTCTTCCTGAATTATAATAAATACTTTTTTCTTTCCATAGGCAAATACTTGAAGGAAGCAGAATAAATGCAGTGATTCCTCGACACAAGAGGAAGTGCAGCCAGCTCCTCACACACAGTAAGTACAGTATCACTCACAGAGAGCAGAGACATCAATTCCACAATTACCGCCAGCAGAAGTAGTCAGACCGGCACTGATCCCAAGTTCCAGAAACATTTATTCAATCCAACAGTCACTCAGAGCAGGAAAGACTGAAGTTGTCTCCATTTCACCCCAACTGACCAGGAGATACATCAATCCCAGTCCAAAATCACACCCACTATCAGATTGCAAGGCACTGTGTCACTCTCACAAGAGTGCAGCCTGAACTACAAATTCAATGTCAGATACAGCAGACAAACAGAACCTGATTGTAAAGTACAGAATTTATCCCAATAATGTACCCAGACTGCAGACTGAGCTCCATGTTCCACATCACTCCACAAATCTCACATATGGTCAGAGCGGAAGACACAGTATTAATTCCATTACTGCAAACTGAATGAACTTGACCATTACATACCAGGACATAAAACATATTGTAAGATGAAAGGACACAGACGTGAAATGTTAATTCTGTTTCTCTCTCCACATACGCTGCCTGAACTGCTAAGTATTTCCAGCAATTTTGTTTTTTTTAATTTCAGATTTGCAGCATCTGCAGAATTTTGCTTTTATTTTAGAGTTAAAGAAACATTGCCTTGTGAGGTGAGAGTGACTGCCCTTGATATCAAGGCAGCTATTGACCATGTATGGCATCAAGGAGCCCAAGCAAAATTGGAGTAAATGGGAATTGGGCAAAACTCTCTGCTGGTTGGAGTCATACCTAGCACAAAGGAAGATGGCTGTGGTTGTTCAGGTCAATCATCTCAGTCTCAGGACATTACAGCTGGAATTCCTCAGGCTCATGTTCTGGGCCCAACCATCTTCAGCTGGTTCATCAATGACCTTCCCTCCATCACAAGGCTGAAAGTGGGGATGTTCACTGATGATTGTGCAATGTTCAGCACCATTCATGACTCCTCAGATACTGAAGCAGCCCGAACCCAGACGCAGCAAGACCTGGACAACATCCAGGCTTAGGCTGATAAGTGGCAAGTAACATTCACGTCACATAACAAATGAAAAAAGTGAGGAAATAGTGAAGGGCTTTTATGGAATACACGGAGACATGTTTCCACTTGTGGTGGTGTCTGAAACAAGAGCCAAAAATATAAAATCATCATTCCTAAAGCCAATGAGGAATTCATGAAAATTGTATTTACGCAGTGAATGGATAGAATCTGGAATTTTCTATCACATGGAGAGATTGAGGTGAATAGTATTGATGCACGTAAGGGGAGGTGGAACAAGTGAGCAAGTGTATGGGGAGAAATGAATTGAGCAATATACATATCAGGCTTTATTTTTCTTTATTTATGCAAATGATGCAGGATGGCTGGAAATATTGTGCAGAGCATAGAGCAGTTGGGACGATCACAGTGCAGTGTTTTGTCTGGATGGATCTGCCCAGAACACTTGTGATGCAGGAGCTGGGAGCTTCAGTACTTCAGTGGAGGCAGATACTGACATGGGTTTTCAATTGTGTGTGTTCTTAATAATTATTAATTCAGAAAGTAAATTCACATCTTTGATATTTTGCACCTCACCTGTTCTTGAGTTATAAGATATATTTTTTCTTCATACAGGCAAATACTTGAAGGAATCATGATGAATGTGATGGTTGCTGCACTCGAGGCACAAGGAACAGTGCAGCCAGCTCCTCTCACACACAGTAGGTACATTATCACTCAGAGTACAGAGGTACAGATGGTTCATCAATTCCCTAGTCTCAGACTGCAGAAGTAGTCAGGCCCACATGGATCCCAAGTTCCAGAGACACATTTTCAATCCAACAATCAAACAAAGCAGGAGAGAAAGAAGTTGTTTCCATTTCACCCAATTCAGTCCCACTGACAGTCAGATACATCAATCCCAGGTCAAAATCACACCCACTAGCAGATTGAAATGCAATGTGTCAATCTAAATATAATGCAGACTTAGCTAGCAATTAAATATCAGATAGAATTGGTACACGTTACTGTTTGTTATTGATACCATCAATATCGGCGACCACACTCTGGAAGTGGTTCAAGAGTTCACCTACCTAGGCTCAACTATCACTAGTAACCTATCTCTCGATGCAGAAATCAACAAGCGCATGGGAAAGGCATCTGCTGCTATATCCAGACTGGCCAAGAGGGTGTGGGAAAATGATGCACTGACACAGAACACAAAAGTCCAAGTTTATCAAGCCTGTGTCCTCAGTACCTTGCTCTGCAGCAGCAAGGCTAGACAACGTCTGTCAGCCAAGACTGACATCTCAACTCATTCCATATTTGCTGCCACCGTAGAATCCTTGGCATCAGGTGGCAGGACTGTATCTCCAATGCAGAAGTCCTCGTGACGGTCAGCATTCCCAGCATATACACCCTACTGAGCCAGCGGCGCTTGAGATGGCTTGGCCATGTGAGCCACATGGAAGATGACAGGATCCCCATCTCGCATTGTGCAGGGAACTCGTCACTGGTATCAGACCCACCGGCCATCCATGTCTCCGCTTTAAGGACATGTGCAAACGCGACATGCAGTCCTGTGACATTGACCACAAGTCATGGGAGTCAGTTGCCAGAGATTGCCAGAGCTGGCGGGCAGCCATAAAAGCGGGGCTAAAGAGTGGCGAGTCGAAGAGATTTAGCAGATGGCAGGAAAAAAGACAGAAGCACAAGGAGAGAGCCAACTGTGTAACAGCCCCGACAACCAATTTTATCTGCAGTGCCTGTGGAAGAGTTTGTCACTCGAGAATTGGCCTTTCTAGCCACTCCAGGAGCTGCTTCACAAACCACTGACTGCCTCTGGGCAATTACCCATTGTCTCTCGAGACAACGAGGCCAAAGAAGAAGAAGACTGATTGATTGGCACAGAATCTAACCTAATGATGTACCCTGAGATTTAAATTAAATACCATACCCAAAGCTCACACCCATTGATTATAAAGGATGTTGAAACATCCCCATGGTGTACCCTGAGATACAAGTCGCAAACAAGTCCAACATTCATTACAGTGAAAGTTTCAAAGGTGCTGAAAGATATTGTAAGCTGAGACACAAATTAGATACCAGTTCAGAACTCACCCACACTGTGAAATGGAAAGATACGGAATCAATTCCATTAGTGTAGATTGGTCTAAACATTATCTACCATTCTAAAAACTCATACAATACCAAACTGAAATACAGTATCAATACTATTCATGTAGATTGATCGAAACATTGTATACCATTCTAAAAACACACAGTATCAATTCTATTAGTGCAGATTGATCTAAACATTACATACCATTCTAAAAACTGATACAATATCAAACTGAAATACAGTATCAATTCCATTACTGTAAATTTATCTAAACATTGCCAGTCCAAAAATCACATACAGTATCAGACTGAGCAATGCTGATACGAAGTGTAAACTGTGATGTAAATTAGATGCCTGGGTAGAACTCACCCAGACTGCAGAATTGAAAAATACAGTTGACTGTGATCCACATTATTTACCAGCCAAAAACATCTCATACATGATCAGAGTGAAATAGATTATCAATTCCATTTGTGCAGACTGAACTCCACATGACAAACCAGTAAAAACTCTCATACAGAGGTATGGTGATTTTGTGGTTACATTAAAGGACGAGTAATCCAAAAGTCTCCACTAATGGTCCAGAGACATGAGTTCAAATTCCACTGCAGCAGCTGGATAATTTATAGAATCAAAGCAAGTTTATGGCACAGTAAGAGGCCATTTGGCCCATCATGTCTGTGCCAGATGAAAAACTTTCCACCCATTCTAATCCCACATTTCAGCATTTGGTCGGTACCCCTGCAGATTACGGCATTTGAAGTGTATATCCAGACTTCTTTTGAATGAGTTGAGTGTTTCTGCCTCAACTACCCTTTCAGGCAGTGAGTTCCAGACACCCACCACCCTCTGGCTGAATTTTTTTTTTCCTCATCTCCCCTGTAATCTTTCTGCCAATCACTGAAAATCTATTCCCCGAGTCACTGATTTCTTTGCTAAGGTAAACAGGCCCTTCACTTCAACTCTATCCAGAATCCACAAAATTTTGTTCATTTCAGTCAGATCTCCCCTCAGCCTTCTCTGTGCCAAGGGGAACCGCCCCAGCCTATCCAATCTTTCCTCACAGCTGCGTTGTTCCAGTCCCAGCAACATCCTCGTAAATCTCCTCTGTACTCTCTCTAGGGCAATTACATCCTTTCTGTAATGAGGTGCTCAGAACTGCACACATTACTCAAGTTGTGGCCTGACTAATGATTTATACGGTTCCAGCATAACCTCTCTGCTCTTATATCTATCCCTCGGCTAATAAAGGAAAGGATTCCATATGCCTTCTTACCACCTTATCGACCTGTCCTGCTACCTTCAGGGATCTGTGGACATTTACCCCAAGGTCCCTCACTTTCTCTACACCTTTCAGCATTTTCCTATTAATTGTGTATTCCTTTGCCTTGTTTGACCTCCCCAAATGCATCAGCTCACACTTCTCTGGATTGAATTCCATTTGCCATTTTTCTGCCCATCTGGCCAAACCATGAAGATCTTCCTGCAGCCTACAGTTATCCTCCTTGCTATTTACCACATGGCCAATCTTTGTGTCATCTGCAAACTTCTTGATCATGCTTCCTACATTTACATCCATGTAGACTACATCAGCTGCACTGCCCTCAACTATCTTCCTTTTTAATTCTTCAAAATTTTGATCAAGTTGGTCAGACAAGATCTTCCCTTAACAAATCCATGCTGGACTATCCTTGATTAATCTGTGCCTTTCTAAGTGACATTTTATCCTGTCTCTCTGAATAGATTCCAATAATTTTCCCACTACTGAGGTCAGACTGACTGTCCTGTAATTATTCGGTCTATCCCTCACTCCCTTTTTAAACAGAGGTACAATGTTAGCAGTCCTCCAATCCTCCAGCATCACACCTGTATCCAGTGAGGTCTGAAAAACGATGGTCAGACCTTCCGCTATTTCCTCTCTTGCTTTTGAAGAGCCTGGGGCTCATTTCATCCGGCCCTGGTGATTTATCAATTTTCAAATAAGCTAATTCCATTAATATGTCCTCTCTCCCTCTGTTGATCACGTCTAATACTTCACACCCCTCTTCGTTATCTACAGTATCTGCATCGTCCCCCTCTTTTGTGAAGACAGATGCAAATTATTCATTAAGAACAATGCCAGCATCTTCTGCCTCTACACATCGGTTGCCTTTTTGGTCTTTTCTGTGCCCAACTCTTTCCTTAGTTATCCTTTTACTCTTAATGCATTGATAAAACATTTTTGTGTTCACCTTGATTTTGATTACCAATATTCTTCCATGCCCGCTCTTAGTTTCCCTAATTTCGATGTTGATTCCGCATCCCCCCCCCCACCCCCCACCCCGCTCCACTCCTCATTCTATACCCCTCTCGGCTTTCTGTAGTATTAAGTTCTCTATGTCGGGCATAATTTTTCCTTTACTGCCTTATCATACCCATAAGCTCCTTGACATCCATGGGGCTCTAGATTTGGCCTTCCCACCCTTTTTCTTTGTGGGAACATGTTGACTCCGAACCCCTTGAATCTTCCCTTTGAATTCTTCCCACTGCTCTGACACTGATTTACCTTCAAGTACCTGTTTCCAGTCCACTTTTGCTAAATCACTCTTCAGCTTAGTAAAGTTGTCCTTGCCCCAACTGAGAACTTTAACTCCTGTTCTATCCTTGTCCTTTAATAATTATGTTAACTCTGACTGAATTATGATCACTACCACCAAAATGCTCTCCCACTGCCACTCCTTCCACCTGCCCATCTTCATTTCCTAAAACTACATCTAAAACTTCACCCTCTCTTGTTGCACTTGCTACATATTGGCTAAAAAAAGTTCTCCTGAATGCATCACAAGAATTCTGCTCCCTCAATTCCTTTCACACTAAAAGTATCCCAGTTCATGTTGGGGTGGTTAAAATCCCCTCCTGTTACTGCCCTATTGTTCTTGCACTTCTTAGAGATTTGCCTACATATCTGCTCTTCTATCTCCCTCTGACTGTTTGGGGATCTTTAGTACACTCCCAGCAGTGTGATTGCCCCTTTTTTTTTCCTTAGCTCAATCTATACGGCCTCATTTGATAAACCTTCCAACATATCATTCCTCCTCACAGCTGGATTAGTTTCTTTGACCAAAATTGCCACTCTCCCTCCTTTGTTATCCTCCTCCCTATCGTGTCTGAAAACCCTGTAACCAGTAATGTTGAGCTGCCATTCCTGTCCCTCCTGAAGCCATGTTTCTGTAATAGCTATGATATCATACTGCTACGTGTCTATCTGTGCCCTCAGCTCATCTGCTTCGTTTTCTATACTCCTTGCGTTGAAATTGATACTCTTGAGCACTGCCAAACTTTAAAAAAATTTTCTAACCTTTGTTTCCTCTGTCTTCCAGACTCATCCATTAATTTTCTGCCTTCCATTTTCATTTTTAATTTTGTCCCATCTGAGTCTACCTTCCAGTCCCCACCCCCCTGCCAAATGAGTTTAAACCCTCCCCAACAGTACTAGCAAATGTCCCACAAGGAACTCCATCCCGGCTCTGTTCAGGTGTAACCCATCCGAGCTGTCCCAAGAATCTAAAGCCCTCCCTCCTGCACCATCTTTCCAGCCAGGCATTTATCTGTCTTATCCTTCTATTCTTGTACTCATTTTTGCCTGGCACTGGGAGTAATCCGGAGAATACTGCTTTTGATGCTAATTTCTTACCGAGCTCCCTAAATTCTGACTGGAGGACAACATCCTTCTTTCAACTTTGTCATTGGTTCCGATGTGGACCACAGCTGCTGGCTGTTCACCCTCCCCCTTTAGGATGCTCTGTAACTGCTTAATGACATCCTTGACCCTGGCAGCAGGGAGGCACCACAGTATTCTGGGATTCACGTCTACAGCCACAGAAATGCCTGATTGTTCCCTTGACTATTGAATCATCTATCACTATGGCTTTTCCAGTCTTCCCTGTACTCCCCTTTGCAGCTGAGCCACCCGTGGTGCCATGGATTTGGCTCTGGCTGCACTCCCCAACTGAAGCATCACTGTCCTCTGTGTTCATAACCTGTCGGAGTGTGTGATGCACTCAGGGTGTCCTGCACTACCTGCCTGATTCTCTTTGACTGCCTAGTGGTCACCCATTCCCTCTCTCCCTGCATACTCTTAATCTGTGGGGTGACCACATCTATAAACATACTATCCATATAACTCACTTCTCACGAATGCACCGCAGTTTCACCAGCTGCCGCTTAAGTTCCAAACCCAGAGCTTAAGCAGCTGCAATTGACAATACTTCCTGGCACAAATGGTTCTCCAGGATACGGGAAGCATCCTGGAGCTCCCACATAGCACAAGAGGTGCATTCTCGAGGTTGAAGCACCCCTGCCATTCCTTTATGTTAGCCCTTTTTCTGCTGCCACAGATCATGATGGGCCAAGTGGCCTCTTTCTCTGCCTTAAACCTTCTATGATTCTATCATGTTCACTAACATTATCCCCCTTCATATACAGCACCGCAGAGAATAAGTCCGACCATTCCTAACAGTGTGCCCATATCACACTGTATTACACATTCATATGTATCATCAGAGACAGTATCAGTAACACAATAAAGTGCACACGTATCACACTCAATAACTTTGATAACAATAATGTATCCCAAACATATGTGCAGCATTTAGAGAGGAAGAGAGACAGTATCAATAGTGCATTTTCTATCAGTATGTCCATGTCACACCCAATAACTGGATCCCACGTTTATATAGAGCACGAGAGACAGAGGTGATAGTGAAAAATTGAGAGAGACGGGGGCGGGGTGGGAACGGGCGGGGGGTGATGAGAGGTGAGACAGAGAGAGATCCCCATCAGCAGTTACAGGCTGACCTGGAAGCCTCATTTTATTTTGAAAGATCCCCTGGGAGACAGACGGTACAGTCTCATCTCTAACTGATACTGTGTCATAAACAGACACATTATTATTCCTCGACTCTGTGAAACAGTTCGTGAGGTGAACAATGTTCCAAATTTAACGCTCTTGGCCCTGTTGATCTCTGTAATCTTTCAGCTCACACCGTTCGATATGACTGTCAGTGAGGGACAGTTTCAATGTGATGACATTAATCTGGGACTGTTACTGTCAGATATTAACTCCTGCGCGATCGCAGCAAACACAGCAACTCCCTCGGAGGATTGCTTTGAGAAGACGGGTGAATGAAGAGCAAACACACTGCAGGGAATGATCTCAAACTGAGCTTCAGAAAGGGGGAATCCCCCAGCTTGAAACGTTCTCTGACCTTTCCCCACAGCCCCAGTTCCTTTGCTCAAACTCGGAGAAAACTGAACTGGGGAAAGTTCCAATTCATTTTTATTTTCTGAATGAGTGGGGAAAGAAGCGCATGCGCGATGCAATCCCACCCGCCCCACTGTTCAGGAGCAGAAGAGCGCATGCGCTCTCCCCTCCCCTCGCAGTGTCCTTTCGCGTCATTTACTCTGTGAGCGGAAGAAGTTTGTTTGAAACAGATGGGAGTCCCGGTGTAAGCGAGTAAACAGCAGTCTCCTTCCAGCAGCACGTTGTTTTGGGAGCCTGTCCGCAGAGGGGCTCAGAGATCAACATTGACTCTGGAGCAAGTTCGGGGGCTGTTTGTAAGAGGCGGAGTGGAGCAGGAACTGGTCCCGGAACATGGAGTGAGCGCGGAAGGAGAAGCCTTTCTCAGGCGATTTGTGGACAAGGTAAGGGAGACAGAACGGGAAGAAGCTGCTGTTGAAAATAATTGTTGTTTTCTATCCTCAAACCTGTAATGCATGTTCCTGGTTTAGCTCCAGTTTCTCACTGTTCGTTGTTATTGAGCAGTGAATAGAGGGAACAGAGCCGGACAGTAGGGATGGGGACAGTTATGCAAACGACACCTATGGCTGGCACCAGGTGAGAAGTGTTAAGGGTTTGAACAGCGGCTGTCGGTTTTGGTTGAATGATTGGTGGAATGAGAAACAAGTAAATGGCAGAGACTTTGAACAAGAATTTTGCATGTCTTCACTGAAGACACTAAAAGCATCCCAAGAATAGTAGAAAATCAAGGCAGAAAAGGAGGGAGGAATTTGAAACAATCACTATCACTAGAGAAAATGTACTAAGAAAACTAATGGGACTAATGGCTGACGGGTCCCCTGGACCTGATGGCTTGCATCGGTTTAAAAGAAGTGGCTACAGAGATAGTGGATGCATTGGTTGTAATCTTCTTAAATTCCCTAGATTCTGGAACAGTCCCAGTGGATATTAAAACCACAAATGTAACGTCCCTATTCAGGAAAGGAGGAAGAGAGAAAGCAGGCAATGACAGGCCTGCTAGCCTAATGGGTGTCATTGGGAAAATGCTGGAATCCTTGATGAAGTAAAGAGCAAAAGAACATTTATAATACAATCATGCAGAGTCAACATGGATTTATGAAAGGGAAATCATGTTTGACAAAATTAGTAGAGTTCTTTGAGGATGTAACAAGCAGGGTAGATGCAGGGGAACCAGTAGATGTAGTGTATTTGGACTTTTAAAAGGTATTTGCTAAAGTGCCATGTATAAGATTACAACACAAGGTAAGAGCTCATGGTATTGAGGGGTAATATATCAGCATGGACAGAGGATTGACTATTGAACAAGAAACAGAACTGGGATAAATGGGTCATTTTCAGGTTGGCAAACTGTAACTAGTGGGGTGCCACAGGGATCAGTGCTGGGGCCTCAACTACTTACAATCTATATTAATGATTTTGATGAAGGGACCGAGTGTGAAAAGGAGTTCAGTCACCCTCTGTCCATAATAGACCACACGAGACTCAAGCTCTTTGTTCACCGGTTTATTGCAAGCATCTGCAAGGGAGACCGTACCCGTTCGAGATGGTGTACGAACTCCCCAAATAGTTCCAAAAACATCATTTTTATACCATTTTACAGATAGCAGCTCATTTACATTTACCAATCATTCTGTTACACAGTCTTGTCTCTTATCTCAATCCAGTTGTGTCTACTTGTACATAGCTAGGTTACCCAATTACATTCTAAGCAGGTATACATTATACTATCCAATCATTAGCAAGGCACGAACGCATGAAACTTTCACCCTTGTCTGGTTTATGTCAGACATGACTACTCGTGGTTCATCAGGCCTTCTCCTTTGTTCACTGTTACATGTCCTTTTCCCTTTCACCTCCCCCTTCAGAATGTATTGTAACTAAATTTACTGATACAAAGATAGGTGGGAAAGCAAGTTGTGAGGAGGACACAAAGAGTCTGCAAAGGGATAAAGACAGGTTAAATGTGTGGGCAAAAATTTGGCAAATTAAGTATAGTGTGGGGAAAATGTGAGGTTATCCACTTTGGTAGACTGTATAGAAAAGCAGAATATTATTTAAATGGAGAGCGACTGCAGAATGCTGTGGTACAGAGGGATCTGGGTGTCCTTGTGTATGCATCCCAAAAAGTTAGCATGAAAGTACAGCAAGTAATTAGGAAGGCTAATGGAATGTTGGCCGTTATTGCAAGGGGGATGTGGTATAAATGTAGGAAAGTCTTGCTGCAACTGAACAGGGTGTTGGTGAGACCACACCTTGAGTGTTGCCTACAGTTTTGGTCTCCTTATTTAAGGAGGAATATATTTGCATTGGAGGTAGTTCAGGCAAGTGTCACCAGGTTGATTCCTGGGATGAATGGTTCTCTTGTGAGGAAAGGTTGACCTGGTTGTGCTACACTCATTGGAGTTCAGAAGAATGAGAGGTGATCTTTTGAAACATATAGGATACTGAGGGGCTTGATGATGTTGAGATGATGTTTCCCCTCATGAGGGGAAACAAGAACTCGGGGGAACAGTTTCAACATAAGGGATCTCCCATTTTCGATGGAATTGAGGAGGAATTTCTTCTCTCAAAGGGTTGTTGTTCTTTGGAATTCTCTACCCAAGAGGATGGTGGAAGCTGGTCATTGAATATATTCAAGGCTGAGTTAGACTGACTTTTGATTTACAAGGGAGTGAAGTGTTATGGGGACAGGCAGGACAGTGGAGTTGAGACTATGATCAGATCTGCCATGATCTGATTGAATGGTGGAACAGACTCGACTGGCAGATGGCCTAATCCTGCTCCTAGTTCTTGCATTATAATGCCAGGTGGAATTAAAAATCTGACTTGTGCAAATATCCCTGCTCCAGCAGGTATTCCCATTCATGGAGCAGTGCAGATGTTGGGTTGTTCCTGGATGTCACTAAATTGTTATAAAACTACCAAAGAAAACCTGATCAGCAGAAGCTGAGTGCTGCAGTGGAATCAGACACTGACACTCTTTGTATTACTGATCATCCTTTTTGGTTGGTCATAATGATTATTAATTGAAATATTACATTCATGTCTTTTCTAGTTTCCACCTCAATTGATCTTGAGTTACAAGAGATATTTTTCTTTCTTTCTCTCGGCAAATACTTGAAGGAACCAGAAGGAATGTGATGATTCCCCGGCACAAGGACATGTACAGTCCACTCCTTCTAACACAGAGTAGGTACATTATCACTCCCAGAGCTCAGAGACACAGACAGGCCATGAGTTCCACAGTCACAGAGAGCAGAAGCAGTCAGACTCACACTGATCCCAAGTTCCAGAGACACATTTTCAATCCAGCAGACAATCAAACAAAGCAGGAGAGGCAGAAGTTGTTTCCAATTCACCCCAACTCAGTCCTGCTCAAAGGTAGATCCATCAATCTCAGTTCAAAATCACACCCACTATCAGATTGAAAGGCACCGGATCAATCCCACAAGAGTGCAGCCTAAGCTACAAATTAAATATGAGGTAGAGCAGCAGATGGAAAGGTACAGAATGAATCCGAATAATTTAGCACAGACCCACAGCAATGTGGTTAACTCTTACATGCCCTCTGAAATGGCCCAGCAAGCCACTCAGTTGTACCTAACCGCTACGAAGTCAATAAAAAGGAATGAAACTGGACGGACCACCCGGCATCGACCCAGGCACCGGAAGCGACAATGGCAAACCCAGCCCTGTCGACCCTGCAAAGTCCTCCTTACTAACATCTGGGGGCTTGTACCAAAGTTGGGAGAGCTGTCCCACTGACTAGTCAAGCAACAGCATGACATAGTCATACTCACGGAATCATACCTGACAGACAGTGTCCCAGACACTGCCATCACCATCCCCGTGTATGTCCTGTCCCACCGGCAGGACAGACCCACCAGAGGTAGCGGCATAGTGGTATACAGTAGGGAGGGAGTTGCTCTGGGAGTCCTCAACATTGACTCTGGACCCCATGAAGTCTCATGGCATCAGATCAAACATGGACAAGGAAACCTCCTGCTGATTACCACCTACTGCCCTCCCTCAGCTGATGAGTCTGTACTCCTCCATGTTGAACAGCACTTGGAGGAAGCACTGAGGGTGGCGAGGGCACAGAATGTACTCTGGTTGGTGACCTCAATGTCCATCACCAACAGTGGCTCGGTAGCACCACTACGGACCGAGCTGGCCGAGTCCAAAAGGACATATCTGCTAGACTGGGTATGTGGCAGGTGGTGAGGGAACCAACAAGAGGGGAAAACATACTTGACTTCGTCCTGACCAATCTGCCTGCTGCAGATGCATCTGTTCATGACTGTATTGATAGGAGTGACCACTGCACAGTCCTTGTGGAGACAAAGTCCCGCCTTCACATTGAGGATACCGTCCACCGTGTTGTGTGGCACTATCACCGTGCTAAATGGGATTGATTTTGAACAGATCTAGCAATGCAAAACTGGGCATCCATGAGGCGCTGTGGGCCATCAGCAGCAGCAGAATTGTACTCAACCACAATCTGTAACCTCATGGCCCGGCATATCCCCCACTCTACTCCATCAAGCCAGGAGACCAACCCTAATTCAATGAAGAGTGCAGGAGGGCATGCCAGGAGCAGCACCAGGCATACCTCAAAATGAGGTGTCAACCTGGTGAAACTACAACACAGGACTATCTGCGTGCCAAACTGCGTAAGCAGCATGCAATAGACAGAGCTAAGTGATCCCATAACCAACGGATCAGATCTAAGCTCTGCAGTCCTGCCACATGCAGCCATGAATGGTGGTGGACAACTAAACAACTAACTGGAGGAGGTGGCTCCACAAATATCCCCATCCTCAATGATGCAGGAGCCCAGCACATCAGTGTGAAAGATAAGGCTGAAGCATTTGCAACAATCCTCAGCCAGAAGTGCCGAGTTGATGATCCATCTCGACCTCCTCCTGAAGTCCCCAGCATCACGGATGCCAGACTTCAGCCAATTCGATTCACTCCACATGATATCAAGAAACGACTGAAGGCACTGGATACGGAAGACACGTAAATCTCAATGGAGAAAAGACTGCTACATCAGAACCTGTGCCCCAACAAATTGCAAGACCTATCGACAACCAAAGACTCCACATTGAACTTAAAGGACTGTAACTACCAGATATTGCCTCAAACATTTCCCATTTATTCCTTCTACTTTTTCTGTCTCTATCTGCGTGTGTTTATCGTATATGCATGCTAGCCTGGTCGCATCGCATGTTCATAATCGTTAACCTGATTAGAGGTTAAGATTAATAAACTTTTACCTTGTTTAAATCTAAGGAAACCTATTTGATTTCTTTGCCTTACAATTGGAGCAGTGAACAAAGATTCACTAAGGGGGAGCTAAAAACACAGTGTTTTAAAAATTAACCCCTGTTACAGTTAAACCAGGCAAAGGCTGAGAGGGAACCCCTCGACCCCTTCTCACCTAGTCATAAGAGAAATTTGGGGGCGAGCATCTGAGATTTTACCCATAGACAAAAGGGAAATTGGAAGTGGGAAGCCAATATTTTCCCAATCAACAAAGAGAAAAGATTTCAATACAGGTTTTCTCGTGGTTGTGTGTGCTGGAATACTAACATGTCTGCGATGGAAGCTAGTAGCTCCCCAAGCCAGGGGGAAGTAACTTGGAATAAGTTAAAAGCACTGACTATGGAGGAGTTGAGGAAAATGGCTGAGCAGTGTGGGATCACTGTACGTGACAAGGTGAGGAAGTCTGAACTCCTAAGACCAGTGGCCAATCATTTTTCCCTTGAATCTGAAGAAGCAGAAACAGGGTTAGAAGTAGACTCTGACAGGGTATTGCTAGCAAAGGTACAATTGGAACAGAGGAAACTTGAATTAGAAGACAGGGAAAGAGAGAGAGAGGAGAGGGAAAGAGAAAGAACCTTCCAGAAAGAATGCAAAGAAAGAGAGCTGAGATGGATTGAGTTAACTCAGGGGCGACAGAGTAACCACAGTGAAAGCATGGCCAATATGGAGGAACACAATTCAGGGCTGGGTTCAGGATTGTTAAAACTTTCCCAACTGATCCCAAAATTCAATGAGGGAGACATGGAAGCATTTTCTGTGTCTTTTGAAAAACTGATAAGGCAGTTAAAGTGACCAGCTGAGGCTTGGACTCTGTTGTTACAGAGCAAATTAGTGGGAAAAGCTGATGAGGTTTATTCCATGTTGCCAGATGAGAGTTCATGAAATTATGAACTGACAAAAAATGCTATCTTCGGGGCATATGAGTTAGTACCAGAAGCCTATCGCCAAATATTTAGACCCTCAAAAACAAGCTGATCAAAATTACCTGGAGTTTGAGAGAAATAAGCAGGTGGCTTTTGACCAGTGGCTGAGGGCTCTTAAAGTACAGCTATGAAAATCTCAGAGAAGTAATTTTGTTAGAGGAATTTAAAAACTCTCTCCTGCTCTCCATAAAGACACATGTGGAGGAACAAAAGGCTCATAAAGCACAGCAGGCAGCAGTCCTGGCCGATGAGTTTGCTCTCATTTATAAATCAGTTTCCCAGGGGAAAACCTTTCCTAATCACCCCTACAAATCCGAAAAGGACAGAGGGTGGGAAGGTGATAGAAGCCCAAGCAATCCTGGGAGGGGAAGAAAAGCAGGAGACACAGGGGACCCTCCTTCAGCCAAAAAGGAAAGTGCTGTAAGTAGGAGTGAGACCCGGAGACCTGTGTGCTTCCATTTGTAATAAAGCAGGGCATTTAAGAGCTGACTGCTGGAAACTAAAAGGAAAACCTGTCGGGTTAATCAGGGCACACCCGCTCAGTGAAGAAAGGACCCTGATGGAAAGCACAGCAGAACAAGTTATGGCTTTAACTGCAGTAAGAGTGAGACCCAGGAAGTCTACCGTTGCAAGTGCAGGAAAATTTAATAGGATTCCTGAAGGTTATCAGGGTTGTGTGTCTGAAGGAAGAGTAACCCCATACCACTGCAGTGGGGCCAGCAAGCCCATAGTAATTCTCAGGGACACAGGGTCACTAGATCCCTTTTACTGGGAAAAGGCCTGACCTTTGCCCCAGAGAGTGCAGTAAACTACAGAATAGTGGTAAATGGTATTGGAGGGCAGCGTATGCCTGTACCTTTGCACCAGGTGCACTTGGAGTGCGACCTATTTTTAGGACCGGTGACCATAGGGATTGTCCCTAGTTTGCCTGTGGATGGGGTTGACCTGCTCCTAGGTAATGATCGGGCAGGGACAAAGGTGGTAGCTTCCCCAGTAGTGAAAGAGAGACCGCAGGAGGTGAGAGAGACAGGGCAGTGGCAGGAGATGGTCCTCTGCAGTTTCTCTGAATGTAATGAGTGAGGCCATGATCAAACCAACTCCCCCAGAGGAGACTGAATTGGCACTGCAGGCAGATCACCATGAGGTCTGCCTGTCCGAGACTTTCTTTGGAAAGTTCGAAGACCCAGGGAATCAGTTAAATAGATCTTCCCTAGCTGAGGCTCAGCGAGCTGACCCAGTATTGAGAGAGTTAGCACAGGCTACCTATTCTGAAATTGAAGCAGAGGGAGTACCTGATTGCTACTGTTTAAAGAATGAGGTACTGATGAAGAAGTGGAGTTCTCGTCACAGACCTGAGAGCAAGGAGTGGACAGTGGTTCACCAGTTAGTGCTGCCACAGAGGGACCGGAGAGAAATATTAAGAATGGCCCACGGGACTACAGTGGCTGTATATGTCGGTGTACAAAAACCCAGAGCCCACATAGCACAGCGGTTTGACTGGCTAAAACTCTACAAAGATGTAGTGGAGTACTGTAGGAGTTTCCACATGTGCCAGATTGAGGGGAAACCCCAGCCTGCAGTGAAATCTACACCTCTAAGTCCTGTATCGGTGTTTGGAGGCCCCGACAGCAGAAGGCTAGTGAACTGTAAGGGACTCCTGCTGAGAACAAAAGGGAATCGGCCAGGCATCAGGCTGGCAAAAGGTGAGAAAGGAACGGGGAAAAAGGGACCAAGAGGGCAGGTTAAAGGAAGTCTGGAAAGAATCCCGGATGAAACCCCCACTGTCCAGTCAGCAAACCCCAAAATGTTTGAAAAATTAAACACCACATCCTCCTATGTAAATGCAGACACCAGAAGCACCCCACCAGAGTTGCTAGCAGCATTTGCAGGCACCTGCAGAGACAAATAAAGTTCTCAAGAGGCAGAGAAACATTGCAGGTGATGCCTCACCTAGTCGAAGTAACGCAGGGGATTGCAGCAGAAATTGGACAAATACCTGCAGGCAGGATTGTCCCAGAGGAGAATGGGGGGGATTAGCAAACAATCCACCCCCACAGTCAGGAAAAAAGGGAATCAGCCGTTCCCTGAGTGAAGAGCCCTTGCATGACTCATCAAAGCACTGAAAGAGAATTCAGAGTGGAACTGCCCACTGCCCCCACCCCTGAGCAGAACTCTCACCGAGGTCTACTTAAACCTAACCCTCCCCTCTGCAGACCTCAACATAAAGGCCTGCTCAGATAACAAAAAAAACCCAACCCGAACCCGACAGAATCACATTGGACCCAACCCGGCCTGAGTTCCCTCCATTTTCCCCCCGAGCCCAGCCCGACCCGACCCAACCCCCGCAATGTTCTCTTTACTTACCTTCCAACTCCCAATCTTCAGGAAGCTGCAGCACAAGCGTGATGACGTCATAAAGATGCTCACTGCGCAGATTCAGAGTTTCCTGCTTGACATTCTGGACTCGCAGCTCAGGTACGTTTTTAACTCTTAATACTTACCTGCAATTCTTGCAGTGTGCGTCCGGCCCGAAGGCGGACCCGGAAGAGCGGCCTGACCCGAACCCGACACGTCATCGTGTCCCGTCAGGTTCGGGTTGGGTAGCAGGCTTTTACCTCAATTGGAACAAAGACACCTTAGACAATCTTGGAAATATGTAAACTGTAAAAAATAACTTCCCCAAAATCCACATGTTTATTGGGATGTCAGAAAATGCCGTTTAAAGCAGCACTGCTACCAAGAAAAGACAGCCTGTAACAATCGTTAGGGTTCTGAATGAGTGTGAGAGATGAGTGTATGTGTTCCATTCCTAATTTTCTCTCCAGTCCCTTTTAATGAAATGCACTTTAAAAACAATTTGCATTTCATTTCGCTGGCCCCCACCTGCCAAGAATGAGGCATATTACTTTTGTCAAATGAACATTGATTTTAAACTGTTGCTGGAATGAAGAAATAACTTGCTTGAAGATCACCAGACACTGGGCTGGAAGGTTATTTACATACTAAGAGATGCTGCATGTGGAGATAAAGGACTGTTTCCCTGCTCTAATTAACCCCAAATGGATTTTGATCACCAGACATTGAAGGTGTAAGGAAGCACATTCCAGGCCCTGCTAAGATGATGCAATTCACAGAGCCAGGACCGGTTAAACCAGCTGGTCACATGACTAACTGGCTGGTCCAGGTTTTTTGAACTTGCCACAGGACAGTTTGAATTCAGAAGGCGGTGTGCAACTGTAGTTGAAACAAACAAGTCTCTCGCCTGGCTCTCCTCCTTTCACCCAAGCCACCGGACCCACAGAAGACACATAAACCTCAAGAGAGAATAGACTCCTACATCGGAACAAGTTGAAGTGTGAAATCAGCCCCAACGAATTGCAAGACTTACTGGCAACCAAAGACTCCATGTTGAACCTAAAGGACTGTAAATACCAGATATTGCCTCAAACTGTTCCCCCTTTATTCCTTCTATGTATTCTGTCTCTATCTGCACCTGTGTTTATCGGGGATGCTAGCCTGGTCACTTCGCGTATTCATAGTCGTTAACCAGATTAGAGTTTAAGGTTAATAAACTTCTAACTTTCTTGTTTAAATCTAAGGAAATCTGTTTGATTTCTTTGCCTTACAACTGGAGCAATGAACAAGGATTCACTAAGGGGGAGCTAAAAGCACGGTGTTTTAAAAATTGAACCCTGTTACGATTAAACCAGGCAAAGACTGAGAGGGAACCCCTGGACCCCTTCTCACCTGGTCGTAACAGAATAAACAACCAATTTAGTCAGCTCTCATCATAGTACAACACTCTAATCTCCGGAATCAATCGAGTGAATATTCATTTCACCATCTCCAATGCAAGTATATCCTTCCTTAAATATGGAAACCAGGAAGAGTACACACAGCTGCATGTGTGGTCTCATCAAAACCCTCCACAATTGTAGCAAGTCTTCCTTATGCTTGGACTCCAATGTCCTTTTAATAAAGGCTAACATGCCATCTGCCTTCCTAATTGTTTGCAGTATTTGCAAGCTGACTTTGTGTTCCTTGTACGACTGCACCCAAGACTCTGAACTTCAAGATTTAAAAGTTTCACAAAGAGTAACAGAGACTGTCAGACACAGAAATAAATCCCACAAAACATGCAGTAGCAGTGAGTGACAGTTGGAGAATAAATCACATATTGACATACATCACCACAGATTGACAGAGATACAAAATGAATGACTAATTAACATGCAATAGCACAGAAGAACATTTGGAAAAATGTGACAGACTCTCATACAGCACATTGCGGACAAGCACAGATTCAATTTCATACTAACGTACAGCACTGGAGACTATGTTGTACAGATTTAATCTAACTCTCACACAGTACGAGAGACTCACAATTACATATTCACACATTCACATGTCGTACCAGAGACTGACAGATTAAAATTAATCCCACAATGGCACATAGCAGTACGGACTGGCAAATATAAAAATATTCACACTCTGACACACATTAACACAGAAAGACACAGAATAGATCAAGATCAAGCGACTGACTGACACTTAATGAATCTCACAAACACAAACTGCCTCAATGAGTATCAGATATAGAACTGTGACAGTTATCAAACAACTGAAAGCTGAGTTGGTATTTAATGGACAGAGATTGTGGTAGTAATTCACAATTAAAAATCTGAAAATTAGCAGGATTCTGTGAATGTAATTGAATTTTAGATATTTTGACAAATGCAAGAGTTAGAAATAGGTGAGGGGTTGGGTGTAGATGTGGTTGGTGTTCTGGTCATTGAAAGTAAATACTAAACACACAGACACACACAGAAACAATCATTTAAATGAGACTAACAGATATAGATTAAAATAAACATGCCCACATCAGGGACTGACAGATACAGAGGAGTTTAACTGAGACACACATTCCAAGGTGAAGATACAAGATTTGTACACAATAAAACGCACACTTATCTACTGGAAACTGACAGATACAGTGTGAAAAGCATATTACAAAGTATTTGAAAAGTTTAAATAAAGATTAAAATCCTCACTCACAAAACAGAAACTGACATGTACAGTGAATAAAATAAACCACTCATATACCAGAGACTGCCAGATACAGAATAAACCAGATTCCCAAAACAAAGATGGACAGTTACAATGTAAAACACACAGACATATACCAAAAACAGAGAGGTTCAGAGTGGAATCAATTCCTCTATAACAAAAATTGAAAGGTAAGAATGACACGCAGACGTTGATAGCTACAGAAAAACACATACACATGAATCAGAAACTGAAAGATGCAAATTAAAACACACAGTCACATACCAGAAACTAACAGATACAGAGAAGAGCTGCTACTCATATGCTAGAGATTGAATGATACAGAATAAACCCATGCTCACATACCCAAAACCTACAGACACAGATTAAAACTGATACTCAGATACCAGAAACTGACAGGTACAAATTAAAACGCACTCAAGTAACAGATACTGAGAGGTACAGATCAAAAGTCCCAACCATATACCAGAAAAATGACAGGTACAGATTAAAATAGCAGACACGTACCAGAACCTGGCAGATACAGATTGAAACCCAGACTCACATACCAGAAACAGGCAGTAAAATCGACATTTGCATCCCAGAAAATGAGAGATACAGAATAAAACATTTACACACTGACAGATGCAGAGTGAAATCCATACTGAAATACTGGAAATTGACAGGTATAGAGTGAAAATCTCTCATACCTACCAGAACCTGACATGTACAAAGAAAACCCTATTCTCACACTTCAGACTCTGACAGATACAGAGTAAAACCCACACACAATTAAGCAGATTTATATACCAGATACAGACTACAACTTGCACTCACATATTAGAAACTGACAGGTATGGAATAAAATCTACAGTCCAATACCAGAGAATGAAATGTATGGAGTAAAAATCACACCAACATGTCAGAAACTGGGACACAATGATTAAAAATCACAATCACATCCTGGACAATAAGAGATATGGTGTAAAATCCACACACATACCAGAATAAAACCCCTATTCCCATCAGAGAATGACATGCACAGATTAAAAATCACACCCACACATTAGAAGTGGACGGGTACTGGTCAAAATTCAAAATCCAGACAATAAAAGATAAAAAGTGAATCCCCACTCATAAACCAGAAATGAAAAATAAAGAGTTAGACCCATACTCATACCAGAAACTGACCAGGACAGAGTACAAGCCATAAACACACATCAGAAGCTGAAAGATACAGAATAAGACCTTTCTCACAAAATAGAATTTGACAGGTACAGATAACACCGCACTTAAAATCAGAAACTGACAGATATAGAGAAGCCGTAGACCAGAGATTGAGAGATATGGAGTGAAACACACACCCACAGACCAGAAATTGAATGATAACAGTAGAAAAAGAAAGAAAACATAACTCACCTCCCAGAAAAGTATAAAACCATGCTGACATACCAGAAACTGACCGGGATGAAGCAAAACCCACACCCATTGCAGAAAGTGACAGGTACGGAACAAAATACACATTTACAAAAACTGACAGGTCCAGACAAAATACACATTTATATACCAGAAACTGACAGGTACGAGTACAACCCATATCTACATACTAGAAACCGACAGGTACAGAGTAAAATTTATACTCATATTCCAGAGACTGACAGATACAGAGTGAGCCCACAATTGATTAGCAGGAGTTGGCAGATCCATTGTAAAAGCTGTAAAACTCTATGACTCTCATCCACATCCATACAGTAAGGTCTTCTTCTTCTTTGGCCTCCTTGTCTCGGGAGACAATGGGTAAGCGCCTGGAGGTGGTCAGTGGTTTGTGGAGCAGCGCCTTGGAGTGGCTATAAAGGCCAATACTCGAGTGACAGACTCTTCCACAGGTGCTACAGAAAAAATTGGTTGTCGGGGCTGTTACACAGTTGGCTCTCCCCTTGCGCTTCTGTCTTTTTTCCTGCCAACTGCTAAGTCTCTTCGACTCACCACACTTTAGCCCCGCCTTTCTGGCTGCCCGCCAGCTCTGGCAAACGCCGGCAACTGACTCCCACGACTTGTGATCAATGTCACAGGACTTCATGTCGCGTTTGCAGACTTCTTCAAAGCAGAGACATGGACGGCTGGTAGGTCTGATACCAGTGGCGAGCTCGCTGTACAATGTGTCCTTGGGGATCCTGCCATCTTCCATGCGGCTCACATAGCCAAGCCATCTCAAGCGCCGCTGACTCAGTAGTGTGTATAAGTTGGGGATGTTGGCCGCCTCGAGGACTTCTGTGTTGGAGATGCGGTCCTGCCACCTGATGCCAAGGATTCTCCGGAGGCTGCGAAGATGGAATGAATTGAGACGTCGCTCTTGGCTGACATACGTTGTCCGGGCCTCGCTGCCATAGAGCAAGGTACTGAGGACACAGACTTGATACACTCGGACTTTTGTGTTCCGTGTCAGTGCGCCATTTTCCCACACTCTCTTGGCCAGTCTGGACATAGCAGTGGAAGCCTTTCCCATGCTCTTGTTGATTTCTGCATCGAGAGACAGGTTACTGGTGATATTTGAGCCTAGGTAGGTGAACTCTTGAACCACTTCCAGAGCGTGGTCGCTGATATTGATGGATGGAGCATTTCTGACGTCCTGTCCCATGATGTTCGTTTTCTTGAGGCTGATGGTTAGGCCAAATTTGTTGCAGGCAGCCTCAAACCTGTCGATGAGACTCTGCAGACACTCTTCAGTGTGAGATGTTAATGCAGCATCGTCAGCAAAGAGGAGTTCCCTGATGAGGACTTTCTGTACTTTGGTCTTCGTTCTTAGGTGTGCAAGTTTGAACAACCTGCCACCTGATCTTGTGTGGAGGAAAATTCCTTCTTCTGAAGACTTGAACGCATGTGAGAGCAGCAGGGAGAAGAAAATCCCAAACAGTGTAGGTGCGGGAACACAGCCCTGTTTCACGCCACTCAGGATAGGAAAGGGGTCTGATGAGGCGCCACTATGCTGAATTGTGCCTTTCATATTGTCATGTAATCAGGTGATGATACTTAGTAGCTTTGGTGGACATCCGATCTTTGCTAGTAGTCTGAAGAGACCACGTCTGCTGATGAGATCAAAGGCTTTGATGACATCGATGAAAGCAATGTAGAGGGGCATCTGTTGTTCGCGGCATTTCTCCTGTAGCTGACGAAGGGAGAACAGCATGTCAATGGTTGATCTCTCTGCTTGAAAGCCACACTGTGCCTCAGGGTAGACATGCTGGGCCAGCTTCTGGAGTCTGTTTAAAGCAACTCGAGTGAAGACTTTCCCCACTATGCTGAACAGGGAGATTCCACGGTAATTGTTGCAGTCACCGCGGTTACCTTTGTTTTTATAGAGGGTGATGATATATTCATCGCGCATGTCCTGTGTACTGCTCCCTCGTCCCAGCACAGGCAAAGCAGTTCATAGAGTGCTGAAAGTATGGCAGGCTTAGCACTCTTGATTATTTCAGGGGTAATGCCGTCCTTCCCAGGGGCTTTTCCGCTGGCTAAAGAATCAATGGATTCACTGAGTTCCGATTTTGTTGGCTGTAAGGTACAAAGGAAAAAAGGCTCACAAAGAACAAAAAGAACAAAGAACAGTACATTCGGCCCTCCAAGCCTGCGCCGATGTTGATGCCTGATGAAACTAACACCTTCTGCACTTCCGGGGCCCATATCCCTCTATTTCCTTCCGATTCATATATTTGTCAAGATGTCTCTTAAACGTCTCTATCGTATCTGCTTCCACCACCTCCCCTGGCAGCAAGTTCCAGGCACTCACTACCCTCTGTGTAAAAAACTTGCCTCTCACATCCCCTCTAAACTTTGCCCCTCGCACCTTAAACCTATGTCCCCTAGTAACTGACTCTTCCACCCTGGGAAAAAGCTTCTGACTATCCACTCTGTCCATGCCGCTCATAACTTTGTAAAACTCTATCATGTCGCCCCTCCACCTCCGTCGTTCCAGTGAAAACAATCCGAGTTTTTCCAACCTCTCCTCATAGCTAATGCCCTCCAGACCAGGCAACATCCTTGTAAACCTCCTCTGTACCCTCTCCAAAGCCTCCACATCCTTCTGGACGTGTGGCGACCAGAATTGCACGCAATATTCTAAGTATGGCCTAACTAAGGTTCTGTACAGCTGCCACATGACTTGCCAATTTTTATACTCTATGCCCCGACCGATGAAGGCAAGCATGCCGAATGCCTTCTTGACTACCTTATCCACCTGCGTTGCCACTTTCAGTGACCTGTGGACCTGTACGCCCAGATCTCTCTGCCTGTCAATACTCCTAAGGGTTCTGCCATTTACTGTATACCTCCCACCTGCATTAGACCTTCCAAAATGCATTACCTCACATTTGTCCGGATTAAACTCCATCTGCCATTTCTCCGCCCAAGTCTCCAACCGATCTATATAGACACTTCAGAGACAGACAGATACAGAGCAAAACCCAGACTCATGTACCAGAAACTGACAGGTACATAACAACATACGGATTTACATAACAGAAATTGACAGGTGCAGGATAATATACATTTGTATAAAGCAGAAACTGACAGGTACAGTATAGAACTCACAAATCAGAAACTAGCAGATATACATTTACATACTAAAAACTGCCACGTACAGAGTAAAACCCATACTCACATACAAGAGACTGACAGATACAGAGTGAAACCTAGATTCGAGTAGCAGAAACTGGCAGATAGAGAATAAAATGCATATTTACATACCACAAACTGCCAGTGTTACAGCCATGTGGTTTGATGTGAGTGGTTCCCATTCTTCAACTCCCCACCTGACCACAGCAAGTGTATTTGAATTTGGGTTTAGCATCTTGATGTTTTATTGTGCTAATAAACAGAAAGCGACAGATTTTCTTGTAGATTCTAAAAACAGAAAATCAATTGTTTATTGATAACTATGCTTTATCCTGAAATTGTGGCAACCACATCCATTCATGCATTCGTGCGCACACACACAAGAAGATAGATCGAGAAGGGCAAATGGAAGATGGTTTTTAGTGGGGGAAAGGTTATGATAAACCTGTTGAATACTCTTGGAAATCAAGTTCGAGATGAATTCAGGCCTGAGATGAGTGTAGATTTCTCTCTTGATTGAAGGTTCTGTTGAAAACGATGGGTTACTTCCAGCTCTCACTGCTAAAAAAGGGAGATGTTGGATTTTTTCAGCAGGGCACGTGCTTCTTTGCTTGGCTGGAATGAAAGCTGTTCTGATGTTGCTTTTTGCTCCTGGGTGAGTCTCTCTCTCTCTGGCTCTTTTTCAAGGAAATGCTGTTATCTCTCAACTCTTGTTGGGAGGAACTCTGGTTTCCTCCGCATGGTGATTGCACAATGGACCAGGACATGGATACTTCACACCTCCTTTGTTTCATAAGAAGACATTCAATTCTGGAATGTTTTAGGATAGATGTAGGATGGGTTACCTCAACACCTTTTAGATTTGAAGATTTGTCCTTTGCCTTTGTCAGACAGTTTGAACACACAAAAGGCCAATCCCCTTTTTCTTCGGTGGCCATTTTGGACCATTGTTCACTTTCTAACATAAAGGTTTATTTTTTAAAGACAAAGTCCGTTTGTCATAACACTTCAGAGCTATTCCATGGTTGTGTATCATCGCAGTTCCGGTGTGCATGACAGCAGGTACAGTGCATTATACACCAGAGACTGGCATATACATTGATAGATTAGAGGAGTTTTGTCTGTTCTGCTTAGACAAGAGATGGTTGGAGGGGATTTGATAGAGCTATTCAAAATCATGAGAGCTCTGGACAGAGTGCATAGGGAGAAACTGTTCTCGTTGGTGGAGAGTTTGAGAACCAAAGTACACTAATCGAAGGTGTAAAGAACCAAAGCCAACATGAGAAAAAACTTTTTTTTTATGCAACGACTGGTTAAGATCTGATATGCACTACCTGAGATTGTAACAGAGGTAGATTCAACCATGCCTTTCAAAAGGGTATCAGATAATTATCTGAAGAGAAAAGAAAATTGCAGAGCTTCATGAATACATGAGGATGTGTCCTGAGCTGAGTAGCTTGTGCAGAGAGGCAGCACAAGCACGACAGGCTGAATGGCCTCCTTTTGTGCTGTAACTACTCTACGATCTATGATTCTATACAGAGTAAAACCAACACTCCGAGACCAGAAACAAACAGTTCCAGTATAAACCTTACACTAACATACCAGAGACTGACAGATACAGTGTGAAACCCACAAACCGATACGTTGAGGAACCGGCTAGAGAGCAGGTCATCCTAGACTGGGTATTGTCTACTGAGAGAGGAATAATTGACAGTCAAGTTGTGCGAGACCCCTTGGGGGTGAGCGACCATAATATGATAGAATTCTGCATCAAGATGGAGAGTGACGTAGTTGATTCTGAGACTAGATCCTGAATCTTAAAAAATGAAAGTACGAGAGTATGGGCGGCACAGTGGCGCAGTGGTTAGCACCGCAGCCTCACAGCTCTAGGGACCCGGGTTCGATTCTGGGTACTGCCTGTGCGGAGTTTGCAAGTTCTCCCTGTGTCTGCGTGGGTTTTTGCCGGGTGCTCCGGTTTCCCCCACATCCAAAAACTTGCAGGTGATAGGTAAATTGGCCATTGTAAATTGCCCCTCGTGCAGGGAGGTGATCGGGAATATGGGATGACTGTCGGGTTAGTATAAATGGGTGGTTGTTGGTCGGCACAATCTCGGTGGGCCGAAGGGCCTGTTTCAGTGCTGTATCTCTAAATAAAAGTAAAATAAAAAATATGAGGCTCGAGTTGATTATGATGGATTGGGAAATGTTACTTAAAGGGATGTCGGTGGATAGGCAATGGCAAACATTCAAAGTGCACATGGCTGAAGTGCAACAATTGTTTATTCCTGTCTGGTGCAAAGGTAAAACGGAAAGGCAGCCAAACCATGGCTTACAAGGGAAAGTAGAGATAGCATTAGATCCAAGGAAGAGGCATAAAAATTCGCCAGAAAAAAACAACAGACCTGAGGATTGGGAGTAGTTTAGAGTTCAGCAAAGGAGGACCAAGGGATTGATTAAGAAGGGGAACATAGAGTCCGAGAGTAAGCTTGCAGGGAACATAAAAACTGACTCTAAAAGTTTCTATAGGTATGTGAAGAGAAACAGATTGGTGAAGACAAATGTAGGCCCCTTACAGTCAGAAACAGAGGAAATTATTCTGGGGAACAAAGAAATGGCTGACCAACTAAATGCATACTTTGTTTCAGTCTTCACAAATGAGGACATAAATAACATATCAGAAATGTTGGGGAACACAGGGTTTAGTGAGAGGGAGGAACTGAGAGAAATCAGTATTAGAAGAGGAATTGTGTTGGGGAAATTGATGGAATTGAAGGCCAATAAATCCCGAGGGCCTGATAATCTATATCCCAGAGTACTTAAGCAAGTGAGCCTAAAATAGTGGATGCATTGGTGGTCATCTTTCAAGATTCTGTAGACTCTGGAACAGTTCCTACAGATTGGAGGGTAGCTAATGTAACCCCACTATTTAAAAAGGGAGGTAGAGAGGAAACAGGGAATTATAGACCAGTCAGCCTGACGTCGGTAGTGGTAAAAATTCTAGAGTCCATTATCAAAGATTTTAGAGCAGAGCACTTAGAGAACAGTGGTAGAATCGGACAGAGTCAGCATGGATTTGAGTCAGCATAGATTTACGAAAGGGAAATCATTTTTGACAAATCTACAAGAATTCTTCGAGGATATAACTAGTAGAGTTGATGAGGGAGAGCCAGTGGATGTGGTTCACTTGGACTTTCAGAAGGCTTTCGACAAAGTCCCACATAAGAGGTTAGCATGTAAAATTAAAGCGCATGGGATTGGGGATAGTGTACTGCAATGGATAGAAAATTGGTTGGCAGATAGGAAATAAAGAGGAGGAATAAACGGGTCTTTTTCTGAATGGCAGGCAGTGACTAGTGCGGTACAGCAGGGATCAATGCTAGGAGCCCAGCTATTCACAATATATATTAATGATTTAGATGAGGGAACTAAATGTAATATCTCCAAATTTGCAGATGACACAAAACTGGGTGGGAGGGTGAGTTATGAGGGGGATGCAGAGAGGCTTCAGGGTGATTTGGGCAAGTTGACTGAGTAAGCAAATGCATGGCAGATGGAGTATAATGTGGATCAATGTGAGGTTATCCACTTTGGTAGCAAAAACAGGAAGGCAGATTATCATCTGAAGGGCTATAAAGTGAGAGAGGGGAATATGCAACGAGACCTGGGTGTTCTCATACACCAATCACTGTAGGTAAGCATGCAGGTGCAACAGGTGGTAAAAAGGGCAAATGGTATGTTGGCCTTCATCGCGAGAGGATTCGAGTACAGGAGCAGGGATGTCTTGCTGCAATTATGCAGTGCCTTGGTGAGGCCACACCTGGAATATTGCGTGCAGGTTCAGTCTCCTAATCTGAGGAAGGATGTTCTTGTTATATAGGGAGTGCAGCGAAGGTTTACCAGACTGATTCCTGGGATGGCGGGACTGACGTATGAGGGATTGAGTCAGCTCGGATTATATTCGCTGGAGTTCAGAAGAGTGAAGGGGGATCTCATAGAAACCTCTAAAATTCTAACAGGACTTGACAGGGTAGATGCAGGAAGGATGTTCCCGATGGTGGGGGAGTCCATAACCAGGGGTCATAGTCTGAGGATGCGGAGTAAACCTTTCAGGACTGAGATGAGGAGAAATTTCTTCACCCAGAGAGTGGTGAGCCTGTGAAATTCGCTACCACATAAAGCAGTTGAGGCCAAAACTTTATATGTTTTCAAGAAGGAGTTAGATATAGCTCTTGGGGCGAAAGGGAGCAAAGGATATGGGGGGAAAGTGGGAACAGGTTACTGAATTGGATGATCAGCCATGTGCATAATGAATGGCGGAGCAGGCTCAAAGGGCTGAATGGCCTACTCCTGCTCCTATTTTCTATGTTTTTATCACTTAGCAGGAGTTGGCAGTTAACGTGTAAAAACCTTTCTTCCATATCCAAACTGCAATGTCCAAAGGAAACTAGGTACAAACCCAGGCTCACACTTGGAAGAGTGAGAGATACAAAGCAAAACACAGACTACAAGAGACTGACAAGTATAGAGAACACTTAGAGGAGGTATGTAATGTAACAAAAACTGGTAGGGATCGGATCAAACCCTTTCTCACATATTAGAAACTGATAGATATCAACAAAAGCTGATGCTCACATACAAGTTGTTGAAATACATGTGGTGAAGCTCACATGACAATAGCAGAAACAGTCACAATGGCGCAGTGGTTAGCACCGCCGCTTCACAGTTCCAGGGACCAGGGTTCAATTCTGGGTACTGCCTGTGCGGAGTTTGCAAGTTCTCCCTGTGACTGTGTGGGCTTTCGCCGAGTGCTCCGGTTTCCTCCCACCGCCAAAGAAATTGGCCATTGCAAATTGCCCCGAGTGCAGGGAGGGAATATGGGATTACGGTAGGGTTAGTGTAAATGGGTGGTTCTTGGTCGGCACAGATTCTGTGGTCCGAAGGACCTGTTTCAGTGCTGTATCTCAAAATAAAAACTGAAACATACCGAGCAGAAGCCCACTTTCTCACACCAGAAACTCAGGGTGACAACGTGAAGCTGGCTCTCTCCTCCCAGGCACTGACAGGTACAAAAGAAAACATGCAGTAACATACCAGGAACTGAAAAGTACGAAATAAACCCTGATTCGCATACGAGAGACTGGCATGAATGACAGGTGTGGTTACCGAGAATGCTCTGCGCTCCGGAATCCGCCCTGTCTGTTCCAGGAGCGGGGGCACGCAAGCGCGGTTGGGGCTGAGTTCCGTCAGCAGTTGGAGCTCCGGCTCCGGAGCGGGAGCGGAATATTCACAAAGTGCGGGAAGACCGTGCTCATTGCGGGCTCACACAGCTGGAGCAGGGCCTCAGGGCCACAATATAATGGAACAAACCCGTCTGTGTCCCTGCGGATGGCGGCGGTGAAGCTTTTCCTGGTGAGGCTTCTCGGAAACTGCCAGCCAGACATGTCGGGCAACTGGGCAGGGAGCGTCTGTAAATGGATAAGTATTGAGGACTGGTCAGGGAGTGTCTGTAAATGGAGGGAAATGGGGACTGGTCAGGGAGTGTCTGTAAATGGATAAGAATTGAGGACTGGGCAGGGAGTGTCTGTAAATGGAGGGAAATGGGGACTGGTCAGGGAGTGTCTGTAAATGGATAAGAATTGAGGACTGGGCAGGGAGTGTCTGTAAATGGAGGGAAATGGGAACTGGTCAGGGGACTTTTTTTGTTCGTTCGTGGGATGTGGGCGTCGCTGGCTCGATCTCAGCTAGAGTAATGTATCCAGTTATGGGCACCAGGCTTTAGAAAGGACATCACAGCTTTTGAGACAGTTCAGAGGAGATTTACGAGAATGATACCAGAGATGAGGGGTTTCAGTTCTCTGGACTTGCTGGTGAAGCTGGGATTGTTCTCCTCAGAGTAGAGAATGTTAAGGGAAGATTTAATAGAGGTGTTCAGAATCATGAAGGATTTTCATAGGGTAGAGAGGGAGAAACTGTTTCCACTGTCCTGGGGGTCAGTAACCAGAGGACACAGATTTAAAATAATCGGCCAAAAACGTCAAAGACAGTCGAGGAGAAATCTTTTTACCCAGTAACTGATTCGGATTTGGAATGAATTGTCTGACAGGGTGGTGGAAACAGATTCAATTACAACTTTCATAAAGGAATTGGACAAATATTTCAAAGTGAAATTCACCAGAACTATGGGGAAATAGGCAGTAAGCGGGACTAATGGCATAATTTTTTTTTTAGAGATTCAGCACAGGCACAATGTGCCGATTGGCCTCCTTCTGTGCTGTATGATTCTGTGAAATAGTGACAGTCAGGGAAAGTCTGTATAAGAAGGAGAAATGGAGAGGGGTCAGGGAGAGCACGTCACCAAAACTGGGAGATATTGTGTTGAACCGGGAGGATCAGCGTGTTGGGGTTGCCGGGGGGGCGGGGGGGGGGCGGGGGGGGGGGGGGTGCGAAGAGAGAGCATGTACACACAGACAGAATCAGCACCTTCAGTGGAAGAGAGGGAGGGGAAGCAGTGAGTGTGGAACTGAACACAGCCAGAGTTAGCACCTTCAGGGGAGGAGAGAGAGGGGAAGCAGTGAGTGTAGAACTGAATCAAGCCAGAGTCAGCACCTTCAGGAGAGGAGAGAGAGGGGAAGCAGTGAGTGTGGAACTGAACACAGCCAGAGTTAGCACCTTCAGGGGAGGAGAGAGAGGGGAAGCAGTGAGTGTAGAACTGAATCAAGCCAGAGTCAGCACCTTCAGGAGAGGAGAGAGAGGGGAAGCAGTGAGTGTGGAACTGAACCCAGCCAGAGTCAGCACCTTCAGGGGAGGAGAGAGAGGGGAAGCAGTGAGTGTAGAACTGAATCAAGCCAGAGTCAGCACCTTCAGGAGAGGAGAGAGAGGGGAAGCAGTGAGTGTGGAACTGAACCCAGCCAGAGTCAGCACCTTCAGGGGAGGAGTGGGAGGGGAACCAGTGAGTGTGGAACTGAACCCAGCCAGAGTCAGCACCTTCAGGGGAGGAGTGGGAGGGGAACCAGTGAGTGTGGAACTGAACCCAGCAAGAGTCAGCACCTTCAGGGGAGGAGTGGGAGGGGAACCAGTGAGTGTGGAACTGAACCCAGCCAGAGTTAGCACCTTCAGGGGAGGAAAGAGAGGGGAAGCAGTGAGTGTAGAACTGAACCCAGCCAGAGTCAGCACCTTCAGGGGAGGAAAGAGAGGGGAAGAAGTGAGTGTAGAACTGAACCCAGCCAGAGTCAGCACCTTCAGGGGATGAGAGAGAGGGGAACCAGTGAGTGTAGAACTGAACCCAGCCAGAGTCAGCACCTTCAGGGGAGGAGAGAGAGGGGAAGCAGTGAGTGTAGAACTGAATCAAGCCAGAGTCAGCACCTTCAGGAGAGGAGAGAGAGGGGAAGCAGTGAGTGTGGAACTGAACCCAGCCAGAGTCAGCACCTTCAGGGGAGGAGTGGGAGGGGAACCAGTGAGTGTGGAACTGAACCCAGCCAGAGTTAGCACCTTCAGGGGAGGAGTGGGAGGGCAAGCAGTGAGTGTGGAACTGAACCCAGCCAGAGTTAGCACCTTCAGGGGAGGAGAGAGAGGGGAAGCAGTGAGTGTAGAACTGAATCAAGCCAGAGTCAGCACCTTCAGGAGAGGAGAGAGAGGGGAAGCAGTGAGTGTGGAACTGAACCCAGCCAGAGTCAGCACCTTCAGGGGAGGAGAGAGAGGGGAAGCAGTGAGTGTAGAACTGAATCAAGCCAGAGTCAGCACCTTCAGGAGAGGAGAGAGAGGGGAAGCAGTGAGTGTGGAACTGAACCCAGCCAGAGTCAGCACCTTCAGGGGAGGAGTGGGAGGGGAACCAGTGAGTGTGGAACTGAACCCAGCCAGAGTCAGCACCTTCAGGGGAGGAGTGGGAGGGGAACCAGTGAGTGTGGAACTGAACCCAGCAAGAGTCAGCACCTTCAGGGGAGGAGTGGGAGGGGAACCAGTGAGTGTGGAACTGAACCCAGCCAGAGTTAGCACCTTCAGGGGAGGAAAGAGAGGGGAAGCAGTGAGTGTAGAACTGAACCCAGCCAGAGTCAGCACCTTCAGGGGAGGAAAGAGAGGGGAAGAAGTGAGTGTAGAACTGAACCCAGCCAGAGTCAGCACCTTCAGGGGATGAGAGAGAGGGGAACCAGTGAGTGTAGAACTGAACCCAGCCAGAGTCAGCACCTTCAGGGGAGGAGAGAGAGGGGAAGCAGTGAGTGTAGAACTGAATCAAGCCAGAGTCAGCACCTTCAGGAGAGGAGAGAGAGGGGAAGCAGTGAGTGTGGAACTGAACCCAGCCAGAGTCAGCACCTTCAGGGGAGGAGTGGGAGGGGAACCAGTGAGTGTGGAACTGAACCCAGCCAGAGTTAGCACCTTCAGGGGAGGAGTGGGAGGGCAAGCAGTGAGTGTGGAACTGAACCCAGCCAGAGTTAGCACCTTCAGGGGAGGAGAGAGAGGGGAAGCAGTGAGTGTAGAACTGAATCAAGCCAGAGTCAGCACCTTCAGGAGAGGAGAGAGAGGGGAAGCAGTGAGTGTGAAACTGAACCCAGCCAGAGTCAGCACCTTCAGGGGAGGAGTGGGAGGGGAACCAGTGAGTGTGGAACTGAACCCAGCCAGAGTTAGCACCTTCAGGGGAGGAACGAGAGGGGAAGCAGTGAGTGTAGAACTGAACCCAGCCAGAGTCAGCACCTTCAGGAGAGGAGAGAGAGGGGAAGCAGTGAGTGTGGAACTGAACCCAGCCAGAGTCAGCACCTTCAGGGGAGGAGAGGGAGGGGAACCAGTGAGTGTAGAACTGAATCAAGCCAGAGACAGCACCTTCAGGAGAGGAGAGAGAGGGGAAGCAGTGATTGTGGAACTGAACCCAGCCAGAGTTAGCACCTTCAGGGGAGGAGTGGGAGGGGAAGCAGTGAGTGTGGAACTGAACCCAGCCAGAGTTAGCACCTTCAGGGGAGGAGAGAGAGGGGAAGCAGTGAGTGTAGAACTGAATCAAGCCAGAGTCAGCACCTTCAGGAGAGGAGAGAGAGGGGAAGCAGTGAGTGTGAAACTGAACCCAGCCAGAGTCAGCACCTTCAGGGGAGGAGTGGGAGGGGAACCAGTGAGTGTGGAACTGAACCCAGCCAGAGTTAGCACCTTCAGGGGAGGAAAGAGAGGGGAAGCAGTGAGTGTAGAACTGAACCCCGCCAGAGTCAGCACCTTCAGGGGAGGAGAGAGAGGGGAAGCAGTGAGTGTAGAACTGAATCAAGCCAGAGTCAGCACCTTCAGGAGAGGAGAGGGAGGGGAAGCAGTGAGTGTGGAATTGAACCCAGCCAGAGTCAGCACCTTCAGGGGAGGAGAGGAAGGGGATGCAGTGAGTGTAGAACTGAATCAAGCCAGAGTCAGCACCTTCAGGAGAGGAGAGAGAGGGGAAGCAGTGAGTGTAGAACTGAATCAAGCCAGAGTCAGCACCTTCAGGGGAGGAGTGGGAGGGGAACCAGTGAGTGTGGAACTGAACCCAGCCAGAGTTAGCACCTTCAGGGGAGGAAAGAGAGGGGAAGCAGTGAATGTAGAACTGAACCCAGCCAGAGTCAGCACCTTCAGGGGAGGAGAGAGAGGGGAAGCAGTGAGTGTAGAACTGAATCAAGCCAGAGTCAGCACCTTCAGGAGAGGAGAGAGAGGGGAAGCAGTGAGTGTGGAACTGAACCCAGCCAGAGTCAGCACCTTCAGGGGAGGAGAGGGAGGGGAAGCAGTGAGTGTAGAACTGAATCAAGCCAGAGTCAGCACCTTCAGGAGAGGAGAGAGAGGGGAAGCAGTGAGTGTGGAACTGAACCCAGCCAGAGTCAGCACCTTCAGGGGAGGAGTGTGAGGGGAACCAGTGAGTGTGGAACTGAACCCAGCCAGAGTTAGCACCTTCAGGGGAGGAGTGGGAGGGGAAGCAGCGAGTGTGGAACTGAACCCAGCCAGAGTTAGCACCTTCAGGGGAGGAAAGAGAGGGGAAGCAGTGAGTGTAGAACTGAACCCAGCCAGAGTCAGCACCTTCAGGGGAGGAAAGAGAGGGGAAGCAGTGAGTGTAGAACTGAACCCAGCCAGAGTCAGCACCTTCAGGGGAGGAGAGAGAGGGGAACCAGTGAGTGTAGAACTGAACCCAGCCAGAGTCAGCACCTTCAGGGGAGGAGTGGGAGGGGAAGCAGTGAGTGTGGAACTGAACCCCGCCAGAGTTAGCACCTTCAGGCGAGGAGAGAGAGGGGAACCAGTGAGTGTAGAACTGAACCCAGCCAGAGTCAGCTCCTTCAGGGGAGGAGTGAGAGGGGAAGCAGTGAGTGTGGAACTGAACCCAGCCAGAGTTAGCACCTTCAGGGGAGGAAAGAGAGGGGAAGCAGTGAGTGTGGAACTGAACCCAGCCAGAGTCAGCACCTTCAGGGGAGGAAAGAGAGGGGAAGCAGTGAGTGTAGAACTGAACCCAGCCAGAGTCAGCACCTTCAGGGGAGGAAAGAGAGGGGAACCAGTGAGTGTAGAACTGAACCCAGCCAGAGTCAGCACCTTCAGGGGAGGAGTGGGAGGGGAAGCAGTGAGTGTGGAACTGAACCCAGCCAGAGTTAGCACCTTCAGGGGAGGAAAGAGAGGGGAAGCAGTGAGTGTGGAACTGAACCCAGCCAGAGTCAGCAGCTTCAGGGGAGGAGAGAGAGGGGAAGCAGTGAGTGTAGAACAGAATCTATCCAGAGTCAGCACCTTCAGGAGAGGAGAGAGAGGGGAAGCAGTGAGTGTGGAACTGAACCCAGCCAGTGTCAGCACCTTCAGGGGAGGAGAGGGAGGGGAACCAGTGAGTGTGGAACTGAACCCAGCCAGAGTCAGCACCTTCAGGGGAGCTAAGAGAGGGGAAGCAGTGAGTGTGGAACTGAACCCAGCCAGAGTCAGCACCTTCAGGGGAGGAAAGAGAGGGGAAGCAGTGAGTGTAGAACTGAACCCAGCCAGAGTCAGCACCTTCAGGGGAGGAGAGAGAGGGGAACCAGTGAGTGTAGAACTGAACCCAGCCAGAGTCAGCACCTTCAGGGGAGGAGTGGGAGGGGAAGCAGTGAGTGTGGAACTGAACCCAGCCAGAGTTAGCACCTTCAAGGGAGGAGAGAGAGGGGAACCAGTGAGTGTAGAACTGAACCCAGCCAGAGTCAGCACCTTCAGGGGAGGAAAGAGAGGGGAAGCAGTGAGAGTAGAACTGAACCCAGCCAGAGTCAGCACCTTCAGGGGAGGAAAGAGAGGGGAACCAGTGAGTGTAGAACTGAACCCAGTCAGAGTCAGCACCTTCAGGGGAGGAGTGGGAGGGGAAGCAGTGAGTGTGGAGCTGAACCCAGCCAGAGTTAGCACCTTCAGGGGAGGAAAGAGAGGGGAAGCAATGAGTGTGGAACTGAACCCAGCCAGAGTCAGCACCTTCAGGGGAGGAGAGAGAGGGGAAGCAGTGAGTGTAGAACTGAATCAAGCCAGAGTCAGCACCTTCAGGGGAGGAGTGGGAGGGGAACCAGTGAGTGTGGAACTGAACCCAGCCAGAGTTAGCACCTTCAGGGGAGGAGTGGGAGGGGAAGCAGTGAGTGTGGAACTGAACCCAGTCAGAGTTAGCACCTTCAGGGGAGGAGAGAGAGGGGAAGCAGTGAGTGTAGAACTGAATCAAGCCAGAGTCAGCACCTTCAGGAGAGGAGAGAGAGGGGAAGCAGTGAGTGTGGAACTGAACCCAGCCAGAGTCAGCACCTTCAGGGGAGGAGTGGGAGGGGAACCAATGAGTGTGGAACTGAACCCAGCCAGAGTTAGCACCTTCAGGGGAGGAAAGAGAGGGGAAGCAGTGAGTGTAGAACTGAACCCAGCCAGAGTCAGCACCTTCAGGGGAGGAGAGAGAGGGGAAGCAGTGAGTGTAGAACTGAATCAAGCCAGAGTCAGCACCTTCAGGAGAGGAGAGGGAGGGGAAGCAGTGAGTGTGGAACTGAACCCAGCCAGAGTCAGCACCTTCAGGGGAGGAGAGGGAGGGGAAGCAGTGAGTGTAGAACTGAATCAAGCCAGAGTCAGCACCTTCAGGAGAGGAGAGATAGGGGAAGCAGTGAGTGTGGAACTGAACACAGCCAGAGTCAGCACCTTCAGGGGAGGAGTGGGAGGGGAACCAGTGAGTGTGGAACTGAACCCAGCCAGAGTTAGCACCTTCAGGGGTGGAGTGGGAGGGGAAGCAGTGAGTTTGGAACTGAACCCAGCCAGAGCTAGCACCTTCAGGGGAGGAGAGAGAGGGGAAGCAGTGAGTGTAGAACTGAATCAAGCCAGAGTCAGCACCTTCAGTAGAGGAGAGAGAGGGGAAGCAGTGAGTGTGGAACTGAACCCAGCCAGAGTCAGCACCTTCAGGGGAGGAGTGGGAGGGGAACAAGTGAGTGTGGAACTGAACCCAGCCACAGTTAGCACCTTCAGGGGAGGAAAGAGAGGGGAAGCAGTGAGTGTAGAACTGAACCCAGCCAGAGTCAGCACCTTCAGGGGAGGAAAGAGAGGGGAAGCAGTGAGTGTAGAACTGAACCCAGCCAGAGTCAGCACCTTCAGGGGAGGAGAGAGAGGGGAACCAGTGAGTGTAGAACTGAACCCAGCCAGAGTCAGCACCTTCAGGGGAGGAGTGTGAGGGGAAGCAGTGAGTGTGGAACTGAACCCAGCCAGAGTTAGCACCTTCAGGGGAGGAAAGAGAGGGGAAGCAGTGAGTGTAGAACTGAACCCAGCCAGAGTCAGCACCTTCAGGGGAGGAAAGAGAGGGGAACCAGTGAGTGTAGAACTGAACCCAGCCAGAGTCAGCACCTTCAGGGGAGGAGTGGGAGGGGAAGCAGTGAGTGTGGAACTGAACCCAGCCAGAGTTAGCACCTTCAGGGGAGGAAAGAGAGGGGAAGCAGTGAGTGTGGAACTGAACCCAGCCAGAGTCAGCACCTTCAGGGGAGGAGAGAGAGGGGAAGCAGTGAGTGTAGAACTGAATCAAGCCAGAGTCAGCACCTTCAGGAGAGGAGAGAGAGGGTAAGCAGTGAGTGTGGAACTGAACTCAGCCAGAGTCAGCACCTTCAGGGGAGGAGTGGGAGGGGAACCAGTGAGTGTGGAACTGAACCCAGCCAGAGTTAGCACCTTCAGGGGAGGAAAGAGAGGGGAATCAGTGAGTGTAGAACAGAACCCAGCCAGAGTCAGCACCTTCAGGGGAGGAAAGAGAGGGGAAGCAGTGATTGTAGAACTGAACACAGCCAGAGTCAGCACCTTCAGGGGAGGAGTGAGAGGGGAACCAGTGAGTGTAGAACTGAACCCAGCCAGAGTCAGCACCTTCAGGGGAGGAGTGGGAGGGGAAGCAGTGAGTGTGGAACTGAACCCAGCCAGAGTTAGCACCTTCAAGGGAGGAGAGAGAGGGGAACCAGTGAGTGTAGAACTGAACCCAGCCAGAGTCAGCACCTTCAGGGGAGGAAAGAGAGGGGAATCAGTGAGTGTAGAACAGAACCCAGCCAGAGTCAGCACCTTCAGGGGAGGAAAGAGAGGGGAAGCAGTGATTGTAGAACTGAACACAGCCAGAGTCAGCACCTTCAGGGGAGGAGTGAGAGGGGAACCAGTGAGTGTAGAACTGAACCCAGCCAGAGTCAGCACCTTCAGGGGAGGAGTGAGAGGGGAACCAGTGAGTGTAGAACTGAACCCAGCCAGAGTCAGCACCTTCAGGGGAGGAGTGGGAGGGGAAGCAGTGAGTGTGGAACTGAACCCAGCCAGAGTTAGCACCTTCAAGGGAGGAGAGAGAGGGGAACCAGTGAGTGTAGAACTGAACCCAGCCAGAGTCAGCACCTTCAGGGGAGGAAAGAGAGGGGAACCAGTGAGTGTAGAACTGGACCCAGCCAGAGTCAGCACCTTCAGGGGAGGAGTGGGAGGGGAAGCAGTGAGTGTGGAACTGAACCCAGCCAGAGTCAGCACCTTCAGGGGAGGAAAGAGAGGGGAAGCAGTGATTGTAGAACTGAACACAGCCAGAGTCAGCACCTTCAGGGGAGGAGTGAGAGGGGAACCAGTGAGTGTAGAACTGAACCCAGCCAGAGTCAGCACCTTCAGGGGAGGAGTGGGAGGGGAAGCAGTGAGTGTGGAACTGAACCCAGCCAGAGTTAGCACCTTCAAGGGAGGAGAGAGAGGGGAACCAGTGAGTGTAGAACTGAACCCAGCCAGAGTCAGCACCTTCAGGGGAGGAAAGAGAGGGGAACCAGTGAGTGTAGAACTGGACCCAGCCAGAGTCAGCACCTTCAGGGGAGGAGTGGGAGGGGAAGCAGTGAGTGTGGAACTGAACCCAGCCAGAGTTAGCTCCTTCAGGGGAGGGAAGAGAGGGGAAGCAGTGAGTGTGGAACTGAACCCAGCCAGAGTCAGCACCTTCAGGGGAGGAGAGAGAGGGGAAGCAGTGAGTGTAGAAATTTTTCAAGCCAGAGTCAGCACCTTCAGGGGAGGAAAGAGAGGGGAAGCAGTGAGTGTAGAACTGAACCCAGCCAGAGTTAGCACCTTCAGGGGAGGAGAGAGAGGGGAAGCAGTGAGTGTGGAACTGAACCCAGCCAGAGTTAGCACCTTCAGGGGAGGAGAGAGAGGGGAAGCAGTGAGTGTAGAACTGAATCAAGCCAGAGTCAGCACCTTCAGGGGAGGGAGAAAAGTCAACCAAAAGGAAAACTGTGGGAGATGGTGTGATGAGTTTGGATTTCAGCACAGGGAGGAGGGGGAGTGTGTGGGATGGGGATTTTCAGCTTTTGGAGAACAAGACAGGAAAGAATGTTCCATAGAAATTAGAACTGCCTGTTCTGAAGATCTATCCTGCATTTACACTGATAACTTTTGTAAACTTCTTTTACAGGGTTTTAGAAGTAGAGGATTTGAGATAGAAAGATCAAACCAAACATCACGCCGAGGATTGACGTCACTAGACTTATCAGAACCGGAATATCATCAGCCTTTGTATGTAGAAAGAAAAATATTCGTCTGTTCTGTCTGTTGGAAAAGATTTGAAACATCGGTTTCACTGGAAAGGCAATGAGACACATACCAGAGTGATATTGTTCCTGTACACTGACTATGGAAAGAACTTTAACCAATTACACAGCCTGAAAACACATCACACCATTCACAGTGGGGAGAAACTGTACACGTGTTTGTGTGTGTGGACAGGCTTCAACTGATTGTCCAACCTGGAGAGAGACAAGGACACCCGCACCATGGAGAAACCATGGAAATGTGGGGACTGTGGGAAGGGATTCAGATCTCCATCCCAGCTGGAAATACATCGACGCAGTCACACTGGGGAGAAGCCTTTCACCTGCTCAGTGTGTGGGAAGGGATTCACTCACTCATCACCCCTGCGAAGTCACACTCTGGAACAACCTTTCACCTGTTCCGTGTGTCAGAAAGGATTTACAACTGCCTCCAATCTATTCTCACACCAGCGAGTTCACACTGGGGAGAGGCCATTTACCTGCTCCGTGTGTGGGAAGGGATTCACTCAGACATCCCAGCTCACTGAACATCAACTTGTTCACACTGAGGAGAGACCTTTTAAATGTCCTGACTGTGGGAAGAGTTTTAAAAGCTCAAGGTATCTGCTAAACCACCAACGCACTCACACTGGGGAGAGGCCATTCCCCTGCACTGTGTGTGGGAAAGCATTTCCTCGGTTATTCAATCTGCAGCAACACCAACAAGTTCACACTGATGAGAGACCTTTTAAATGTCCTCACTGTGAGAAGTGCTTTAAAAGCAGCAATGATCTACTGCAGCACCAATACACTCACTCTGGAAAGAGGCCATTCACCTGTTCCGTGTGTGAGAAGACATTTAATCGCCCATCCAACTTGCTGAACCACCAGAGAATTCACACTGGGGAGAGACCATTCACCTGCTCCGTGTGTGGGAAGGGATTCAGTCAGTCATCCAACCTCACTGAACATCAACTTGTTCACACTGATCAGAGACCTTTTCAATGTCCTGACTGTGAGAAGAGCTTTAAAAGCAGTAATGATCTGCTGAAACACCGACGCACTCACTCTGGGGAGAGGCCGTTCCCCTGCTCCGTGTGTGGGAAGAGATTCACTCAGTCATCCAATCTGCTGCAACATCAGCGAGTTCACATGTGACTGTAATGGCTAGATTCTGCTGTTGTTGCTGCTATTAGTCACATTCAGTGACAAAGTTGGGTCTTACATTATAACCAGTGTAGTCCAGAGCAAAAGCGTCTTCTTAATGTTGAGATAAACGGGAGAAGAAACCGGGTAGCGGTGGCTAGGATGGGGGAGGTGCTGCACCATCACTTTAATGGTGCATCCTCCCTTCCCCGGGGTCCTCGCTGCACGTCCGCCGGGCCCAGCGGCTTTGATTGGGGTCCTGAGAGCCGCTGAGACTCGGTGCAGCGGAGGCCGCGCTCACCCCCGCTCAGCTCTGTTGTGATATTTAAAGTTCTCTTCTCTTTGGCCTCCTCATCTCGAGAGACAATGGGTAAGCGCCTGGAGGTGGTCAGTGGTGTGTGGAGCAGCGCCTGGAGGTGGTCAGTGGTGTGTGGAGCAGCGCCTGGAGGTGGTCAGTGGTGTGTGGAGCAGCGCCTGGAGGTGGTCAGTGGTGTGTGGAGCAGCGCCTGGAGGTGGTCAGTGGTGTGTGGAGCAGCGCCTGGAGGTGGTCAGTGGTGTGTGGAGCAGCGCCTGGAGGTGGTCAGTGGTGTGTGGAGCAGCGCCTGGAGGTGGTCAGTGGTGTGTGGAGCAGTGCCTGGAGTGGCAGGCTGTTCCACAGGTGCTGCAGAAAAATGTGTTTGTCGGGGCTGTTACACAGTTGGCTCTCCCCTTGCGCTTTTGTCTTTTTTCCTGCCAACTGCTAAGTCTCTTCGACTCGCCACACTTTAGCCCCGCCTTGATGAATGCCCGCCAGCTCTGGCGAAGGCTGGCAACTGACTCCCACGACTTGTGATCAATGTCACAGGACTTCATGTCGCATTTGCAGACGTCTTTGAAGTGGAGACATGGATGTCCGGTGGGTCTGGTAACAGTGGCGAGCTCGCTGTACAATGTGTCTTTGGGGATCCTGCCATCTTCCATGCGGCTCACATGGCCATGTGAGCCGCATGGAAGATATTTAAAGTAACTTTGATTAATTTACTACTCTTCCCCCACCATTCTCTGATTGAGAGACTTCAGTCTCCTGCTGAGCCTGTGACTGGCCACTGGTTATATTGGTTTTTCTGCTTCAGCCTATTCCTGCCAACTCCATGAGGTGTCCCGTGGAGCCCTTCTCACAGGAGCCCTCGGAGCAGGCTTTCAGCTGCTCTTTCAGGAACACCCTGACACAGATCCACACGGCCTGCGTCCGGGCTCGCCAGCTGGACCTGCTGGCCATGTGTACGTATTAGTCCCCGTCTGTGTAGTGGAGACTGGTCTCCAGTCACCTCGGCCATCCCTGCCATTGGACAAAGACAGTGCTTCGCTCGGACTGTGTGGTAGTCGGTGTGCAATGGCCACCCCAAGTTAAAAGAACCCACGCAAAGGCATCTACCACCCCCTCAAAATGGACTTGGGGATCTGGAATATCAGAATTGGATTATTTAGTCACCTAAGCATCCTGGAGGGGAAGATAGTCATCCTCGTTCCCGAGGAACTGCCTAAGACTATTCACATCCAGGACTGAAATATGTTTAATTGTCAGAGTTTAATTGTCCTCTTGTCAATAACTCCTACAAATGGGCTTGAGTTTCATATTTTGAGATCTGTTAAATCAATTAATGTTGTTTTAAACACACACTGTGTCAGGTCCTTAATTTCTCCAAGATAAGTGTTGACTAATTCATATCCTGTTACCGACTGTTCCCATATATGGGCCTTTTCTTCTTTCTAACTCTAGATTATTTCAGTTCTGATACTGTCAGTTATTCTCAGGAACAACACACGGCTCCCCATACCTTCCAGAATGCCTCTCCTAGCTTTGGTATTCAGGAAAGGCATCACAAACTCTTCCAGCGTTCCAGACGACTACATCTGCAGGAAGTGTACCCAGTTGCAGCTCCTCACAGACCGCATGGATCGGTTGGAGCAGCAACTGGAGGCACTTAAGAGCATGCAGGTGGCAGAAAGTGTCAAAGACAGGAGCTTTCGAGAAGTGGTTACACCCAAGGTGCAGGCAGATAGATGGGTGACTGCTAGAATGGGCAGGCAGTCAGTGCAGGAATTCCCTGAAACAATACGTAGATAGTCCAACTTGGGATGGGGCCGTACTGGAGCTGGTATTGGGGAATAAGCCCGGCCAGGTGGACATCAAGAGGTTCTTCATTCACAAAGGTGTTCAGAGGGTGAGAGAGAGACAGAGGGAAATGTCCCGACTCCAGAAAAGTATGCAAAATCTGCTCCAGTTGCAGTCAATGGGGGTCAAGGTCAAGGAGGACTTCCAAGAGGTGAAGAGCCAGCAGGCCACGCTCTTTGCCAGGGAGGCCTCCAAGATCATCTTCCGGTCCAGAGTCCGCTCCATCGAGCAGGATGAGACGTGCTCGCGTTACTTCTTCCAAAAGGTACACAGAGAGCTCTGTTATCAGCAGCCTGAAGGAAGAGGATGGCTCGGTAACATCTTCGCAGTCCGACATACTGAGGATCAGCAAATCCTTTTATGCTGGGCTGTATGACGCAAAGCCCACAGACAGCAGAGCCTCCCAGTCCTTCCTGTCATCTATCACAGAGGTCTTAGATGACAGCAGGAGGGAGAGACTTGACAAGCCGCTAACTCTGGACGAGCTGACAAAGGCCGTCGAGTCCTTCGAGACGAGTAAAACTCCCGGAAGCGACGGCTTACCGGTCGAGTTGTACTCGGCCCTGTGGTACTGGGTCGGCCCGGACCTGCTGGAACTATACGAGAGTATGCTCCTGGCCGGCAGCATGTCAGAATCCATGAGGAAAGGCATCATCACCCTCATTTACAAGCGAAAGGGGGAGAGGGCAGAAATCAGAAATTGTCGGCCCATCTCACTGCTTAATGCTGACGACAAAATTCTGTCCAAAGTCATAGCCAGTCGAGTCAAATCTGCTCTGGAGTTGGTGATTCACCCTGATCAGACCTGTACTGTACCCGGCAGGAAGATCTCTGACAGTCTCGCGCTACTCAGGGATACAATCGCCTATGTACGGGACAGGAGGGTGGACACCTGCCTCATCAGCCTGGACCAGGATAAGGCTTTTGACAGGATATCGCACACCTACATGATGGACGTGCTTTCCAAAATGGGGTTTGGGGAGGGAATCTGCAATTGGATCAAACTGCTTCTACACAAACATCAGTAGCGCAGACTCAATCAGTGGGTGGGAATCGGAAAGTTTCCCGATCCAATCTGGAGTCAGACAGGGCTGTCCTCTCTCCCCGGTCTTATTTGTTTGCTGTATTGAACCATTTGCTGAGTCTATTAGGAAGGATGCGAGCACAAGAGGGGTGACAATCCCAGGCAGCGGAGGCACTCAGGTGAAAACCTCCCTGTACGTGGATGACGTCGCCGTCTTCTGCTCGGATCCGCTGTCCATGCGCAGACTGATGAGCATCTGCGACCAGTTCGAACTGGCCTCGGGAGCCAAAGTTAGCCACGGCAAGAGCGAGGCCATGTTCTTTGGGAACTTGGCTGACCAACCCTTTGTCCCCATCACCGTTAGGTCAGACTAACTGAAGGTGCTGGGGATATGGTTCGGAAGGGCCGGGGCGTGCACCAAAACCTGGGAGGAGCGAGTAGCCAAGGTACGACAAATGTTGGGCATGTGGGGGCAGCGATCTCTCTCCTTTGTAGGTAACAACCTGGTCATCAGGTGCAAGGCACTCACGTTGTTGCTGTACGTGGTGCAGGCCTGGCCCATACCCCACTCCTGCGCTCTGGTGGTCAGCCGAGCCATTTTCCGCTTCATCTGGGGATCTAAAATGGACCGGGTCCGGAGGGACACGATGTTCAAATCTCTGGACAAGGGCGGGAAAAATGTACCCAACGTCGCCCTCAGCCTGATGACCACGTTCGTGTGCGGCTGCATCAAGCTGTGTGTAGATCCCCAGTACGCAAACTCCAAGTGTCACTCCGTGCTGAGGTTCTATCTGTCCCTGGTGTTGCGAAGGGTGGGCCTGGTCACATTGCCGCGGAACGCTCCATGCAGTTGGACCGTGCCGTATCACCTATCCTTCATGGAGCAGTTTCTGCGGGAAAACACCTTTGACCACCGGTCCATCAGGCAGTGGTCTGCACGGAATGTCCTCAAGGCCCTACGAGAAAAGGAGACGGGGGAGCCTGTCGGATGGTTCCCCGAGCAGACTGTCAAAGTCATTTGGCGGAATGCCTCATCACCAGAACTTTCAAGCAAGCACCAAGATGTAGCTTGGCTGGTATTGAGAAGGGCCCTCCCTGTCAGATCCTTCCAGCACGCCCGAAGTCTCGCCCCCTCCGCGCAATGCCCCCGTGTTGGCTGTGGTGGCGAAGAGATGGTTGCCCACCTCCTCCTGGAATGTGTCTTTGGAAAGCAGGTGTGGAAAGAGATGCAGTGCAAGGTTCATCCCAAGCAGCTCTGTCACACAGGAGTCTGTGCTCTCCGGGCTGTTCCCAGGGACGCACACCGAGACAAACATCAACTGCTGCTGGAGGACTATCAATTCGGTGAAAGACGCCCTTTGGTCTGCCCGAAACTTGCTGGTTTTCCAGCGCAAAGAGTTGTCCACCACCGAATGTTGCAGACTGGCACATTCCAAGGTCCAGGACTACGTGCTGAGGGACGCACTAAAGCTTGGGGCAGCCGCAGCAAAGGCTCAGTGGGGAAAGACCATAGTGTAAGGTCCCCCCACCAAGCTGAACTGACGGGCTAGATCCATGGGAAACCCCTCGAACTGTATCGGGAAAATTGTGTGTGCTGTAAATGTAAAAATGTATATGGCATGACAATGAAATTGAAGGGTTGTGAGGCAACTCATGATTGTATGGATGGAAACTGATCACCTTTGCACTGTTTGTATTTTTTGACTTGATACTGTTTTAAACTTTTTGGGAATGTATTTTTTACAGATTTTTACGAATAAAGTATATTTTGGAAATAAAAAAATAAGCCCGGCCAGGTGGTCGAAGCTTCAGTATGGGAGCATTTCGGGAACAGTGACCCTAATTCCATAAGTTTTAAGGTACTTGTGAATAAGGATAAGAGTAGTCCTCGGGTGAAGGTGCTAAATTGGGGGAAGGCTAATTATAACAATATTAGGCAAAAACTGAAGAATTTAGATTGGGGGCGGCTGTTTGAGGGTAAATCAACATCTGACATGTGGGAGCCTTTCAAACGTCAGTTGATTAGAATCCAGGACCAGCATGTTCCTGTGAGGAAGAAGGATAAGTTTGGCAAGTTTCGGGAACCTTGGATAACGCGGGATATTGTGAGCCTCGTCAAAAAGGAAGCATTCGTAAGGCCTGGAAGGCTAGGAAAAGACGAATCCCTTGAGGAATATAAAGACAGTAGCAAGGAGCCAGGAGGGCTAAAAGGGATTATGAGAAGTCATTGGCAAACAGGATTAAGGAAAATCCCAAGGCTTTTTATACGTATATAAACAGCAAGAGGGTAACCAGGGAAAGGGTTGGCCTACTCAAGGACAGAGAAGGGAATCTATGTGTGGAGCCAGAGGAAATGGGCGAGGTACTAAATGAGTACTTTGCATCAGTATTCACCAAGGAGAAGGACTTGGTGGATGATGAGCCGAGGGAAGGGTGTGTAGATATTCTCCGTCATCTCATTATCAAAAAAGAGGAGGTGTTTGGTGTCTTGCAAAGCTTTATGGTAGATAACTCCCCAGGGCCTGATGGGATCTGCCCCAGAATACTGAGGGAGGCAAGGGAAGAAATTGCTGGGGCCTTGACAGAAATCTTAGCATCCTCATTGGCTACAGGTGAGGTCCCAGAGGACTGGAGAATAGCCTATGTTGTTCCTTTGTTTAAGAAGGGTAGCAAGGATAATCCAGGAAATTATAGGCAGGTGAGCCTTACGTCAGTGGTAGGGAAATTATTAGAGAGGATTCTTCGGGACAGGATTTACTCCCATTTGGAAACAAATGGACTTATTAGCGAGAGGCAGCATAGTTTTGTGAAGGGCAGGTCGTGTCTCACTAATTTGATTGAGTTTTTTGAGGAAGTGAGAAAGATGATTGATGAAAGAAGGGCAGTGGAAGTTATCTATATGGACTTCAGTAAAGCCTTTGACAAGGTCCCTCATGGCAGACTGATACAAAAGGTGAAGTCACATGGGATCAGAGGGGAGCTGGCAAGATGGATACAGAACTGGCTCGGTCATAGAAGACAGAGGGCAGCAGTGGAAGGGTGCTTTTCTGAATGGAGGGATGTGACTAGTGGTGTTCCGCAGGGATCAGTGCTGGGACCTTTGCAGTTTGTAGTATATATAAATAATTTGGAGGAAAATGTAGCTGGTCTGATCAGTAAGTTTGCAAACGACACAAAGGTTGGTGGAGTTGCGGATAGTGATGAGGATTGTCAGAGGATACAGCAGGATATAGATCGGTTGGAGACTTGGGTGGAGAAATGGCAGATGGAGTTTAATCCGGACAAATGTGAGGTAATGCATTTTGGAAGGTCTAATGCAGGTGGGAGGTATACAGTAAATGGCAGAACCCTTAGGAGTATTGACAGGCAGAGAGATCTGGGTGTACAGGTCCACAGGTCACTGAAAGTGGCAACGCAGGTGGATAAGGTAGTCAAGAAGGCATACGGCATGCTTGCCTTAATCGGTTGGGGCATAGAGTATAAAAATTGACAAGTCATGCTGCAGGTGTACAGAATCTTAGTTCGGCCACACTTAGAATATTGCGCGCAATTCTGGTCGCCACACTACCAAAAGGACGTGGAGGCTTTGGAGAGGGTACAGGAGAGGTTTACCAGGATGTTGCCTGGTCTGGAGGGTATTAGCTATGAGGGGAGGTTGGATAAACTCGGATTGTTTTCACTGGAACGACGGAGGTGGAGGGGCGACATGATAAAGGTTTACAAAGTTATGAGCGGCATGGACAGAGTGGATAGTCAGAAGCTTTTTCCCAGAGTGGAAGAGTCAGTTACTTGGGGACACAGGTTTAAGGTGAGAGGGTCAAAGTTTAGAGAGGATGTGCGAGGCAAGTTCTTTACACAGAGGGTGGTGAGTGCCTGGAGCTTGTTGCCGGGGGAGGTGGTGGAAGCAGGTACCATAGAGTCGTTTAAGAGGTATCTTGACAAATACATGAATAGGATGGGAATAGAGGGATACGGACCCCGGAAGTGCAGAAGGTTTTAGTTTAGGCAGGTATCAAGATCGGCGCAGGCTTGGAGGGCCGAATGGCCTGTTCCTGTGCTGTACTGTTCTTTGTTCTTTGTTCTAACAGACCCGGGATCACTAAACACAAAACCCAGTCTGTTAATCACTTTTAGCGACTGGACTTTGTGTGTGTCCCACAACATCTCTCACACCTTCGATGTGTGAATAGAGCAAACCTGGTTCAAATTGAAATTATCCCAGTAAATGTACTTTACAGGAGCCTTTTGGTTAATGAAATTCAGTCGCTGAGACGCTTAAGGTGCCATCGTTATAAACCTGTCGTTAATTAATTCAAATCATTTCATTCACATTAAAAATTAAATTGGGATTTATGCTGTGGAAACGTTTACATATCTGGATCAATCAGCTTTTCTGCCGCATGCAATTCAGCCTTTTCCTGACACTCGTAATCAGGAGATGGTGCTATCACAGAAAGGGAAGATCAATGGGGCTTTAAGTCAGCACCTGATTCACACCATGATGAGTCTGATTTCCTTCCACTCTGATTAATGTTGTTCTTATCTACCATCATCTTCATGTACCCTGATTGTAAATGACTGGAATCATTGGTCCAATTGTCTTCTGTATGAGGTCACAGCCCTGGGCTCATGTGTGTTGTGTTGACCTTGGAGTGGCAGCTCAAAGGTATCTGAACAGGAGAATCAATGTCAGCGTAAGACAAAATGAGAGCAAGTGAGATAGAGACAGAGAGAGGGTGGGAGATAAACAGAGAGTGAAAGGTAGAGTGTGAGAGACAGACAGAGGGTAAGAGAGAGCGAGACAGAGGGGGAGATTCAGAGAGGGGGAGACACATACAGGGTGGGAGATAGACACAAACGGTGAGAGTGAAAGATAGAGACAGAGAGAGGGAGCAAGAGACTGACCACGAGAGACAGAGTGAATTTCAAAACTTGAGATTGATATATTTTTGTTCAGTTAGGTTATGAAAGGATGTGGAACCAACCTGGGTAAATGTAGTTGAAATACAGATCAGTCATGATGTTATTGAATGGTGGACCAGGCTGGAGGGACTGAATGGCCTCATTACGCTCATGTGTTCCTCTATTTTACAGATTCACTGAGACTGATGCCCTGAGGCTCTCCTTGCAATATCAGGACCTTCTCTTCGTGACAGTTATGGAGCAAGGATAATCAGGGTGGTCTAGACAGGACAACAACCTCCCCATCATAGACACCAGGTATCAAGTGATACATCTGGAGAGATGGCACTCTCCTCGGGACAGGATCAAAATGGTCCTCAAGTTAGTGTGAGATAGAGAAAAAATAATCAGAAAGATTACAGATAACTCACCAGAAGATTTTTTAATTTAAACTTTTGACATTTCACATGATGCGGATGATTTAGATCCCGAAGGACAGGTTGATCTATTTGGACATGCTGGTGTTTGAGGAAGAGTAGCAGGAACAGTGAATGTAAAGGAACGTGGGTGGATTGAAACAATGACTGAGGATCCGGACACTGGGAACAGACCATGGATTTCTAGGTACAGCTTCATGAATAAAATTGCTGATCGTTCACTAACTACCAATAATTCACTAACTCAGAAATGTCCCTTCAATAAATGTGCTGGTTAAAGTCACACATTAATTAATCAATTCACAGATTTCATCATCTCAAGTCAATGTTTAGAAATAGATGCATTAGAACTTGAAACACAGATTGTGGCAGTCGACCAAATGTCTGGATCCCCGTCAGTAGACAGAATGTCTGGAGCTCCATCCATAGACAGAATGTCTGGATCCCCCTCCCTAGACAGAATGTCTGGTCCTCTGTCCGTGGACAGAATGTCTGGATCTCCATCAGTAGACAGAATGTCCGGATCCCCGTAGGTGGACCAAATGTCTGGACCTCCATCCACAGGCAGAATATTTGGACCTCCATCTACAGACAGAATGTCTTAGCCTCCGTCCGTAGACAGAATCCTTACACTTCCGTCCACAGACAGAATGTCTGCTGGGCCTCTCTCTGATCTCTCAAAGCAGTTGTCCTGACACAAAGTGGGAGATGGTGAAAAGTTCTCCCACTCCCTGCACCAGGGAAGTGTCTGGTCCAAGTACATTGAGACACATTTCAAACTATTATCGTCAGATCCAGGTTAGCATCAATTTACTTCACATTCTATCATTGTACAGACCCATTCTCATTAAACAAAAGCCGACATCAGATCATGAACAGAGATTTATTCTCTGAAGGCAGCGTGAGTCTGGATCTGGGACAGGAAGTCACTGATGCTGAAGAATAATCCTGTAAATCAGTGGTTTTCAAACTGGGGTCTGTGAACCCCTGCCACTCCGTACAGATTTTCCAGGGGGTGTGTGGATTAATGGGAATGGGATCCATTTCCAGCAAGACTTTGGGAAGTGATCACTGGGCCAGCACTGGGGCTGAGGCAGTTCTGGAAACAGACATGTAACCGGATTAGCAATGCCTTGGACTGACTGAGAATCTCGAGAGAGAAGACGGGAGACCCCAGACACACCAGGAATGGATTCACAGGACTGGGGCTGGGGGAGGTGAGGAAGGAGCCGCCACATCAGCCTTGTTCAGAGGCCTGGAATGATGATTACTCTCAGCTTCATTCACTGTGTACGGCAGCTGGATCCGGAATAAAGCCGCAGTCCCAGTTCCTGGCGGTGTCCTGATGGCAGGAATGCTGAACACCAGGCAGTGAGTCAGAGATATTCCAGTGCACACAGGCTGGGAAACAGCAGAGGGGGAGAAAAATACCCTGAAACACTCAGCAACTGTGCAGTGAGTAGGCAGGTGGTGGAGGGTTACACCTGAAACTTACAACAGGAGCCACAAAGCCTAATCCCACTCCAGGAAGAGCAGGCAGGTGTCATGTGGTGAAGTATTTAACAGGCAGGTTGCTGAACCTGTCAAGTTATCTTTCAGCTGAAGGGAGGATAAAAGTTTTCACATCATCAATCACATCAATGTACACTATACTGGACAGTCCTGGTAAACTTTCCTGTAACTCCCTTTAACAGGTCACTGATGAATTTTACATTCAGAAATGTAAATGTGAAAGGAGGTTATAGTATAATTTAGATGGGGAGGGGTCCGTGATTACTAATCCATTTAAAAAGGGGTCCTTCAACCAAAACACTTTGAGAACCACTGCTGTCGATTTGATGTAACTCTATGTACTCAATGTAATGCGGGGTCAGTGGTGGAGTTCCACAGCAGGAGTGATCTCAGAGTAACTGTCGGGATTGTGCCGCCCGTGGATGTTGCAGATTGTGTATTTTTAGTTATCCTGGTGTCGAACACTCACAAATCAATAAAACAGGGAATTCCTGGAAACACGCTTCTTTATCCGAGGATCAAATATTTGTTGTATAATTGTACCAGCAGTTAACAGGCTTCTGTCAGCTCCTCTGTCTGCTATTTTAATGGCTTTAACCTGTTTCTTTGAAATGAATTTATTTAAAATGAGTTAATACCTGTCTTAAAATAGAACAGAGGCATTTAAAGGGAATGTGGATAAGCAGGATTGAGAAAGGAATAGAAGGATATGTTAATGGGATTAGAACAAGACGGATGGGAAGAGGCTGTGTGAGGCATTAACACTGACACAGACCAGTTGTGGTTGAATGGCCTGTTTCTGTGCTGTGAATCTATGTAAATCTATGTAAAAAGATTGGACTTGCAGGAAGAAGGCAGCCATATTTCCTGCCTGCCTTCAGGCCAATCAGTTTAACAGCATGTATTGGTTACTGTAGTGATATTGTGCTTACTGCCTTCTATATGTGGGTTCATCCATTACGGAAGGTACAGCAGGTATGCAGCCATAAGGCCCAACTTCAAATCCACAGACCAACAAGCTTACAGAATCACAGGTGCAATTTAGTCCAATCCTGCATATTGGAAACTACCTTTTACATCCATCTATAAACAGGTGCTGCATGTTCATCACAAACTGATTTATTTTTATGCTTTACAACAGGACACACCCTGGTGTCAGGTTTCTATGGATACCAGGATCTAGAAAATTCATTCAGGCAGAACAGTTTGTTCTGGTACTGCCTTACACGGATGTTACATTTTCTAATAGCGTTGTTCTCTCCAAAAAAAACCCACAACACTGCAAGTGAAGTGAAAAATTACAGCACTTTACAGTTGGGCCTTCTAATTTGACAGATGATCATTTCACACAAACATGTTGAACCCTCCACAAGTTACCCTGATATGGAAATAGGGAAAAGAAATGAGACCATTTTTTGTTGAAAAACTGTTTAAAGCAATGAAGTGATTTCAGAGAGCAGTAGCTTCAATTCGGTGAAAGACGCCCTTTGGTCTGCCCGAAACTTGCTGGTCTTCCAGCGAAAAGAATTGTCCACCACCGAATGTTGCAGACTGGCACATTCCAAGTTCCAGGACGACGTGCTGAGGGATGCACTAAAGCTTGGGGCAGCCGCAGCAAAGGCTCAATGGGGAAAGACCTCAGTGTAAGGTCCCCCCACCAAGCTGAACTGAGGGGCTGGATCCATGGAAAACCCCTCGAACTGTATTGGGAAAATTTTGTGTGCTGTAAATGTAAAAATGTATATGGCATGACAATGAAATGGAAAGGTTGTGAGGCAACTCATAATTGTATAGAAGGAAACTGATCACCTTTGCACTGTTTGTATTTTTTGACTTTTTGCTGGTTTAAACTGTTTGGGAATGTAATTTTTTGAGATTTTTATCAATAAAGTATATTTTGGAAAAAAAAAGTAGCTTCTTGAAAGCAAGGTTGGTTACCAGAGACAAGTGGATCATTTGGTAATTAACTCAAAAGGTTTTACCTGCTTCACTTCTTACATCCTTTACCTAAACCAGCACTGACTGGAGTTCCAATTTGTCAGTTTCCAAAATCCCAATGCTCTCTCCGTGATGCTGCAAATCATATTAAATTATTCAGACTTCTCATGAATTAATTCAATAACCAACACAAGAATCATCGGTTTAAAATTCATTTCAGAGTCTTAGAGTCATTTATTTATGACACTGACGGAGGCCATTCGGTCCATTGAGTCCATACCAGCTCTCTATGGAGCAATGCAGTCAGTCCCACTCCCCGGCTCGATCCCTGTAACCTTGCAAGTCTATTTCTGTCAGGTGGCCATCCAACTTCCTCGTGAAGTCATTGATCATCTTCGCTTTCACCACGCTTGTGGGCAGCGAGTTCCAGGTCATTACTTCCCACTGTGTAAAAAAGTGCTTCCTCATATTTCCCCTGCCTCTTCTGCCCAAAACTTTCAATCTGTGTCCCCTAGCCCTTGTACCATTTGTTAATGGGAACAGGTTTTCCTTGTCTAACTTATCTACTGACTTTCATAACCTTGTACACTTCTATTAAATCTCCACCCAGCTTTTCCAAGTTCCAACTGTAACTAAAATCCTCCAGCCCTGGAACCATTGTGGTAAATCTCCTCTGCACACTCTCAAGGACCCTCACATACTTCCTAAAGTGCAGTGACCAGAACTGCATGCAGTAATCCATTTGGCCCCTAACCAGAGCTATATAAAGGTTTAGCATACCTTCCCTGCTTTTGTACTCACTGCCTTGATTTATAAAGCCTAAGATCCCATATGCTTTACCAACCACTCTCTCAATATGTCCTGTCACCTTCAAAGATCTATGCACATGTACCCCCAGGTCCCTCTGACCCTGCACACTCTTTAGAACTGTGCCATTAGGTATACATTGCCTCTCCCTATTCCTTCTGTCAAAATGCATCAACTCATACATAACAGTATTAAATTCCATCTGTCACTTCTCTGCCCATTCTGCTGGCCTATCTATGTCCTGTTGCAAACAGTTCATATCATCCTCACTGTTTGCCTCACCTCCAAGTTTGGTGTAATCGGCAAATTTTGAGATTCTACTCTATATTCCAAGATCCACATATTTTATACATAGCAAGAAAAGCATTGATCCCAGCACATTCCCCAATCCAAAAAGCAACCATCTGCGACAACTCACTGTTTTCGGCCCTGAAGCCTATTTTCTTTCCAATTGGACACTGACCCTCCTATTCCATGAGCCTCAAGTTTGTTAACCAGCCTTTTATGTGGTGCCTTATCAAAGGCTTTCTTCAAATCCAATGGCGCAGTGGTTAGCACCGCAGCCTCACAGCTCCAGTGACCTGGGTTCAATTCTGGGTACTGCCTGTGCGGACTTTGCAAGTTCTCTCTGTGACCGCGTGGGTTTTCGCCGGGTGCCCTGGTTTCCTCCCACAGCCAAAGACTTGCAGGTTGATAGGTAAATTAGCCATTATAAATTGCCCCTAGTATAGGTAGGTGGTAGGGGAATTGAGGGAAGGTGGGGATGTGGTCGGAATATGGGATTAATGTAGGATTAGTGTAAATGGGTGGTTGATGGTTAGCACAGACTCGGTGGGCCAAAGGGCCTGTTTCAGTGCTGTATCTCTAAATAAAATAAATAAACAACATCCACTGCATTTCCTTCATCAACCTTCCCTGTTATTTCATCAAAAAATTCAATTAGATTAATCAAGCATGATCTGCCTTTTACAAATCCATGCTGGTTATCCTTAATTAAATCAAACCACTCTAAGTGTCCATTGATATTTTCCCTGATTATCATTTCTGAATCCTTATCCAACACTGATGTTAAATTAACGGGCATGGAGTTGCTTGGACTGTCCTTACACCCTTTCTTGAATCAGGGTGTTATTTGCCACTCTCCAATCCCCTTATCCAGGGAAGATTGGAGGATTATGGCAAGCCCTTCCTGGAGGGAGTCTGGAGCGGTGGTGGACCTCTGAGGAACCAACTACCGGCGAGCCTATCAAGTGAGACCCAGGCGCGGGGCCTTCAATTACCTGGAGGGGAGTTGGAGAGGCAGCGGATCCTGTGAGGAACCACAATTCAGGACAGATGAGAAGGTCATTGTGAGGGTACAGAGGAGATTACGTTCAAGATTTACCAGTTTATAAGCAAATGCAGAGGCAAGGAAAGGTGCAGGGCAGATCAAATAATAGGAAGCTGTGTTTGGTTGGAAGGCAGGAGTGATTAAATGGCAGAAGAGATGATGGTGCAAGGCAAAAGTGGGAGCAAACAACATTTAGAAGGCATAGATACCAGGAGTGAGACTTAAACCCAGGCAGACACATGTCTACTGGATTTTAAGTCCAACACCTTAACCACTCAGCCATCCTGATGCAGTAGCCAAATCCAACAAAACGAAATTTAATGTGATTCAGGTGCCATCTGGCCTTTTACAATCTACAATTATGACTCATCTCCCACGCTAAATTGGACCCTTCATGATCTTATAAACCTCAATCAGATCACCCCTCAGTCTAGGTTTCTCTCAGATGTGGGATACCAACTCTTTTAGTCTAACTTGATAACGAAGATGTCTTATACTGGGAATTAGTCTAACTTCTCTCCTCTGTACCCTTTCCAAGGCCTCAATATCACCCATCATGTGAGGAGACCAGGACTGGACACGATATTCCATGTGAGGCCTGACCAAGGTTTCATAAAAGGACAAATTCGGGACATCTCAGATACTGAAGGAGTCCGTGTCCAGAAGCAGCAAGACCTGGACAACATTCAGGCTTGGGCTGCTAAGTGGCAAGTAACATTCACAATACATAAGTACCAGGCAATGACCATCTCCAACAAGAGAGAATGTAACCAACTCCCTTTGACGTTCAACAGCATGACCATCGCTGAATCCCCCCACCATCAACATCCTGGGGGTTACCATTGACAGAAGCTTACTGGACCATCCATATAAATATTGTGGCACCAAGGGTAAATCAGAGGCTGGGAATTCTTGGAATTCTGCAATCAGTCACGTAGCTCTAGGCACTTGGTGAAAAGCTCATCAGGAGAGCTGGTGCAATGGACTGATCAGGTGTGCAGAAAAGTGGCAAATGGAGTTCAACTCGGAGAAGTGTGAAGTGATGCATTTGGGGAGGTCAAGCTGTCAAAGGAATACACTATTAGTGGGAGAATACTGAGAGCTGTAGAGGAAGTGAGGGACCTTGAAGTGAATGTCCACAAATCCCTGAAAGTAGCAGGACAGGTTGATAAGTTGGTTGAGAACGCTTATGGAATCATTTCCTTTATTAGCCGAGGTATAGAATATAAGAGCAGGGAGGTTATGCTGGAACTGGATGAATCTTTAGTTAAGCGCCAGCTTGACTTCTGTGTGCAGTTCTGGTCACCTCATTACAGAAAGGATGTAATTGCACTGAAGAGGATACAAAGGAGATTTACGAGGATGTTGCCAGGACTGGAAAAATGCAGCAATGAAGAAAAATTGGAAACCATAGAAACCATAGAAAAATTACGGCACAGAAGGAGGCCATTCAGCCCATTGTGTCCGTGCAGGCCGAAAAAAATCTAGCCGCCCAATCTAATCCCACCTTCCAAAACCTGGTCCATAGCCTTGCCGGTTACAGCACTTCAGGTGCATGTCCAGGTACCTTTTAAAAGAATTGAGGGTTTCTGCCGACACCACCATTCCTGGCAGTGAATTCCAGACACCCAGCACCCTCTGGGTGAAAACCTTTCTCCTCATGTCCCCTCTAATCCTTCTGCCAATCACCTTAAATCTGTGCCCCCTGGTAATTGACCTCTCCGCTAGGGGAAATAGGTCCTTCCTGTCTATTCTATCTGGGACCCTCATAATTTTTTACACCTCTATTAAGTCAACCCTCAGCCTCCTCTGTTCTAAGGAAAACAACCCTAGCCTATCCAATCTTTCCTCATAGCTACAACTTTTGAGTCCTGGCAACATTCTGGTAAATCTCCTCTGTACTCTCTCCAGTGCAATTATGTGCTTTCTGTAATGTGGTGACCAGAACTGTATGCAATTCTCCAACTGTGGCATAACCAGCATTTTATACAGTTCCAGCATTACATCCCTGCTTTTGAATTTTGATTGAAATTTGATTGAAATGTACAAAATTGTGAGGGGCCTGGATAGAGTGGATGGGAAGGGCTTATTTACCTTATCAGAGAGGTCAGTGACTAGGGGGTCATCGAATTAAAGTGATTAGTAGAATGATTAGAGGGGAGATGAGGAAACGTTTTTTCACCCAGAGGGTGCGAGGAGTCTGGAAATGAGTGCCTGCAAGGGTAGTTGAGGCAGAAACCCCCTACTCATTTAAAAGGTGTCTGGATGTGCACCTCGAGTGCCTGAACCTGCAGGGCTACGGACCAAATGTTGGACAATGGGATGAGGCTGGGTGACTCATTTTGTGACTGGTGCAGAGACGATGGACTAAGCAGCCTCTTTCTGTGCCGTCGACTTTCTATGATCCAATGCAGACACGATGGGCCGAATGGCCTGCTTCTGCACTGTAACAATTCTGTGATTCTTGACTCTCCAAAACTTGTCCATCTACAAGGCAGAAGTCAGGATGAGTGCAGCTCCAACAGCACTCTAGATGCTCAACATCATTCAGGACAAAGCAGCCCATTTGATTGTCACCCCATCCACCACCTCCATTCTCTCCCTCCATCACTGACACACGGTGGCAGCAGTGTGTACCATCTACAAGATGCAATGCTGCAACCCGCCAAGGCTCCTTTGACAGCACCTTCCAAACCCAAGACCTCCACCACCTTGAAGGACAAGGGCTGCAGATTCATGGAAACACCACCATCTGCAAATTCCCCTCCAAGTCACCCACCATCTGATCTCCAAATATATCGCTGTTCATTCACTGATGTTGGGTCAAAATCCTGGATCTCCCTTCCTAACAGCTCTGTGGGTGTACCTACACCACATGGAGTGCAGCAATTCAAGAAGGCAGCTCACCGCCACCTTGTCAAGGACAAATGGGGATGGGTAACAAATTCTGGCCTTCCCAGCGTCACTCACAACCCATGCAAGAATATGCCTCATCTTATGCTCAATTATCCTCTGAATGCAGCCCAACCCTCTATTTGCTCCAGCTATCACTTCACAGCATTGCTGCTGTAACATTAGAGATCTGTGCACTAGAACATCCAGATCTCTGCTCAAAATTATTTTCTTTCTCCACCTGCTTTAATGTTTTTCCCTGAAGGGTGTATGAATGTTGAGCATTCGCCCTGTCCACATGAATAACACTGCACTTACCCAAATTAAACATCATTTACCAGTCATGAACCCAATCTCCCAACACATTAAGATCAGCCTGAAACAGTCGAGTATCGTCTACAGTCTGAACACTCGCACAGATCTTCAAATCATCTGTAAATTTACAGATGGTGCCCCCTACACCTACATCCAGATCATTAATAGAAATAGTAAAGAGCAACAGTCCCAACACCGATCCCTGTGGGACACCACTGGTAACTGGTCTCCAAACAGATCCAGATCCATCTGTAACTACCTTCTGCCTACGTCCTGCCAGTCAGTTCCCAATCCAGCTCAATATATTACCACTGATACCAGGGACTTTAATCTTGTAGAGAAGCCTCTTGTGTGGAACCTTATCAAAATCTTTTGGATGAGATCAGCTAATTGAACACAGGCCGGATATTCGGCCTAGTCCTGTCCTGCTCTGTGTGTGGGTCTCAGGACTACAGAAGGTGAGATCAGTTCACTGAGCACAGGCCCTTCCTGCTCTATATGGTGCTCAGTACCTCATCAAATGAGAATAACTAACAAAGAACAAAGAAAATTACAGCACAGGAACAGGCCCTTCGGCCCTCCAAGCCTGCGCCGATCCAGATCCTCTATCTAAACATGTCGCCTATTTTCTAAGGGTCTGTATCTCTTTGCTTCCAGCCCATTCATGTATCTGTCTGGATACATCTTAAAAGACGCTATCGTGCCCGCGTCTACCACCTCCGCTGGCAACACACCACAGGCCATGGAGCCTCGGCCCATCCTCCCCTGATTGTGGTTCAGTGCCAACCAGGTCAGATCAGCTAATTCAGCACAGGCCGGAGATGGAAGCTGGACCTTTCCTGCTCTGGGGACTCCGTACCATACCAGGAGTGACGAAGTAAAATACCACACTCCGGGGATGGAGCCTGTGATTTCTCTGTTCTGTGTGGGGCTCTGTGCAACACCGTGTGAGATGAACTGTCATCCCTCAGGCTGAGGAAGGAGCCTGGGCCCAGTCTGTTCTGTGTGGCTCCTACCACACTGGGTGGGATCAGTTAACTCAACACAGGCCATGAATACAACCAAGCCCTTTCCTGCTCCGTGTGGCTCAGTATCACACCAGGTGGCATCAGTTAACACAGCACAGACTGGGGCTGGAGCCTGGGCCTGTCCTGCTCTGTGGACTCAGTAGCACAATCTGTGAGATGAACCTTTTTAGAAAGACTTTATTGTATTTAACTCTGTCCAACACTGTGAGGCAGCTTTCTGTGTTTATAAGAAGTGTAATTTATTGACTGGTCTCTTGGATCAAACAGGGTAACAGACAGAGGTCTGTGTGCAGAGGGTTTGGGGGTGAGCTCTAATTCCTAACCCTTTCTGGATTGTGAGGAATAAAGAATGAATGAGAGAGAGAGAATGTGGGAGAAGGGATGATGGAAGAATTTGTCCTTGAACCTGATTAAAAGTGGCTCAAACGCAAGATAATATTAAGATATCAAGAGCAGAACATTAACATAATCTGAGTTCCGCGATCTGGTCGGGTCCCATTCCCCTGAAGTGAGGAATGAACGGGTGAGGAAATTCCACCTGGAGTTATATTTGTCTCCAATGAAGATGAGTTCACAGTGAGGATGGAATAGCTCAGTTGGGAGAACACTAGATTGAAGAACCAGGATACAATCCCTGGTTTCATCAGTTTTAATTTGGTGACTCCTTCATTTTAAGTAGAGAGAATCAGAGGGGAGATTTTCCACTCTTGATCCCATGGGCTGAATTTTAAACTAACGGTGCGGCTCTCGGCAGAGGCACCGGAAGCAGGTGTCGTCACCACACAAGTGAAATGTGGCCGGCCGACCCCGATCCGGAGCAGCCGACCAATTAATGAAGGGGAGACCTGGGGCCCGTGGAATCAAGGACCAGAGGCAGGGAACGAGGTACCGATGGCACCGACATCTGACACAACGGCAGGTGCTGGCACCATATTAAAAGGGCTGCCAGCCCTGCATTCACTGCTGCCTGGTTTAAAGGAGTGTCTTCCTGAGAACCCTCTGCTGTCCCAGGACCCGTTCTGCTGCCTCTGCTGCCTGATGGGTAAGGAGCTGAACACGAACCTGCAGCGTCCATGACTGAAAGAAGACACCAGGTGGCCCCATGGTTTAGCGATGTCTCCCTGCATGTTCTCCTTCAGGCTGCAAGGGAAAGGCGGGAAATCCTCTTCCCCAGGGGCAGGAGGAGGAGACCTGCCCACCTGGCCAAGCAAGGTTGGCTAGAGGTATTGGGGGAGGTCAGCAGCTGTGGGTTCACCCCCAGGACATGGATCCAGTGCAGCAAGTGGGTCAATGACCTGATCCGGGCTGCTCAGGTGAGAACTCCAAACACTTTGGACCCTTTGGACATTGCATGTGGCAGAGTGAGAGGGAGTGTTTGGTGGAAAGGGAGTGACGACCCAGTCATGTGTATTGGGGAAGGGCAGCAGGACATGCTGCCTGAGGCTTGGCTGCATTTCAGTGAGAGGCGCACGTCAGTCATTGCATAACCTCACACAGTCCCTCGAGAGGGGCCGCATGCAGGAGACTTATGTGTGTCCCCATCATGGACTGCTGGACTATCACCATCAGAGATGTTGGGCTTGTCCCCGCTGGGAGACTAATTTTGTTCATCATTGTGTCTGCAGGAGAAGACAGCCCACAATTGGAAAGAGCGTGTCAAGACTGGCGGTGGAGTGCCTTATCTCCAATGTCCTCATCCCGATGGAGGAGGAGGCCATGGAACTGGCTGGGCAGCAAGGCAGCTGCTCCATAGCTGATGGAGAGACAGGGAGACCAACCCAAGAGAGTGAGTGAGCATCTCCTGGGGCACAAGGGAGCATCTGCTGCAAAGGAGCCACACTGCTCATCTGTTCACCACTGCATCAATGGAGCTGCACAGTAGGGGTGGTTGGAATGTCCCGATGGGAAGACCCTAACCCTTCAATGTCCCTGTTTTCACATGCAGGCCCGGATGAATGACAAGAGCGAAGAGCTGGAGAGACTGGGGGACAGCCGGACACCTCTGAGGAGGAGGAGGGAGCCTCAGAGGGTGCACCGTCACATCATTCCCCCGCATCCTCCACCAGCACAGAAACTCTGACACGGTGGGTATCCGATCGCGGTTAGATTCGAGCTCACAAGCTGGTGAGCACATCAGAGACAGGCCCGGGCAGCTGACGGAGGCTGTGACAGCCGAGGCCACTGACAGAGGGAGGACTGTGGGATGCCAGTCCCATGCTGAGTCCTAGGCTGATGACGTGCCTCTGGTGTCACCGGTAGCACTGGAAATGCTGCAGCTGCAGCGAGAGGTCAGGCAACATCTGGCAGAGATGCCAAAGGCTATGTGTACTCAAGCAAGGATGATGGAGGAGTCCATCCAGGCCTTGGGTGCTGCACTGTCTCTGATGGGGGTGTGTCTGGCTTCCTCCATTGAGAGATTGGTGACTGTCATGGAGAGCCAGATCCAGCCGACCAATCAGTGGTTGCCGGAGATGTTCGCAGACCTGCACTCCATCACTTCGTCCATGAGCTCGATCCAGTGGTGACAAGGTGAGAGGGGGGACGAGGCACCTGAACTCTCCACCAGGTCCACGTCCCTCTCAGGTCAGCAGGGAGGTACAAGTGTGTCTTATATGGTGGAGGAGCAGCTGGCTGCTACATCTGGGGTCTCCTCTCTGGGTGCTCCTGGTGTGGACAGTAGCTCCAAAGCCCCTCTGCCAGTGACACCAGTGATGCCAGCACCTCCATCATCCTCGATGACAGAGGGGGTCCCTGTACCTGTGCAGGAGGAACTCAGTGTGCCAGGGCCCTCCAGGCCTCAGGCAGTGAGAGGACAGCCGCCAATGTCATCCCAAGCCATGGGGCAGCAAGGTCAGCAGCCTGTCTCCACCTCAGCTGACAGAGCAGGGGGAAAACCATGTAGGAGCACCCGGAAAAGATTTCAGAAGAGCACCTAGATTCACTTTGGGATTCACGGGTGAATGTATATTCCAGATGGATGGGGTTGCGTTTGATGTCACATGGAATAAAGAAATGTTGTTCTCTCACTATGTCTCCTTCCTAGTGTTGATGCCCTTTGGGACTCCATTTAAATACTTCCTCCCAAGGGGCTGGAAGTGAGGGACCAAGCCCCGAGCTCACAAAGCTTCGGCCTTTCCACTGTGTGATGTGTACCTGGGCGCTGCAGTACAGAAGGAAGGAGGTGACAACAAGGCTGCTGAAAGCTAAGGCTTTATTGCTGTGGTTCCAGAAGGGGAGGTGGTGGCGTCGTGGTAATGTCACTGGACTAATAATCCAGAGGCTCAGGCTAATGCTTTGGGGACATGGGTTCGAATCCCACCATGGCAGATGGTGAAATTTGAATTCAATTAATAAAAAATCTGGAATTAATAGCCATTCTAATGGTGACCATGAAACCATTGTCAATTGTTGTAAAAACCCATCTAGTTCACTAATGCCCTTCGGGAAGGAAACCTGCCATCCTTCCCTGGTCTGGCCTATATGTGACTCCAGACCCACAGCAATGTGGTTGACTCTTAAATGCCCTCTGAAATGGCCTAGCAAGCCACTCAGTTCAAAGGCAATTAGGGATGGGCAATAAATGCTGACCTAGCCAGCGATGCCCACATCCCACGAACGAATAAAAAAAAATGAATTTTTAAAAAAGGGGGTAAGGCTCAAGGGAAACGTGCATGTATAAGGGTGTCTCGTGTCTCTCTTGGTGGCTTTCCTGCTGTGCCTGAGGCCCTTCATCTGGCATTGCCTGGCATCCTCCGCATCCTCATCATCAGAGGAGGCATTGCACTCCATGATATCCTCACTGGTCAACACCTCACCCCTCTGTAGTGCCAGATTGTGCAGTGCACAGCAAACCACCATGATACGTGAGACCCTCGCTAGGGCATACTGAAGGGATCCACTGGATTGCTCTCGGCACCTGAATCTCATCTTCAAGAATCCAATGGCATCCTCGATGGTCGCTCGGGTGGCAGGTGTTGTACCTCTCCTCTGCATCTGTGCGTGGGTTCCTCACAGGCGTCAGTAGCCATGTCCTCAGTGGGTAGCCCTTGTCCCAAGGATCCATCTCTGAAGGCACATGGGGGTGGGGGCACGGAAAAGTTCTGTCACCTGGGACTGCCTTGCTATACAGGTGTTGTGGCTGCTTCCTGGGAATCATGCATACGCCTGTAGGATACATTTACGGTGATCGCAGACCAGTTGCATACTGAGCAAGTGGAAACCCTTCCTGTTGAAGGCTGCTGGCTGGTCTGCAGAAGCCTTGATGGCCAAGTATGTACAGTCAATGACACCCTACACCTGGGGGAATCCAGTGATGGTCCCGAATCCTATAGCCCTCTCAGCTTGACTGTTTGGATCAAAGCACACATAGTCGCCGGCCCTCCTGAACAGGACATTGGTGATGTTGATGTACTGATTCACCACAGACTGTGAGGTTCTGCACCTATCTCCAGTGGATCCCTGCAACGATCTGGTGGTGTAGGAGTTCAGTGGCACAGCGACACTGGCATCAGATGCCCACCAAGACCCATGGGGCCAACTGCACCATGGCAGAGAGATCAGTGACGACCTCCATGGAGAGGTGCAGTCTGCGGAGACACTGTCACTCGGGCATTTGCAGGTAGTTGAACCTCGGCTGATGTGTTCCTCTGCCTCCTTCTCCAGCCTTTTGTTCAAGGCTGGCCCTCCTGTGGGCCCCCAAGCTGCTGTGGTGCCTGCATCTCCCTCCCTCTCTCTCATAGAGTCATACAGCACTGAAACAGGCCCTTCAGCCCACCGAGTCTGTGATGACCAACAACCACCCATTTATATAATCCTACATTAATCCCATATTTCCTACCACATCCCCACCATTCTCCTCGCACCCACCTACACTAGGGGCACTTTACAATGGCCAATTTACCTATCAACCTGCAAGTTTCTGGCTGTGGGAGAAAACCAGAGCACCTAGCGGAAACCCACGCAGTCACAGAGAGAACTTGCAAAGTCTGCACAGGCAGTGCCCAGAACTGAACCCGGGTTGCGGAAGTGCAGAAAGTTTTAGTTTAGACATGCATCAAGATCGAGCAGGCTTGGAGGGCCAAATGTCCTGTTCCTGTGCTGTACTGTTCTTTGTTCTTTGTCAGGCTGCGGTGCTAACCACTATGCAGCCACTGTACCTCCTCAATGGGAGCCTCGAATCCAGGGTGAATGAGGCCCATGACAGGTTAGCCTTCCCTGAGTGCAAGGCCTTCACAGTAAACAACACCCAGCCACCTTTACCTCACTTGTCACCCTCAATGAGGTGGCACTGCCCCAATGGCACCCTGGTGTGGCTCCGCCTGCAGAGCTGCCACCTTAGCCCCCAATCCTGACAGTGTTTCCCGATGCCCTTTCCCCCTCCACCCTTGCTGCCAAGTGATGCTACCTCACCCAATGGCTTCCTAGTGAAGCCAACACTCAGCTCCCACTTCCCAGTCACCTCCTTTAACCAGGCGAGGCTGTGAAGCCCCGAGGTTCCCATGTGCCATTGTTCAATTGGACCCAGTGAATAAAACTGCTGACAATCAGATTTAAACACCTGAAACACCTTCTCGCCATGTGGATGTGTGAAGTCCGCCCTCCATGTCAGCCGCCGACAAAAAGATCCGGTCCGATGTCTTCTGTCCCTAGTTCAGAACAGATTTGACAGAGTTAGAATCATAGAATGTAACTTTTATTCTGGATGAGTGAGAGGAATACATCACACTTTGGGGCTTTTGTAAGAGGATTTATTGATAAACCTGGGATTTGAGAGGAAGCTGGTTCATGGTTTACAGAAAAAATTCAGCCCCTGGGGTGCAGCCAACAGCTGCACCGTCCAATAACAGACAGGACGGGGACACTGTCTCAGGCCCAGTGAGCTCAGTCGATGAAAGCATGAAACTCCGAATCTCAAGCTTTTGAGTTTGAGCCCCATGGTGGGTGTTTATTTTTCCTGTTTCGGCTGATTTTACAGGCATTCTCCAGCTCTGAATTCCTCGGCAGTGAATTCAAGGAGTGTTTGAAATGAGATTCAACAGCATTATCTGAAAGTCTCTCCTTGATTCAGGACTCTTACCTCTCTCCAGCATCTCACTGCTAAAGATTGAACTTTATCGCATTTCATTCTCAGCTGGGGGTCAGTGTGGATCAGTGAGACTTCTGACTGTCTCTCCCTTCACAATCTATCAGTGTTGAGAAAGTAATGGGGAATATTACTCACATGTTGTAATGTTTTATAAACACTTGAGTGTATTTCACGCTGTGTCTAACAGTGTGAGGTCCCCCCTAGTGTGTCAACTTCCTATGTTTACCAACACTTCAGCACAACATTCACATAATGTGAGCTCTGAGATCTGTTCAGATCCCATTCCCAAGAGTTGGAAAGTGGGATTGGGCTGGATCGCTCTTTTTCAGCTGGCACAGACACGATTGCTATATGGTCTTCTTCTGTGCCATAAAGTTTCTCCATTTTCTATGTTCTATAAATTGAGGTGTGATTGGGAGGGGCAATTCCACCAGGGTTATATTTTCTTCCAAAACAATGGTGGCACAGTGGCGCAGTGGTTAGCACTGCAGCCTCACAGCTCCAGCGACTAGGGTTCAGTTCTGGGCACTATCTGTGTAGAGTTTGTAAGCCACACAGTCTGTGGCTGTGTGGGTTTCCGCCGGGTGCTCTGGTTTCCTCCCACAGCCAAAGAAATGCAGGTTGATAGGTAAAATTGGCCATTGTAAATTGCCCCTAGTGTAGGTAGGTGGTAGGAGAATGGTGGGGATGTGGCAGAGAATATGGGGCTAATGTAGGATTAGCATAAATGGGTGGTTGTTGGTTGGCACAGACTCGGTGGGCCGAAGGGCCTGTTTCAGTGCTGTATCTCTAAATAAATAAATAAATGACACAAAGGATACTTCACTGTGAGACTGAAATAGCTCAGTTGGGAGAGTGTTAGACTGAAGATCTCTGGTTCAGTCTGGAGTTCCGTCAGTTCTCCTTTATTCTGCATTGGCCTTTGGTTTCGATCCTCGAGCTGCACAATTTTTACTGAAATTATTTACCCAGCATTGAAGGATTGGGTTGGACTGGAATAGAGAGACATCAAGGATGGGAAATATTTATATCTTCTGTATTTAGCTTATTCACTACAGAGTGTTTCCTGACAACACAGAGCATGTGCAGAGCGATCGTCGACATCATCAGTGCATCCAAACATTTGTCAGCTTGCCAGTATGAATCTGCGCATGCGTGCACCGACGTCACCACGCACCGACACAAGACGGAATGACGTCCAAACATTGCCTCACCCCTCAGTGGCTGCGATCGTCATTTCCATTCCCCACAAAATACCCTGCTTCGGCCGCTCACTCCCGGCCTCGCTGCTTCTGTCCCCTGGACCGCTGCCATCCCACCTCCACCTCAGTTTAGCTTATTCACTATCTCATTCCGTCCTTTCCCCCAGCTTTTGACTCTCTCGGGGCCTGGTGAACATTTGATTTGATGCAATTGTCCTAAACTGAAGCCTTTCCACATCTCTGGGCGGTCAGATACACTCTGTCTGTTTGTTCCTGCTTGTGACCATTAACGGGAACAGCCGCAAATTCAACCTTTATCAGCAAACGGAAGATTATTAAAATGTATTCTGGATTACTCCAGCCCAGTGACAAAGATGCAATGGATGTTATTCAAAATAAGTTCTCTGACATTCTGTGTGCATCTAAAAGTTGGACTTGAAGTGTTCGGAAAACATGTCAAAGTAATAACTGAACATCTGCCAGCACTTACGGCGTTCAAATCCACAGCCTCGGTATTATTAACACTGCGTTCTCGTCAACTGAACTAAGGAGCTGTGCAGACGGAGCCGGGTGTGGGATGAGACCCACGCTGGGTCGTTTGTGTTTTACTTCACACACTTGCTGACAGAGTTATTGTATAAACAATGGAGATAGCACATCCCTGAAACATTGTTCCGATAGAAAACTGAGAAATAAGAACTGAGCGTGGAAATTGAACGGATCCAGAAATAAGAACTTTAATCTATTAAAGTCGATTTTGAAATTGAACAATACACGAACAGTTCCGAAAGGTCACTGACCCGAAACATTAACTCTGCTTCTCTTTCAACAGATGCTGCCAGACCTGCTGAGTGGTTCCAGCATTTCTTGTTTTTATCCCAACAGAGCGAACTCTCTTCTGATATAAAATCCAGCAGCTTGAGCTGCTGTAAAACTTCACTGAGCCTGACGTGATTTGAACACGCAACCCTTTGATGTGGAGTCAGACGCGCTACCGTTGCGCCACAAGCTCACAAACAGAGAGCTGTGTCCCATTCTTGATAGAATCACTTCTTGTTTCGATTCAGTGAATTGCAATTTAATTCAATCCTCATCTGCTCTCCACTCTGTCAGTTCAATACTTTATTCAAACTGATACTTGGAGTTCTGTTTTACAGGGTGTCTTCTGTTTAAGTATTTACTGGACTCACTACTCTGATTAATCAGACTTTTTGCTGCTAACTGCTGCTTGATACAAAGTGCCCATGAGTTCAGGAATTTCTCCTGGGGAACTGAGTCGGATTTGGCTCAACCATTAAATCCACAAAGTTATTGTCACTGCTGCTGTGCAGGATTTAAAGGAAGGGATTGACCCAAAATGGTTTTAAATGATTACTGACAAATCAGGGCAAAAGGCAGGGCTGACTCCTGTCCGAAATACTGATCAAAACTTTCAGTTTTAAGGAGGTGATGGAGTGTTACAGGTGGAGGAGTTTAGGCAGGAATTCCAGAACACCAGGCTTATATAAATATTGCATCATTTTCTCATGTACCTGCTATTGGACCAGAGGATTTTCCAAAATTTTACATCAACATAAATAAGGTTATTAGAAGCAAGTAAAAATCATTAAAATGGTCCAACATGTTCTGGATTGTTTTCTCTAATACCAGCTGTACAATCACCACAAATTTAATGTAGCTTCACACGGTGGGATTGCGTGTTCCAGTTCTATAAATGCACTTTGAACCCAATAACTTGATTTATTTCTAATGGGTTGGCTGGAGGTACATGATCATCTAAATATTTAAGAATTTTATGTGAAATGAATGCAAGGAAAAGCATTAGGGTGTGATTTACTGGATAACAGCGGAGCTGGCAATGTTTGGGAAATACTTGCTTGCAGCCAAAGCACACATTGACAATTTGGAATTGTGTGACAATGAATCCTAAATGAGGAAAATAGACTCTGCCTCTGTCACCAGGTGGGCTTAAAACACCAACGCTACAGGTAATAGCTGAACACACTAACCGATTGTATGACAGAGTTAGTCGCTATCATTAAGTACCCTGAGCCAGGGTGGCAACGAACAGATCTCTTCCCCGTTCCACACGATTTCCGACATGTTCGCTGTACCTTCTACTGTGAAAACAGACACAAAATATTTGTGTAAACTCTACCATTTTCTTTCTCCCCACAATAAATTTCTTGTCTCTGCATCGAAGGAATCTGTTTGTTATTGTTGAGCTTTTTGTATACTAGTAAAACCTTTTATAACTTGTTTCTTGACAGTTTACTCTCAGATTCCATTTTCTCCCTCTTTATCAATTTCCTACTCCTCATTTGGTGTTTTTTTTTAAATCCTCCCAATTCTTAATATTAATATTAACTTGGCATCAGGTGGCAGGACTGTATCTCCAACGCAGAAGTCCTCAAGGCAGCCAACATTAACAACAACAACAAACAAGAACAAAGAACAGTACAGCACAGGAACAGGCCATTCGGCCCTCCAAGCCTGCGCTGATCTTGATGCCTGCCTAAACTAACACCTTCTGCACTTCCGGGGCCCATATCCCTCTATTCCCTTCCTATTCATATATTTGCCAAGATGTCTCTTAAACGTCGCTATCGTATCTGCTTCCACCACCTCCCCTGGCAGCAAGTTCCAGGCACTCACCACCCTCTGTGTAAAAAACTTGCCTCGCACATCCCCTCTAAACTTTACCCCTCGCACCTTAAACCTATGTCCCCTAGTAACTGACTCTTCCTCAGCATATACACCCGACTGAGCAGCGGCACTTGAGATAGCTTGGCCATGTGAGCCGCATGGAAGATGGCAGGATCCCCAAGGACGCATTGTACAGCGAGCTCGTCACTGGTATCAGACCCACCAGCCGTCCATGTCTCCAATTTAAAGACGTCTACAAACGGGACATGAAGCCCTGTGACATTGACCACAATCGAAGAGACTTAGCAGTTGGCAGGAAAAAAGACAGAAATGTAAGGAGAGAACCAACTGTGTATCAGCCTTGACAACCAATTTTATCTGCAGCACCTGTGGAAGAGTCTGTCGCTCTAGAATTGGTCTTTATAGCCACTCCAGGCACTGCTTCTCAAACCACTGACCACCTCCAGGTGCTTACCCACTGTCTCTCGAGACAGGGAGGCCAAAGAAGAATATTATCTTGTGTTTGAGACACTTTTAATCAGCTTCATGGACAAATTCTTCAATCATCCCTTCTCCCACATTGCTTCTCCCTCTTTCATTGATTCTTTATTCCTTACAATCCAGAAATGGTTAGGAATCAGAGCTCACCCCCGAATTCTCTGCACACACCCCGCACCACCATCCACACCCCACCACCCAACCGTCTTTTACCCTGTTGGATCCAAGAGAGCACTCAATAAATGACACTCTATATAAACACAGAGAGCTGCCTCACAATGTTGGACACAGAGTGTTTATAAAAGGTATTCACAGATCGTGTTACTGAGTCCACAGAGCAGGACAGGCCCAGGCTCCAGCCCCAGTCTGTGCTGTGTTAGCTGATGTCACCTGGTGTGATACCGAGTCACACAGAGCAGGAAAGGGCCTGGTTGTATTCATGGCCTGTGTTGAGTGAACTGATCGCACCCAGTGTGGTACGGAGTCACACAGAACAGAATGGGCCCAGGCTCCTTCCTCAGCCTGAGGGATGATAGTTCATCTCACACGGTGTTGTACAGAGCCCCACACAGAACAGGAAAATCCCAGGCTCCATCCCCAGCCTGTGGTATTTTACTTTATCACACCTGGTATGGTACGGAGCCCCCAGAGCAGGAAAGATCCAGGTTCCATCTCTGGCCTGTGTTGAATTAGCTGATCTGACCTGGTTGGCACTGAACCACAATCAGGGGAGGATGGGCCGAGGCTCCCTGGCCTGTGGTGTGTTAGTTATTCTCATTTGATGAGGCACTGAGCACCATATAGAGCAGGAAGGGCCTGTGCTCAATGAACTGATCTCACCCTTCAGGGAAAAGGACTAAAGAAGGTTGAGAAAGAAAATAATCTCAAGCAGTTCTCTGGGTGTTCCATTGCACAGATCTCTAAAGGTACATGAGCAATACTGTGAAGTGATAGCTGGAGTAAATAGATTAATGTGAATATACTGCCAGGACAGCAGGTGAATAACTTTGGGATGTTTTTACAATGGTGCAAAAACCCCTGAACAGGAACCAGGAGAATTTCTTCTTTCCTTTATTTGGTTTCCCTTCTCAGACTTCAGCTTGTCTTTTGCTGGCTTCCCACGTTCTGTCATTATTGAGTAGCCTTTGCAAGTTTAACAATTTGCCAATTTGCTCTCTCTAAGAGCTTGCCATCTTAGTCTTGATGATTTGCAGGTCATAATGATCTGGGAGATGATGTTTTGTCCATGTTTGTGAAGTTGTAATTCTGGCTCAGACTTCTGAGTCTTATCATGTAGTGGTCAAGAGTCTCACATTTAGCTTGCCTTGTTTGCCTGAAGACATAAATTTCATAGTGAGGATTTGCCCTTTGTTGAGAATATCTTGTTAGAGCATTCTTCACTGCATCATAATCATCATCGCTTCCGGTGTCTCTGAGTGTATTGAAAGTATTGTCGACTTTTAGTTCAGCAGAGTGTAGGAGTAACGTTCTCTTTCTTCGGGGTGTATTGATATCGAATGCCCCTTTCGGAGTTCAAATCTTGCTAAGTATTTTCTCCAGTGTGGCCCTGGATTACTGTGTGTCTCTGTAAAGGCTGGAAAGACTGGCTGTCATTGTACACACATGGTGATTGCTATTTATTTAAATCTGAAATTGTCAATGCAAGTCTTCTGTATTTCCCTGGTTGTCTGTGTGGTTTCCTTTTTTGATCCTCAATGCCAGAGAAATATGGTGTTGTGCTGTGTTCATAAGTCTTCATTAAATGATGCCCCAGGCTTTATATTCAAATTAAATACAAACAGTACTTATCATCTTACTTATCGACATGATCTCAGGTCCAGGTCTTTTCCTTACTGGTGTGTGTGTGTGTGTGTGTGTGTATGCGTGTGTGTGTATGATATGTGTGTGTATGCGTGCATGTGTGTGCGCGTGTGTGCGCGTGTATGTGCACGTGTGCCTCTATGTGTGTGTGTGTACATGTGTGTGTATGTGTGTGTGCATGTGCGCGCATGTGCATGTGCGTGTATGTGTGTGTGTGCGCGCGTGTGCCTCTATGTGTTTGCATGCATGTGTGTGTGCGTGTGTACATGCATTGCAAGCCATGTGTTGAATGCGTCTGTCAAAATGGAGTTTCTTCACAAATGTATGATGATGGCATGAGTTGCAGCAGTGGCTTGGTCTCGAAAAGAATACAGTTTCTCAAAGGTGAAGTCACCATTACACTACATTGCAGACAGTGAGCAGCCCTGTTGTTGACTCCTTCCTTCTGCACTGCAGCACCCAGGTACACATTGCACAGTGGCAAGACCAAAGCTTTGTGAGCTCGGGGCTTGGTCCCTCACTTCCAGCCCCTTGGGAGGAAGGGTTTAAATGACGTCCCATCTGGAATGTACATCTGGAATGAACATTCACCCTTGAACCCCTCAGTGAATCAAGGTGTTCTTCTTAAATATTTTCCGGGTGCTCCTACGTGGTGCTCCCCCCGCTCTGTCAGCTGAGGTGGAGACAGGCTGCTGACCTTGCTGCCCCATGGCTTGGGATGACATTGGCGGCCATCCTCTTGCTGCCTGAGGCCTGGAGGGCCCCGGCACACTGAGGGCCTCCTGCACAGGTACAGGGACCCCCTCTGTCATCGAGGGTGATGGAGGCAGGCACTGGCATCACTGGTGTCACTGGCAGAGGGGCTTTGGAGCTACTGTCCACACCAGGAGCACCCAGAGAGGACACCCCCAGATTTAGCAGCCAGCTGCTCCTCCCCCTTATAAGACACACTTGTACCTCCCTGCTGACCTGAGAGGGACGTGGACCTGGTGGAGTGTTCAGGTGCCTCGTCCCCCCTCTCACCTTGTCACCGCTGGATGGAGCTCATGGACAAAGTGATGGAGTGCAGGTCTGCGAACATCTCCAGCAGCCACTGATTGGTCGGCTGGATCTGGCTCTCCATGACAGTCACCAATCTCTCAATGGAGGAAGCCAGACACACCCCCATCAGAGACAGTGCAGCACCCAAGGCCTGGATGGACTCCTCCATCATCCGTGCTTGGGTACACATAGCCTCTGGCAAATCTGCCAGATGTTGCCTGACCTCTCACTGCAGCTGCAGCATTTCCCGTGTTGCTGATGACACCAGCGGCACGTTATCAGCTTCAACTCGCTGATAGTTTTGGAACTGAGCAGATTTCCTTTGCTTGATTCTAAAACATGGAACTCAGTCTGACATGGGGACCCATGGGAGGATTTAAAATAACTTGGATGATCCCTAGGACTGGTGGAGGAGTATTCAATACCTCTATTTATTTGCTAACCACAAGTAACAGAGAAAACAGAAACTGTAATTGAACAAGCCGATATCTAAAATCTTCTCCCATTGATCAGATACTCTCGCAATATGTCTTGCCACCTTCAAAGATTGATGCACATGAACCCCAAGTCCCTCTATTCCAGTACACTCTTTAGAACTGTGCCATTAAGTATATATTGCCTCAGCCTATTCCTTCTGCTAAAATGCATCACCTCACACTCGTCACTATTAAATTCCATCTGCCACCTGTCTGCCCATTCTGCTAGCCTATCACTGTCCTGTTGCAGGCAGTTCATTTCATATCACTGTTTGCCACTCCTCCATGTTTGGTGTCATTGGGATATTTTGAGATTCTACTCTATATTCCAAGATCCAAGTCATTTATCTGCAGCAAAAAAAGCAGTGGTTTTAGCACTGACCCTTGGGGAACAGCACTGTCGACTATCCTCCAGTCTGACCGAGAACCATTTAATACTTTCTTTTAATTTCCAAAATATACTTTATTCATAAAAATCTGTATAAATTACATTCCCAAACAGTTCAAAACAGTATCAAGTCAAAAAATACAAACAGTGCAAAGGTGATCAGCTTCCTTCTTTACAATCATGAGTTGCCTCACAACCCTTCCATTTCATTGTCATGCCATATACATTTTTACATTTTACAGCACACAAACTTTTCCTGATACAGTTCGAGGGGTTTCCCATGGATCCAGCTCCTCAGTTCAGCTTGGTGGGGGGACCTTACACAGTGGTCTTTCCCCATTGAGCCTTTGCTGCGGCTGCCCTAAGCTTTAGTGCGTCCCTCACCACGTAGTCCTGGACCTTGGAATGTGCCAGTCTGCAACATTCGGTGGTGGACAACTCTTTGCGCTGGAAGACCAGCAGGTTTCGGGCAGACCAAAGGGCGTCTTTCACCGAATTGATAGTCCTCCAGCAGCAGTTGATGTTTGTCTCGGTGTGTGTCCCTGGGAACAGCCCGTAGAGCACAGACTCCTGTGTTACAGAGCTGCTTGGGATGAACCTCGACAAAAACCACTGCATCTCTTTCCACACCTGCTTTGCTAAGGCACATACCAGTAGGAGGTGGGCAACGGTCTCTTCCCCACCACAGACACCGCGGGAGCATTGCGCGGAGGGGGAGAGACTTCGGGTGTGCATGAAGGATCTGACGAGGAGGGCCCTTCTCACCACGAGCCAAGCTACATCTTGGTGCTTTCTTGAAAGTTCTGGTGATGAGGCATTCCGCCAAATGACTTTGACGGTCTGCTCGGGGAACCATCATACAGGATCCACCGTCTCCTTTCCCCGTTGGGCCTTGAGGACATTCTGTGCAGACGACTGCCTGATGGATCGGTGGTCAAAGGTGTTTTCCCGCAGAAACTGCTCCACGAAGGATAGGTGGTACGGCACGGTCCAACTGCATGGAGTGTTCCACGGCAATGTGACCAGGCCCATCCTTCGCAACACCGGGGACAGATACAACCTCAGCACGTAGTGACACTTGGAGTTGGCGTACTGGAGGTCTACACACAGCTTGATGCAGCCGCACACGAAGGTGGTCATCAGGATGAGGGCGACGTTGGGTACATTTTTCCCGCCCTCATTCAGAGATTTGAACATCGTGTCCCTCCGGACCCGGTCCATTTTAGATCCCCAGATGAAGCGGAAAATGGCTCAGGTGACCACCACAGCGCAGGAGTGGGGTATGGGCCAGACCTGCGCCACATACAGCAACAACGTGAGCGCCTCGCACCTGATGACCAGGTTCTTACCCACAATGGAGAGAGATCGCTGCCTCCACATGCCCAACTTTTGTCGTACCTTGGCTACTCGCTCCTCCCAGGTTTTGGTGCACGCCCCGGCCCTTCCGAACCATATCCCCAGCACCTTCAGGTAATCCGACCTGACGGTGAAGTGGACAAAGGATCGGTCAGCCCAGTTCCCAAAGAACATGGCCTCGCTCTTGCCGTGGGTAACTTTGGCTCCCGAGGCCAGTTCGAACTGGTCGCAGATGCTCATCAGTCTGCGCACGGACAGCGGATCCGAGCAGAAGACGGCGACGTCATCCATGTACAGGAGGGAGGTTTTCACCTGAGTGCCTCCGCTTCCTGGGATTGTCACCCCTCTTATGCTCGCATCCTTCCTAACAAAGAACCATTTAATACGACTCGCTATTTTCTGTCCTTAATCCAATTTTGTACAAAGCTGCCTGATTGTCGGTGCTGTTACTCAGTGTCCTTGTGCCATTGTGCAGTGAGGGTGAGTCTGTCAGCACGTGTGTTGCTGAGTCTGGGATCCTTGAGCAATCTGACTACAATCGTATTTTTCCAAAAAAAATTGGGGAAATGAACATATTTCACGAACAGGCAGCTGGAATTTGAAACAGCCAGTGGCAGAGTGGCACAGCGGAAGTGTGTTGGGCCCTTACCCAGAGGTCGAAACCATTCTCTGCTATTTTGTAGTAACACAAACAGGTCACTTTCAAAACATCTAGTGTTTATCCACAATGACATCATGCTTCTTACTTTACTGCAATGAGCTTTTTTCTTCCAGAGATCATATCAATCAGCAACAAATCTCACAAATCACCGAGTCTCTCCCCCTTTGTCAACCCCTTCCTGCAGAGTCTCCGTTCCACCACCAGATGGTGATGTTGGCCACAATAAATCCAGGGCAAATGGTCACAGTGAGGAGACGGTCAGCAACAGAAAATAAAACAGTAACAGGGAAAACCTTGACACAAAAACAGGGGACATCTTTACACAACAGAAAACATATTTACACAACAGGAAATACCTTGACACAACAGGGAGAACTCAATAAAATATAAATGCCTAGATTCTCCATCTCAGTCTTGTTGTCTGTCTGTTTCTCTCTCTCTGCGTCCCTCACTTTTGCTTCCTCACAGTCTATTGCTTTTCTGTGTGTTTTTCTCTCTGTCCCATTGTCGATGGTGTTACTCAGCGTCCTTGTCACATTGTGTAACCAGGCTGAGCTTCCCAGAACCTGTGTTGCTGTAATAAAAACAGAAAATGCTTGAAATACTCAGCAGGTCTGGCAGCATCTGTGGAGAAAGAAACAAAGTTAACGTGAGCTAACGAAACAGATCTGAAATGTTAACTGTTCTCTCTGCACAGATGCTGCCAGACCTGCTGACTATTTCAAGCATTTTCTGTTTATGTTTCAGATTTCCAGCATCTGCAGTATTTTGCTTTTGTACGTGTGTTGCTATGTCTGGGACTGTTTGAGTGCAATGCTATTGCTTTATAAACAGCGTTGAAACAAACATTTATCTCGTTAACACACAGCACTAATACACAGCTGGATATAAACAGCAGCCTGCAGCAGAGGGTGCAGTGGAAGTTTATTAACACAAATAATTCACCAACACTATATTTACTGCTATCCTCAATCACACCACACTTCATCTTAACACGTTTTACTCTTTATTTACATCAACTTCTTGCTTCCAGTAAACACTTCAATTTGGAACACAGCTTCCAAATCACCTTTATTCACAAACCCGAACACAAACTTCAAATGCTGCAAACACACACTCGCCCAGATTTTCCCCTTTCTGTCAACCCATTCCTGCATCACTGCCTCTCCACCAGCAGTTGTCGCTAGAATCATACAATCAGAGAATGGCGAAAGCACAGAAGGTGGCCGTTCGGCCTGTCGAACCCGTGCTGGCTCTCTGCTGGAGCAACTCACCTCGTCTCACTCCACAATCAGTTCAATTTTGGTGGTGGGAAAACTTCTCAAAAGAATAATTCGGGACAAAATTAATAGTCCCACGGACAAATGTGGGTTAATTCCAGAAAGTCAGCATGGATTTCTTAAGGGAAAATCATGTTTAACTGTCCTGCTGGAGTTTTTTGATGAGGTAACAGAGAGGGATGATGAGGGCAATGCTGTTGATGTGGTGTACATGGAATTTCAAAAGGTCTGGCAGCATCTGAAAGGTCACTGACGTGAAATGTTAACTCTGCTTCTCTCTCCACAGATGCTGCCAGACCTGCTGAGTATTTCCAGCACATTTTGTTTATATTTCAGATTTCTAGCATCTGCAGTATTTTTATTTAGTTGACTATCAAAAGGAGTTTGAAACAGTGCAACACAACAGACTTGTGAGCTAAGTTATAACTCATGGAATAAAAGGGACAGTAGTAACATGGATATGGAATTGGCTGAGTGACAGGAAACAAAGAGTAGTGAGCAATGGATATTTTTCAGGCGAGAGGAAGGTTTGCAGTGGAGTTCCCCAGGAGTCAGTGTTTGGGCCCTCGCCTTTCCTGATATATGTGAATGACCTAGACCTGAGTGCACAGGGCACAATTTCAAAGGTTATGGATGATACGAAAATAGGAAGCATTGTGAACTGTAAGGAGGATAGTGTCAAACTTCAAAAGGACATAGACAAGTTGGTGGAATGGGAGGACAGATGACAGGTGAAGGTCAATGTAGAGAAATGTGAATTGATTCATTTTGGTAGGAAGAACATGGAGAGACAATATCGAATAAAGGGTACAATTCTAAAGGGGGTGCAGGAGCAGAAGGACCTGGGGGTATAAGTCATCCAAGGTGGTGGAATTGGTGGAGAGAGCGGTTAATAAAGCATACAGTGATAGAGGCATAGAGTACAAGAACAAGGAGGTCATGTTGAACTTGTATAAGACACGAGCCTTAGCTGAAATACTGAGTCCAGTTCTGGGCGCACACTTTAGGAAAGATGTGAAGGCGTTGGAGAGATTGTGGAAAAGATTCATGAGAATATTTCCAGGGCTGGGGCAGCACAGTGGTGCAGTGGTGAGCACTGCAGCCTCACTGCTCCAGAGACATGGGTTTGATTCTGGGTACTGCCTGTACGGAGTTTGAAAGTTCTCCCTGTGACCACGTGGGTTTTCACCGGGTACTCTGGTTTCCTCCCACAGCCAAAGACTTGCAGGTTGATAGGTAAATTGGTCATTCCAAATTATTCCCAGTGGTGGCAGGGATTACTGCAGGGTTAGGATCAATGAGTGGTTGTTGTTCAGCACAGACTTGGTGGGCCAAATGGCCTGTTTCAGTGCTGTATCTCTAAATAATAAATAAATAAAAATAAATGAGGAACTTCAGTTATGAAGATAGATTGGAGAAGTTAGGACTGTTTTCCTTGGAGAAAAGAAGGCGAAGAGGAGATTTCATAGTGGTATTCAAAATGATGAGGGGTGTGGACAGAGTGGATAGGGAGAAACTGTTCCCACTTGTGAAAGGATCGAGAACGAGAGGGCACAGATTTAAAGTCATTGGTAAAAGAAGCAAAAGCGACATGAGGAAAATCTTTTTCACGCAGCGAGTGGTTAAAGAATGAACTGCCTGAGAATGTGATGGAGGCAGGTTCAATTGAAGAATTCAAAGGGGAATTAGAATGTTATATGAAAAGGAAGAATGTGCAGGATTATGGGGAGAAGACGGGGAAGTGACATGAGGTGAATTGCTCATTTGGAGAGTCAGTGCAGACACGATGGGCCAAATGGCCTCCTTCGGGGCAATAACAATTCTGTGATTCCAATATTCAAGACATTTATATATAATAAAAGCAAAATACTGCGGATGCTGGAAATCTGAAATAAAAACAAGAAATGTTGGGAATACTCAGCAGGTCTGGCAGCATCTGTGGAGAGAGAAGCAGAGTTAACGTTTCAGGTCAGTGACCCTTCTTCAGAAATAATAAATATTAGAAATGTAAAAGGTTATCAGCAAGTAAAGTGGGGGTGGGGCAAAGGAGAAGGTGTAAATAGGACAAGGTCACAGAATAGCTGACCAGAAGGTCATGGAGCAAAGGCAAACGATATGTTAATGGTGTGTTGAAAGACAAAGCATTGGTACAGCGTGATGCCACTACCAAACGCATCTTCCCCTCCCTTCTCCTGTCAGCCTCATTAGTTCTGTGAATAATACAATGATTTAATAGACAAAGTTTTGAAACATTCCTGCCCATAAATCTTGATAACAGAGAGTGTGTGGATCTCCTGACTCAGAATGTTTAATGGACACAGTCCTCAGATCCGACAAGGAATCCCTGAACATCCACAGTAAAGACAGTGTGGATGAGGAAATGTAAGAGCCGGGAGCTGAAACTCAGGGACGGCCGAGCTCTCCTGTCATTGAGCTTGTGTGTCTGCTCTGCTCGCCGCACTTCCGGCTCTACTTTGTTTCCAATGAAAAGATGAAAAGGGCCGTTCGGTTTTCCTCTCACTGACAGCGTGTTTCACTCGGGTTAATATAACCCGGGACTTTTGCTGCTGAAATGAATTCTGCAAGGTCCCAGCAAACACACCGGCTCCCTCCTTTCTCCCCTCTTTCTATCGGATTGTTTTACCAGGAGGGGCTCAATAATAACAAACCCCCTGCAGGGAATGACTGCAAATTGAGCATCTAAATGGGGCAAGTGGGCAGCTTTCTGGGTTCTAGGTTCCCCCTACCCCGCCCCTCCCTCCCTCCAGTCCAAGCCCCTCTTCACTTTCTTTGGGACTTTGATGAGGGTGAAATGGGGAAAGTTCCCATTGATGTTTGAATGCTGAATTGCTGCAGAGATCTGCGCACGCGCGCTGTAGCCCCGCCCCCTGTGAGAAGTCACAATGAGGAGTGGAGCGCATGCGCAGACTTTCCCCAACCCAGTCTGTGAGGCCATTCACTCAATCAGGGCAAGATGCTTTAAATCAGCTGCTAATGGAGACTTCCCGGGCCCGGGGGAAGGGAACAAACAGCATCTGCTTCCAGCAGCCACTGCTTTGGGAGCGTGTCCGCAGATGTGCTCAGAGATTAGCATTGAGTGGTGGGAAGTTGAGGGGGAGTCGGGGAGTGTTTGTAACAGACACTGTGGAGCAGGAGCTGCTCCCGGAACATGGAGTGAGCCGGGGACACGGGGAAGGGAGAGTTCATTCTCGGACAGTGTCTGTACAGGCTCAGGGAGACACAATGGGAAGAAATCACTATTGAAAATCACTGACAATTTCACCACCCAAAGGAGAGGGAATTTTCCTGCTTTAGTTCCAGTCTCTCACTGTTTGTTGGATTGTGAACAGTGGAGGAAAAATAGCCGCAAAATAACGATGTGGACAGTTAGACAAAGAACATTTATTGCAGACACCAGGTGAGAAGTGTGAAAGGCACATTTTAAATAGTGGCTGCTTGTTTTCCGTTGAAATAGAAATGTGACTGTGTAAAGGTCACTGCTCGATCGGACAGTCCCAGTCATTGAGCAGTGCAGGGCTTGTGTTGTTTCTGAATGTCACAAACTTGTTGTAAAACCTCTGCAAACACCTGGTAAACAGAAGCTGAATGCTGCAGTACTGCAGTGGAGTCAGACACTGATACTGTTTGTGTTCCTGGTTTTCAATTTGTGATTGTTCATAATGATTATTATTGGGACGATTACATTGATCGCTTTTGTATCTTCTATCTCACCAGTTCTTTCATTCCTGCAGGAAAATACATGAAGGAACCTGAATGGATGTGGTGATTCCTGGACACAAGGAAAAGTGCAGTGATCTCGTTCCAACACACAGTCGGTACAGGATCACTCCCAAAGCACAGATATACTGCCAGCTCATCAGTTCCACTGGAACAAACAATGAAGTAGTCAGACAGACACTGATCCCAAAGTCGAGAGACACATTTTCAATCCGACAGTCAAACAACAGCAGGAGAGACAGAAGTTGTTTCCATTTCACTCCAATTCAGTACAGCTGACAGGTTGATACATCAATCGCAGTCCAAAAACAAACTCACTATCAGATCTCAATAAACTCTGTCACCATGGTTACATTTTAAATCTAAAATCTGAAATAGAACAGACAAAATTTACATGATTGAAAGGTACAGAATGAATGCAAGGAGGCTTCAAGGGGATTTGGACAGGCTAAGTGAATGGGCTAGAACATAGCAGATGGAATATCATGTGAATAAGTGTGAAGTTCTCCACTTTGGTAGAATAAACAGAAAGACAGAGTATTTCTTAAATGGTGAGAGGCTGGGAAGTGTCGATGTCCAAAGGGACCTGGGTGTCCTTGTTCATGAGACACTAAAAGTTAGTGTGCAGGTGCAGAAAGCAATTAAGAGGCAACTGGTATGTTGGCTTCATTGAAAGGGGATTTGAGTGCATGAGTAAAGATGTATTGCTTCAATTGTATAAAGTCTAGATGAGACCGCACCTGGAATATTCCGTACAATTTTAGTTTCCTTATCTAAGGAAGGATAGACTTGTCATAGAGGGAGTGCAACGGAGATTCACCAGACTAATCCCCTGGGATGGTGGGGTTGTCTTCTGATGAGAGACTGCAGAAACTGGGCCGAAATTCTCTAGAGTTTTGAAGAATGAGAGGTGATCTCATTGAAACTTTCAAAGTTCTTACAGGGTGTCACAGGGTAGATATGGATCGGATGTTTCCTCTGTCTAGTGCGTCTAGAACAAGGGGACACAGTCTCAGAATAAGGGCAGGCCATTTGAGACTGAGATGAGCAGGAATTTCTTTGCTCAGAGGGTGGGAAATCTGTGGAATTCTTTATCCCAGAGGGCTGTGGAGGCTCAATCATTGAACATATTCAAGACAGAAATCGATAGATTATGGCATAGAGGTAGATGATCAGCAACAATCTGTTTGAATGGTGGAGCAGGCTCGATGGGCTGAATGGCCGAATGCCCCTATTTCCTATGAATCCCATAATGTACATCAGACGTTAGACCATGTTATGCATTACATACCAGTTCAAAAATCCCACAGAGATTAAGACTGAAAGATACAGTATCAATTCCATTACTACAAAATGAAGGACTTGGAGCTTGCAGACCAGCCCATGTATAAGATTGAAAGTTATATTTTCATTCACAATCGTTTTCACAGAACTGAATATTAAATACCAATCCACAACTTGTACAGGACTACCAAATAAAACCTACAACTGTAAAATGCAGTTAATACATATTTTAAATTAAACACAAGGCAAACAAATATTGATACATTAAGAGAGCGGGAAACAGTGAAAGCGAAGCGGAGCATAAAGAGCCCAGGAGAGGGAGAAAGATTTCACTCGGAGAGCAGGGAACAGCGAGAGCAGACGTCAAAAAAGGCAAAGGAATACACAATTAACGGGAGAACACTGAATGGCGTAGAGGAAGTGAGAGACGTTGGAGTGAATGTCCACAGATCCCTGAAGTAGCAGGACAGGTCAATAAGGTGGTTCAGCTGGTATATGGAATCCTTTCCTTTATTAACTGAGGTACAGAATATAAGGGTGATCTGGGTGTCCATGTCAATAAGTCACTGAAAGCTAACATGCAGGTGCAGCAAGCAATTAGGAAGGCTATTGGTATGTTAGCCTTTATCACAAGAGGATTTGAGTACAGGAATAGTGAATTCTTGCTTCAATTGGAAAGAACCTTGCTGAGACCGCACTTGGAGTACTGTGTGCAGTTTTGGTCTCCTTACCTTAGGAAGGATATTATTGCCACAGAGGGAGTGCAACAAAGGTTCATCAGACTTATTCCTGGGATGGTGCGAATGTCCTGTGAAGAGAGATTGGGGAAACGGGCTGTATTCTCTAGAGTTTCAAAGAATGAGAGGTGATCCCATTGAAACCCTCAAAATACTTAAAGGACAGTCAGGGTAGATGCAGCTAAGATGTTTCTCCTGGTTGGGGAGTCGAAAACCAGAGGGTGCAATTTCAAAATAAGGATGAAACCACTTAGGACAGAGATGAGGAGAAATGTTGTTACTCAGAGGGTTGTGAATCTTTGGAATTCTTTACCCCAGAGGGCTGTGGAAGCTCAGTCATTGAGTATGTTTAAAGCAGAGATTGACAGTTTTCTAAATACAAATGACATAAGGGAATATGAGGAAAGTGTGGGGAAATAGGCATTGAAGTGGATGATCAGCCATGATCATATTGAATGGTGGGGCAGGCTTGATGGGCTGAATGGCCGACTCCTGCTCCTATGTTCCTATGTTCCTAACTCCACATGATCGGTGAGGCACAGCTTCAGGCCGACTTGGTGGGTGGTGCAAACAGATATCACTGCTTCTGGTCTTCACCAGAACAGAGAGTGAGATGTAACATTGATCATCAAACAGACTGTGAGAGAATACAACAGAATAAAACACATGGAGAGACACTGTGGAATAACAAATAGATTTGATTGGAATGTTGAATTTTGATTGGAATGGATAAAACAGCAGATTAAATTGGGATTCTCATCATTATATTGATCTGGGACAGAAAAGAGAAACTGGTGGGAAGAAGGAAGAAAAGAAAGGATGGAACTGTTCAGTTTTTCTGAGTTTTTTCACCCACCCATCAAAGCTGGATTTTAAAAAAAGATGCAAATAACAAAGAATTTCACCAAAAAGGGAGATTAAATGCTGCCGAAACCTTGGATCGAATGATACCCCACAGGGCGGCACAGTGGTGCAGTGGTTAGCCTCACAGCTCCAGGGACCCGGGTTCGATTCTGGGTACCACCTGTGCGGAGTTTGCAAGTTCTCCCTGTGTCTGCGTGGGTTTCTTCCGGGTGCTCTGGTTTCCTCCCACATGCCAAAGACTTGCAGGTTGATAGGTTAATTGGCCATTATAAATTTCCCCTAGTATAGGTAGGTGGTAGGGAAATATATAGGGACAGGTGGGGATGTGACAGGAATATGGGATTAGTGTAGGATTAGTATAAATGGGTGGTTGATGGTCGGCACAGACTCTGTGGGCCGATGGGCCTGTTTCAGTGCTGTATCTCTAAACTAAACAGATCACCTGTTTAACTGTCTCCTCACTGGGGGATTTCAATCAGTGAGTAATATTATTCTCTACCTTTTTTTTTGTTAAATGAACCCAGAACTGTCACTTGGAGTTAATATCTGTGTTTCCACTCCTGAAGAACAAAAGTGTGAATTTCTCAATATTTTTTGGACACATTTCCTGCTGGAAGAACTAAGAACTCTTTTCTAATTTACACAATACTATATACACACTCATCAAGCCTCCGAAGCTAGCATCCTTGGTGCTGCTCTCTCTTCCAAACCTCATCTCATGTGACTGTTACATCATCACTCTGACAGTGGGAGGGGTTGATCCCACTGTTTTCAGCATTAACCCTTTACATCCTTATACTACACTGTCTGTTCAAAAAAATTGGGTGGAGGGAACCTCTTTCATTTATTGAAACACCAACAGCTGCCAGTTGAATATCAACTCAACCCATCAGAGAGAGAGAGAGAGAGAGAGAGAGAGAGAGAGAGACTGTCATAGAACTTCCTGCATCCAGTCCTGACCCTGTCACACTCAGCAGATGCTCACCCAGACCCCACTCTCATCAACACTGAATACTGTTACCGAGACCCTTCAAATACTGTTTATAAAAAGGTAGAACAGGTCAAAGTTCACACAGCTGTATTGAATAGAACAAAGTTTAATATTTTCTCACCGTCTGTCGGTAACCACATGAGACATAGGTTTTCTTATTTGCTTCCTTTGATTTTTCTTGTTCCTGACTGACAAATATTCCAAACCTCGGATCAACCCTCCCACTTGCGTCATGTCCCAGTCACGGTTGAAAGCAACACATAACGACACAAACACTCTGAAACATACAACGCAGTCACACTTTCCTTCAGTGAGATTAATGTCGAGCTGTTTTCCAGGTTGAATGTAACTGTGAACAAACTTCTATCAAAGAAGTTGCCTTTGGCGTATCAGCACTGAATTTCTGTGCAAGGAGGAACAGCCATTCCAAACTCACATCCTTCACAAAGGCTGTTTTCTCCTGTGACTGAAATTCATTATGTAATTTGAATTCTAAGTCAAATTTCACAAGACAGAAATGTAAATGAAAGATCAGGAAGCTTCTAAAGCACACTGCAAATGTGCAATAAGGCTCTGCTGGGAGTTGAACCCAGGATCTCCTGCTTACTGGACAGGTGCTGTAACCAACTAAGCCAGAGAGCCAGATTGAAAAGGATTGTGCAGTTGAAATCAGAGAAGGGCACTATTTATTCTCATCCCACTTCTCCACTGGTCACAACATATTTTAACTTTTCCCACTTCCAGATACAGTCGATCATATACTGTATTTTTCCCAGAACTGAGAATGAATGTTTTGGAAGTAAATACATAATTCAATTTTTTCCAAAAGTTTACAGAATACAACATGTGAGTAATATTCCCCATTGCTTTCTCAGCACTGATGGATTGTGAAGCGGGAGACAGCCAGAAGTCCCACTGAGCCGCACTGACCCTGAGCTGAGAAGGAAATGAGATAAAGTTCAATTCTTCGCAGCAAGATGCTGCAGAGAGATAAGAGTCCTGAATCAAAGTGAGACTTTCTCATACTGTTGTTGAATTTCACGTCAAACAATCCTTGTACTCTCTGCTAATGAAGCCAAAAAAAAGGGAAAAACAGAATGGCACTCAAACTCACAACCCTGAGATTAAAAGTCTCATGTTCGACTGACTGAACTGTCACTTCTACTCGGTCTCTTATTGGATGGATGCAACTGTATGCTCCAACGCTGGGGCAGCTTTCAAATCCTCCCATGGATCCACATGTCAGACTGAGTTCCATGTTGTAGACTCAAGCAAAGGAAATTTGCTCACTTCCAAAACTATCAGTGAGTTGAAGCTTATTACGATCAACATCATCAGAGGTCAGAACTACCTGGTGAAAGAAAACACCCTGAAGAAGGATCCACAATTATTCAAACAAATCGACAAAGTGAAAAACAAAAAATCGATGAGTTAATCCAAGACAAACAACAGAAACACAGAAGAATTCCATTCCATACCAGAACCCAGTCCTGTTGTTTTTGGATCCAGCTCTCAGTTACTGCTTCACCTTCATACACACACTTGGCAATCTGTACATTTAGTTCATTTCAATTTTGTCAACAGGCTCTTTGAATCCAGTTCTCTGGTCCTCAAACAGGCTCCGTGTGAAAGTCAACTCCGCTTTTTGTAAGGCTGCAACCAATCGATGACCTTCAACTAAAAATGCAAATGAAGTAGGAGTCATGCAGGATTTGAAACTAGGATCTCTCACATGCTATCCAATTACACATCGAAAATGAAAACCATACCCCTGGGCCAACAAGACACTTACAAAGAGCCTTATTTTTAGCACTCTTTAGAAATGTGTCATTAAGTATATATTGCCTCTCCCTATCCCTTCTGCGAAAGTCTATCACCTCACACTAGTCACTATTAAATTCTATCTGCCACCTGTCTGCCCATTCTGCTAGCCTATCACTGTCCTGTTGCAGGCAGTTCATTTCATCCTCACTATTTACCACTCCTCCAGGTTTGGTGTTATCAGCATATTTTGAGATTCTACTCTATTTTCCAAGATCCTAGTCATTTACATATAGCAGAAAAAGCAGTGGTTCTCGCAGTGACCATTGGAGAACACCCACTGTCGACTATCCTCCAGTCTGACAAAGAACCGTTTACTATGATTCGCTATTTTCTGTCCTTAAGGCAATTTTCTATCCAATTGGACAGGGAGTCTCCTATTGCATGAACCTCACTTTTGTTAACCACCCTTTTATGTGGTACCTTAGAACAGTACAGCACAGTACAGGCCCTTCGGCCCACGATGTTGTGCCGACACTTTAAACTACTCTAAGATCAAACTACCTACATGCCCTTCATTCTACTATCATCCATGTACCTATCCAAGAGTCGCTTAAATGCCCCTAATGTATCTGCTTCTTCTACCACCGCTGGCAGTGCATTCCACGCACCCACCACTCTCTCTGTAAAGAACCTACCTCTGACATCTCCCCTAAACCTTCTGCCAATCACCTTAAAATTATGCCCCCTGGTGATAGCCCTTTCCGCCCTGCGAAAAAAGTCTCTGGCTATCCACTCTATCTATGCCTCTCATCAAGTGGTACACCTCTATCAAGTCACCTCTCATCCTTCTTCACTTCAATGAGAAAAGCCCGAGCTCCCTCAACCTTTCTTCATAAGACATGCCCTCCAGTCCAGGCAGCATCCTGGTAAATCTCCTCTGCACCCTCTCTAAAGCTTCCACATCCTTCCTATAATGAGGCGACCAGAACTGAACACAATATTCCAAGTGTAGTCTAACCAGGGCTTTACAGAGCTGCAGCATATCCTCGTGGCTCTTAAACTCAATCCCCTTCTCATCCATTCTTAATCCATCCATCCATCCTTTCTTAAAATCCATATCAACAACATTCGCTGCATCATCTTCCTGTTAGTTCATCAAAAAATGCAGTTAGTCAAGCATGAACTCCCATTTATAAATCCATGCTCACTCTCCTTAATTAACTCAAATCTCTCCAAGTGACTGTTGATTTTTTTCCCTAATTATTGTTCCTAAAACCTTACTCACCACTGCTGTTAATCTAACTGGCCTGTAGTTACCTGGATTGTCCTTACACCCTTTGTTGAAATAGCAAGTCACATTTGCCACTGTTCAATCCTCTGGCACCTCCACAGTGCTTTTTGGGAGGGTGTTCCTGGTTTTTGACCCTGCAACAGTGAAGGAATGGCGGTATAGTGCCAAGTCAGGATGGTGTGTGACTTGGAGGGGAACTTGAAGGTGGTAATGTTCCCATGCGTCTGCTGCCTTTATCCTTCCAGGTGGTAGTGTTTGTGGGTTGGAAGGTGCTGTTGAAGGAGGCTTGGCAAGTTGCTGCAGTTCATCTTGTAAATGTTACACACTGCTGCCACTCTGCACTGGTGCTAGAGGGAATGAATGTTTAAGGTGGTGGATGGGGTGCCAATCAAGTGGGCTGCTTTGACCTGATGGTGTCAATCTCTTGAGTGTTGTTGGAGCTGCACTCATCCAGGCATGAGTATTCCATCACATTTCTGACTTGTGCCTTGTAGGTAGTGGGCAGGCTTTGGCGAGTCAAGAGATGAGTTAGTCGCCACAGAGTTCCCAGCCTCATGACCCGCTCTTGTAGTTGTAGCTGTAGTTGTAGTAGTAATAGGCAATCGTCCGTCTCAGAAGACGATGGGCTACGCCCGGGGTGTACGTCACTTCTGTATTAAGCATCGTTTGTTGTGGCTGTAGAGGACGACTCGTGAGTGACAATCCCTTCCACAGCTGGTACAGATGAATATCATTGGCCCGAGGTCGACTGATAATTTTTCCTTCCTCTGAGCTCTCTTTGCCCCCAACTGGTCATTTCTTTTGTCCTCTGCTTTTCCCATGGTCTTCCTGAATGCCTTTCTCCAGGAATTCCAGTTAGCAGGAAGGACTTCCCATGCATCGACTCCAATCCCAGTCTGCTTGAGATCTCGCTTGCAGATGTCCTTGTATCATAGACGTGGGTGACCTGTTGGTCTCGTGCTGATAGCAAGCTCACCAAAGAGTGTGTCTTTGGCAAAGCGACCGTCATCCATTCAGCACACATGACCCAGTCAACAGAGTCACCGCTGACTCAAGAGGGCAAACATGCTGCAGATCCCTGCACGCTGGTGTACTTCTGCATTCGGCACTCTGTCCTGCCCGGAGATGCCCAATATCCATCTGAGACAGCGGAGGTGGAAGCTGTTCAGCTGCTTTTCTTGAATTGCATAAGTTGTTGATGCTTCTCTCCTATAAAAGAGGGTGCTGAGAACACAAGCCTGGTACACGCAGAGCTTTATATTTTCGATCAGTTTGCTGTCGGTTCATACTCGTCTTCTCAACTTTGACATGACAGCTGCAGCATTGACAATCCTGGTGCTGATTTCAGCATCAAGGGACAGATTGCTGGTGATTGTTGATCCAAGGTATGTGAAGCTGTTGACAACCTCCAAAGTGAGGCTGTCGATGTTGATGGAAGGTGGAGTCTCTACGTCCTGGCCCATAACTTTGATCTTCCTGATGCTGATCATCAGTCCAAACTCCTTGCAGGCCAGGGATAAGCGATCTACAAGCTGCTGCAAGTGAACTTCATTATGGGATTTCAGCACAGCGTCATCAGCAAACAGCAACTCACGGACTAGGAATTTACCCACTTTGGTCATGGCGCACAGTCTTGCCAAGTTGAACAGCTTGTCGTCAGCTCTGGTATGCAGGTGGACACCCCCATCTGAGTCACTGAAAGTGTAAAATAGCAGAATGGAGAAGAGTATGCTAATTGTAAAGATGTGAGCTGTGAGGAGCTTACAACCTGCTTTACTCCACTGCTGATCTTGAAAGTGTCTGATGTTGCTCCTTTGTAACTGACGGAACTGTGCATGTTCTCGTGGAAAGAAATGACGCCCAAGAGTTCAGGAGGGCAGCCTAGTTTCCACAGCAGTTTGAAGAGTCCGTCTCTGCTGACAAGATCGAAGGCCTTGGTGATGTCTATAAAGACAATGTAGAGTGGTCTGTCCTGTTCACAGTACTTCTCCTGTAACTGCCGACGTGAGAAAATCATGTCGACTGTCGATCTACCAGCTCTGAAGCTGCACTGAGACTCAGGATAGATGTGTGATGCCAGGGTCTTCAATCTGGTCAGAGCAATGTGAGCAAAGACCTTCCCCACAATACTTAGCAAGCAGATGCCTCGGTAATTTCTGCAGTCACTGCGATTTCCCCCTTATTTTTGTACAAGGTGACAATATTTGCATCACGTATGTTTTGAGGTGCAGATCTTTCCTTCCAACAGAGACACAGAAGTTCATGGAGATGCTGCAGCAGAGCCGCTTTTCCACTTTTGATGATTCCAGGTGGAATAACATCATTTCCCGGGGCTTTACTACAGGCAAGAAGGTCAATGGCCTTGTTGAGCTCCACTATGGAGGGCTCACTGTCCAGTTCCTCCATGACAGGGAAATCTGGAATGGCGCTGAGAGCTACTTCAATGACAATGTTCTCCGTTATGTAGAGTTCAAGGTAATGCTCCAAACACCTTTCCATCTGCTTGTTAGGTTCAGTGATGATCACCCCTCTCTTTGTCTTCAAAGGTGCTGATTTAGTTACTGCTGGTCCCATTGCTTTCTTAATTCCTTCATACATCCCTCCAGCATCCCCGGATTCAGCAGCAGATTGTATGCTGTTGCAGAGTTTTAACCAGTATTGATTAACCAGCAGTGCCGAGCAGTTTTTTTTTTAATTTATAAAATATACTTTATTCATAAAAATCTGTAAAAAATACATTACTAAACAGTTTCAAACAGCACCAAGTCAAAAAATGCAAACAGCACAAGGGAGATCAGTTTCCTTCAATACAATCATGAGTTGCCTCACAACCCTTCCATTTGATTTGTCATACCATAGACATTTTTACATTTTACAGCAAATGAAAATTTTCCCAATACAGTTCGAGGGGTTTCTGATGGATCCAGCCCCTCAGTTCAACTTGGTGGGGGGACCATACACTGTGGTCTTTCCCCATTGAGCCTTTGCTGCGGCTGCCCCAAGCTGTAGTGCGTCCCTCAGCACGTAGTCCTGGACCTTGGAATGTGCCAGTCTGCAGCATTCGATCATGGACAACTCTTTGCTCTGGAAGACCAGCAAGTTTCGGGCAGACCAAAGAGCATCTTTCACCGAATTGATAGTCCTCCAGCAGCAGTTGATGTTTGTCTCGGTGTGCGTCCCTGGGAACAACCCGCAGAGCACAGACTCCTGTGTTACAGAGCTGATTGGGATGAACCTCAACAAAAACCACTGCATCTCTTTCCACACCTGCTTTGCAAAGACACATTCCAGAAGGAGGTGGGCCGAGCAGTCTGCAGAGACCTGTTTCTGGAAGCTCTGAGAGCATCGAGATTTTGTTTGCTGGGGACTGGTTTGTAGTTCATGAGGACTCTCCTCTTAGTTGCAATAACTGACTCTATTTCACTCCAATAAGCCTCAAACCAGTCAGCATTCCTCCCATCTCTTTTTCCATACACAGTGAGTGCATTGTTGTTTGAAAGTGCCTGATCAAGGATGTTGAGGAACTCCTGGGTCCTTTCTGGATCAGTGGTTCGGCGAGTGTTGATCTGAGGACGACCTTTCTTCATGGATGGGTGAAGCTTCCTTGTCTGAAGCCTGACCTTGTTACACACCAGGGAGTGATCAGTTTCACAGTCAGCACTGTGATAGCTGCGAGTGATGAGGACACTGCTGAGGGTGGTAGGTCTGGTGATGATAAGGTCTAGCTGGTGCCAGTGGCGTGATCTCAGATGTCTCCAGGACACCCTGTGGCACAGCTTGACCTGGAAGTAGCTGTTCATCACACAGAATCCATGCTGACAGCATAGCTCCAGCAACCTCTGTCCATTTTTGTTCATCTTGCCAAGCCCCTGGTGCCCTATGCTCGTTGGCCAAGCTGTAGTCAGTACCCAAGCTTGTGTTGAAGTCTCCTGGAAGGTACAAACCCTCGGTGCTGGGAATTCTACTGATGGCAGTGTCAAGTGTCACATAGAATTGATCCTTGACATCTAGGGTGGAGGTGAGTGTCGGGACATAGGTGCACATGAGATTAACTGGGCCCGAGCTTGTTGACAAGTGAAGAGTAGGAAGTGTCTCTGAGCCAACTGTGGGGGGTGGGGGGGGGTTCACTCATCGCAAGTAGCATGTTTTTTTACTGTGAAACCCACTCCAGGCTCACGAGTTGCCTCTTGGGCATTCCCCTTGCCAGAAGAAGGTGTTCCTGCAGAACAGCAATGTCCACATTGAGTCTTGTGAGTTCTTTGTACTTCACAGCTGTCTTGTGTGTGTCATCAACCTGCAGAAGGTTGTCGGTAAGGCCAGGACACATGGTCCTCACGTTCCAGTTTGTGATGAAAAGGACTGGTGTCTTCTTTGTTAAGTTTGTCTTGCCTGGTGCACAGATTATCGATCCACCTGTTGAGAGATGACTCTCTGAGCTCCAAGCACCCATTGAAGCAAGCAGGTTGTGGCAGGATAGCAACTAACTGACTGGGGTTACCCAGCTTGGAGTAGGTGGTAGTTATCCAATGAGATCTGATGTTCTCTACCACTGTCGGAAGTAACCCCTGGTGCTCATACTCTACACCAATTGAATGAGAGCTTATAATCGGTAACTGTTTCTTCCCATGTTGTGTTAATGTTTAACCACAAAGTTGGAGTGTCCTCTCATGGGCAAATAGTATGGAGACCCTGAACATCAGGACCCCCTCTCAGCATTGCTAGTATTGTCCAAAGGAAAGGGAAAATCCAGTACTGTTTGGTAACAGCTCTGCTACAGGAGTTGCTGGAAAACTGCCTGATAAGTAACAGGTAACCGCCTACGGGACTCCACTCCGGATTTACTGTCCAGGTTTTCTCCCTAAGCCTTCTTCTCTCTCAAGACACCCACAGGGAAGTGAGACTTTTTGCCCGTAGATGGGGCTCTGTTTCTTGGCATCAGGATGGAACCACACACCAGTGGGCATGCATGACATGCACAAGGATATCACACACTGCCCCATCCCTGTGACAGCTCAGAGAGATACCCTGATGATAATACACCCCACAGGAACATCACAAACAGCCCCCTCCCTAGGACAGCTCAGAGTCAGACACTGCACACACTGCAACAACAGTGACATTCCTGGATTAGTCCTTCCATTCTGAAAAACAAGCATTCACCCTACTTTATGCTTTCTGTCCCTCAGCCAATTTTGTATCCACGCTGCCACTGTCCCTTTAATCCCATCTGCTCGAATTTTGTTAACAAGTCTATTTTATGGTACTTTTTAAAACACAATTTTGAAGTCCAGACACACATCATCAACCTCACCACCCTGGTCAACTCTGTGTGAAACTTCATCAAAGAAATTAATTAATTATTTCAGACACAATCTTCTGTTAACCAATCTGTACTGGCTGTCATTTATTAGCCCATGTTCTACCAAGTGACAATTAATTTCCTCCTGGATAATTGCCTCTAAAAGTTTCCCTACCACCGACATTAGACTAACTGGTCTGTAGTTCCTAGGTTTATCTCTCTTTTTAAACAGGGCTGTAAAATTAGCAATCCTTGCAGACTTATCTTTCAGTTCTGGAAAGTCTATTGTGGACAATCACTTTGGGCATGACTTTAACCAATAAGGCAACAGGATAATTGTTTAATAAGTATTGAGAGTAAAATAGTACTTAATAATTGAAAGTAAAATTATACTTAACAAACTTGGGGAATTTCACTTTGCAGCTCTAGCAGGTGTGCGGACTGGTCGAGCTTGGTCTCAGAGTGTCACGGTCCTCTTTGTCCAGTCTAGATCCCTCATCAGGTGGAGAACCTGGTTGATGATCTGAGCCTTTACCCCTGAGATCTTCTAGTGTTCCTGCACACTGAAACCTTACAAGATCCCTACTTTTAACCCCTGGATGGCCATCACACCACCTTGTAAAATAATAATTGCTCCTACCTGTTGCTAGGTACATTTAATTAGTTCTTAATGACGTCTTCCACGAACAGTCACCTATCCTCGGCATCTCAGACATGAGTACAATGGAGTGGTTTCACACTGTCTCCCAATCTGATCTGAAACAAGTTTCCTATTCATTAAATCGAGACTCTTGAAGGTCACGATGTACCAGACCATGGGTTTTATCAGGGGTCCTAGAAAGGTCCATTGTTTGAATACATTTAGCTGAAACTGCCCTTTCCCACAAAGACACAGAAACTCACAGTAATTAGATTGAACAAACTTTAAATGAAAACCCATTCTCTCTAAAATGTTTATTGATTCATTAATTATAACTCAATCAAGGTTCATTACTTTTGCAATCATCTGTTTCAGGATGGGTAGCTACTCATTAATTATACAGGATATAAACGTTAGTACTGAACACAAAATGGTTCCTTTGGTCATGTGTTAATTATAAAATGGCTTTCGTAACGTTGTTAGTTTTGACAATGGATACATTATAAAAATGGTCAAGTTAAACTAAGATCGAGCTACCCAAGCTTACCTCCATCCTCCAGTCCTCTGGCATCATTCGCAATTTCGAGGAGGATTGAAAGATTGTGGTTCGAGTCTCCGCTATTTCCACCCTTACTTCCCTCAGCAACCCAGGATGCAGCCCATCCAGACCGGGTGACCTGTAGACAGGTGTGAGCACTGCTAACCTTGTAATTGTCTCCTCTATCTATTTTCATCCCCTCCAAATTCTCCACTTCCTCCTCCTTTACTGTGACATTTGCAGCATCCGTTTGTTTTGTGATGACAGATGAAATGTACTTAATTGGTACCTCAGCCACACCCTCTGCCTCCACAGGATCTCCTAATTGACCCACCCTTTCATTGACTGTCCATATGTTTGGTAAAAGACTTCAGTGTTCCCAGTTATGTGACCTGCTAATCTTTTCTCATACATCTTGCTGATCTCTTTTCCTTTTTCAGCTCTCCTCTGTATTTTCTGTATTCTGCTTGTTTCTCTACTGCATATGAGTCCTCACATGATTTTTCAGTGAATGGTTTTTGAACTATTTTGTAAAAGGATTTAGTTTTGTAAATTTCTCCCTAGCTCCCCTCATGGTCAGGCAGAAAGTTTAACTGCTGTGTTTTCAAACAGCAACAGCTTTATTTGAAAAGCCATTATGACAGGATTCCGGGTTTTAATCCAGTCACAAATCTGGTTCTGATGTCTTGTGGCTCCAGCTGTCACATGACCTGTCAGAGGATGACCTCATAATTGACCCAGTCATGGAGCTGTGGGTTGATGTTTAAATGGTTTCAAAATAATTTTCCAGAAGGACAATCAAAATGAATCGATATATAAAAGGTAGATTTTGTGAATTTGTGCTCCCAGTGGAAATTCCTGCAAAGTCTGCTGGTTTTCATATCCCCAATTCCCCACAGGAAGCTCTGTGCTCGGAGTCTGTATTCACTACATCAACATTATACAGAATCATTTCATGGGAGACCCCAGTGTGAATTGTAGGCAGGTGGGTCAGTTTTAACTTTCAAAGTAACACAGAAGCAAAATACTGCAGATACTGGAAATCTGAAATAAAAACAGAAAATGATGGAAATACTCAGCAGGTCTGGCAGCATCTGTGGAGTGAGAGACAGAGTTAACGTTTCAGATCTGTGACCTTTCATCAGAACTGAGCTGAAATTGTCTGAGTGACTGAGATTGTGGAATTAATTTCAGGGTCAAAGACATTGTATTTGGTAAGGATAGGAAGATGGAGATTATTAAGTATAGTGCAAAATTATAGATGCTTTTACATTATTTTGATCAAAATTGATTTAAACTTTGTGCTCATGAATCCTATCTTTTGATCACAATGACACTGATAACAATGGAAAAAGCAAGACTTGCATTTCACGACTTTTCAAGTGTAGTCACTCATCAGTACAATAGATTACTCTGCAATAAAGATGTATAAGATTCCCACCACACAACTGCCAGACGATGACCATCCCAAACAAGAGAGAATCTAACCATCTCCCTTTGACATTCAATGGCATTACCATCGCTGAATCCCCCACTATCAACAACCTGGGGGTGAGCATTGAGCAGAAACTGAACTGCAGTAGCCATATAAATATTATGGCTACAAGAGCAGGTCAGAGACCAGGAATCCTGCGGCAAGTAACTCACCTCCTGACTCCCCAAAGCCTGTCCACAAGTCAGGAATGTGATGGAATACTCTCCACTTGTCTGGCTGGGTGCAGCTCCAACAATACTCAAGAAACTCAACAGGACAAAGCAGCCCGCTTGATTGGCACCCCATTTACAACTTACATGCCCTCCATCACTGGCACACAGTGGCAGCAGTGTGTACCATCCACAAGATGCACTGCAGCAATGTGCCAAGGCTCCTTCGACAGCACCTTCCAAACCCGTGACCTTTATCACCAAAAGGACAAGGGCAGCAGATGCATGGGAACACCACAACCTGCAAGTTCCCCTCCAAGCCACACACCATCCTGAATTGTAACTGTATCACCGTTCCTTCACTGTTGCTGGGTCAAAATCCTGGAACTCTCCTCATAACAGCAGTACATGGACTACAGTGGTTCAAGAAGGCAGCTCAGCACCACCTTCTCAAGGCAATTAGGGATGGATAATAAATGCTGGCCCAGCCAGCGACACCCACCTCCCATGAATGAATTAAAAAATGATAATATCCTGTAATCCTCCAAAGTAGAAAATACAGATGGAAATGGAAAATAATAAAACACAGTCAGCATGGATTTCACAAAGAAAGACTTGATTAACCTTATCTTTGAAAAATCAACAGCAAGAGTAATAAAGCAGATGTAGAAGAGTTTAAGTTAATAAAGCCTCATCCATTTATGTGCTTGAACCATCAAATTGTGGGTGAACAAACAAACATACTAACTGACAGAGCTGGGTGTTGTGCTTTCTCGATTCCCCTAAAGCAGGGTGTCAATGAGTTAAATCTTCAGGTTGCTGCAACCAGAATAGCCATTGTCCACTATCAGTTTTACTGTTATAAATAAAGGGTGGAACATTCATTGTGAATCTATAGAAACAGTCTGGTCCTGCACACTGCAGACACATCCACGTCATCACCAACCAGCTCTCCTATAATTGGTGCAGTTATTTGACTTTGCCCCATTAGCTCCATGGAATTACTTTTAAAAGATTTTAAATTACAAGCAGTTTTGTTAATGTTCAGCCTTTGAGAAGAAATCATTCCCTGGCCACAGTGGAGACAGCATTGAATATAAAACAGTAGACTACCAGGTAACACAGTGAAAGCTAATCAGCTAATCTATAATTACTTACTTTTCTTACTTTTGCTCTTGCTATTCAGTTTTTCATCATTTTCAGCTCCTGACTGTGGATATTATTGTGATTAAATGTGAAAAGATGCACTGTGTCTCAGCCCCGGTATATTGGCTCTTTCTCTGTACAGTGCTGTATACACTCAGATACTGACAGTGTCTCTCCCTCCCTCAACTTTCCAGCCCTGACGGTGCAGAAAGCGCTGCTCAAAGTTACACATTCTGACTGTTTACAGTTGATTAGTGAGAGATTATTAACGTATCCTCCTGCAGCGCTGCCTCGGTTAATAACAGCAGATCTAAGTCACATTTCAGATACAGAAACAGACGCATCAATTATTCACTCTTTCCCAGAGTGTGTGAGGCCGGGACAAGCAGCAACATTCCGGCCCCACACTCTGCAATTACCCAGCACCAGTGGAAAGCAGTGAATACAGATTCAATCAGTGGGTTAATGTCCATTCCAGTGATGCAAGATTCCACGGCCCAGGACAAACATCCCCATACACCGAGAACAAGCTCAGGAAAACCCGGGGGAGTTAATATCCCAGTCACTGAGCATTCCAGTAACATTGAACAAGTTCCTGAACTGAGTGAACCTTTCAAAGTACAGAAGTGATGTCAAGGTCAAAAAGGTCTGAACAGTTGAGGTGACTGAGCGGTTTCAGCTTCTCTGTTCAGGTTGCAGCTTTCACTGGAGGCATGTGTTTAAATCCCACTTCTGACAACTTGATTTTCAGTTACTTTGCAGAGCTTCCTTGAAGGTTTGAGGTAGAGTAAATACTGAGGAACTGTTTCTAACTGCTGAACGGTCAATAACCGAAGGTTACAGATTTAAAGTGACTCACAAAACCAGAAGGAACTTGAGGAAAAATTCCTTTCTGCAACGTGTGGTTAGGATTTCAGTTATGTGGATAGATTGGAGAAGCTGGGGTTGTTCTCCTTCGAGAGGAGATTTGATAGAGGTGTTCACAATCATGAGGGGTCGTGACAGACCCGATAGAGAGAAACTGTTGGTAGAAGGATTGAGACTCAGGTAAAAGCTGTGGCTCAGTTGGTCACACTCACCTCGAAATCACAAGCTTCTGGGTTCAGATTTCACAGCTGACACTGCAGTGCAGCACTGAGGGTGTTGAAGGTGCTGCCTTTCAGGTGTGATGTTAAACCAAGACCTGGTCTGCATGTTTGGGTGAATGTAAAAGATCCCATGCTGCAATTTCAAACAAGTGAAGAGCAATTCTCCCTGGTGTTGTGATCAATATTTGCCCCTCAATCAGATCAGTTGGTCATTATCACATTGCTGTTTGTGGGTATTAGCTGCTGCATTTCTGACATTACAACAGTGATTACACTTCAAAAGTATTTCATTGTTTACAAAGTGCTTTGATATGTCCAGTGGTCTTGAAAGGTGCTATATAAATGCAAGTCTTTTCTTTCTTTATCACAACACATTGCAGTGTAAAAAATGGCTCTTCATGTCACCTCTGGTTCTTCTGCCAATCACCTGATATCTGTGTCCTCTGCTTACTGACCCTTTTACCACTGCAAACAGTTTCTCCTTATTTAAACTATTGAAAACCTCCATGATTTTGAACAAATGTGTCAAATCTCTTCTGAACTTTCTCTGCTGCAAGGAGAACAACCCCAGCTTCTCCAATCTCTCCACATAACTGAAATCCCTCACCCTGCTACCATTGTGGTAAATCTCTTTTTTATTCTTTCCTGGGATGTGGGCACTGCTGACACAATGTGATTCCTGTCAACGGAGCGGCCCGCTGACATCATCGGAGAGCGCCAAGCTGCTCATAGGCGCAGCTACATCTTGCCAGGATTAAGTGGCACATGCACAGGATGATGTCATGGTTCAGCACCAACATCATCGCATATCCGCCCATGTTCCATCTTCGCACATTCACGCTAAAGTGTCATCGGGTATCCAGCCTCTCACTCAGCTGAAGGAAGCGGCTGAATGGGAGACTTTGAGGTTGGAGCTCTCCCCCCTCGGCCTTGACGCTTCTTCTCCTCAGCTGCTCGCTCTCCACCTCGCTGCTCCCCTGGATGATTGTTCTCCGTTCGCGTCACCCAGCTCTCCTGCCACTCGCTCCCAGCCCCCCAACCCCCACTCCAGCCATTAGCTCTAGGCCGTGCCATTTCCCTCCTCTTGGCCACTCGTTCTTCACTCCTGCGTCACACGTTATGAGAGGTATAGATAGTGTAGATAGCCAGAGTCTGTTTCCCATGGTAGGGGTGACTAAAACTAGAGGGCATAGATTTAAGCTAAGAGGGAGGAGGTTTAAAGGGGGTCAAAGGGGTAAATTTTTCACAGAAAGAATAGTGGGTATCTGGAATGAACTGCCTGGTGGAGGCAGGAACAGTAGTCACATTTAAGAGGCATCTGGACAGGTACTTGAATGAGCAAGGCATGGAGGGATATGGAATTAATGCAGGCAGGTCGGATTAGTATAGATAGGCATAATGTTCGGCATGGACGCGGTGGGCCGAAGGGCCTGGTTCTATGCTGTACGACTCTATGACTCTCTGTGACTCCTGTTAATTGTTTAATTATCCACCACCATTCAGGACTGGATGTGGCAGGACTGAAGAGCTTTGATCTGATCTGTTGATTGTGAGATTGCTTAGCTCTGTCTATTGCATGCTGCTTCCGCTATATGACATGCAAGTAATCCTGTGTTGCAGCTTCACCAGGTTGACACCTCATTTTTAGGTCTGCTTGGTGCTGCTCCTGACATGCCCTCCTGCACACTTCATTGAACCACTCTTGCTCCCTTGGCTTGATGGTAATGGTAGAGTGAGGGATATGTCAGGCCAGGAGGTAACATATTGTGTTTAAATACAATTCTGCTGCTGCTGATGACCCACAGTGCCTCATGGATGCCCAGTTTTGAGCTGCCAGATCTGTTCATTTCTTCCCTCAGATATAATTGAAATAAAAAAATTCTGAAGAAATGCATGAACTAAATATAAAGGAGAGAGAAATAAATACTGACAAAATAGATGGCAGCATTTGGAAGGTAAAAAGATTTCGGTTTTATTATTGATGAGTGAGAGGAATTTCTCACACTTTGGGGCGTCTGTAAGTGGATTTACTGTATCAGAGTAGAAGTACTGTATCAGGCCTTGTTAGCTCAGTTGGTAGAGTATGAGACTTTTAATCTCAGGGTCTTGGATTTGATACCCTTGTTGTGTGGTTGTTCTTCCCTTTTTCAGTCTTCATCGGCAGAGAGTTCAAGGAGAGTTTGAAATTAAATTCAACAACATCATCAGATTTCAACGCCCCACCCCCGTCCCAGTGTAGTTGACAGGACCCACAACCTCTGCCCTCCCCCCTTCCCCCTCCCCCCCGTCCCAGTGTAGTTGACAGGACTCTCAACCTCTGCCTTCCCCCTTCCCCTCCCTCCCAGAACTGCGACAGGGTTCCCCTTGATCCAAGGTTGGCATATATTATCATTCAGGAGCAAGAAAAATCGAAAGGAACCTAACAAGAAAACCCAGTCTCCAGATGTGAGAATCTATAGATCTGCTTTGGGAAAGTGAATCAGAGCAGAATGAAGGGTGAACTGTCCGACTGCCCAGAAGAGATGAAGACACTGCTCAGTCAGCACGTTCCCCTGGTTTATGATGCTGGAACATTCCTCACACAGAAATTATTCAACCTGATGACAAACGTGCTTACAGCCGATAATTTATTAAGATAATTTTTTTTTGAGCTACAACACAAACAGCTACTCGACAATGTGGAAAATTGCCCAGGTGTGCCCTGTCCATAAAAAAAAGCAGGACAAATCCAATCTGACCAATTACCGCCCCATCAGTCTACTATCAATCATCAGCACAGTGATGGAAGATGTCATCAACAGTGATATCAATCACCACGCATTTAGCAATAAACTGCTCATCGATGCTCAGTTTAGATTCCGCCACGGCCTCTCAGATCCAGGCAAACATTTGGAAGCTGGAGTATAATGTGGGAAAATGTGAGGTTATTCACTTTGGTAGTAAGAACAGATAAATTAAATATTATTTAAATTGCGAGAGACTACAGAATGCTGCGGTATGGAAGGATCTGGGTGTCTTCGTACGTGAATCACAAAAAGTTAGCATGCAGGTAGAGCAAATAATTAGGAAGGCAAATGGAATTTTACCCATTATTACAAAGGGGAATGGAGTATAAAAGGAGAGAAGTCTTGCTGCAAATGTACAGGGTGTTGGTGAAACCACACCTGGAGTACTGTGTACAGTTTTGGTCTCCTTATTTAAGGAGGGATATACTTGCATTGGAGGCAATTCAGAGAAAGAGGTGGGCAACTGTCTCTTCCCCGCCACAGCCACCTCGAGGGCATTGAGCGGAGGGGGTGAGACTTCGGGCGTGCAGGAAGGATCTGATGGGGAGGGCTCTTCTCACCACCAGCCAAGTTTCATCTTGGTGCTTGTGTGAAAGTTCTGGTGATGAGGCATTCCGCCAAATGACTTTGAAAGTTTGCTCGGGGAACCATCCGACTGGATCCACCATCTCCTTTTCCTGTAGGGCCTTGAGGACATTCCATGCAGACCACTACCTGAAGGATTGGTGGTCAAAGATGTTTTTCCACAGAAACTTTCCCACGAAGGATAGGTGGTACGGCACAGTCCAACTGGATGGAGCATTCCGCGGCAATGTGACCAGGCCCATCCTTCACAACGCTGGGGACAGATAGAACCTCAGCACGTAGTGACACTTGGAGATTGTGTACTGAGAATCTGCGCACAGCTTGATGCAGCTGCACACGAAGGTAGTCATCAGGATGAGGGTGACGTTGGGTACATTTTTCCCGCCCTTATCCAGGGGTTTGAAGATCGTGTCCCTCCAGACCTGGTCCATTTTGGAACCCCATATGAAGCGGAAAATGGCTCGGGTGATCGCCACAGCGCAGGAGTGGCGTATGGGCCAGAACTGCACCACGTACAGCAACGTGAGCGCCTCGCACCTGATCACCAGGTTCTTACCCACAATGGAGAGAGATCGCTGCTCCCACATGCTCAGCTTATGGTGTATCCTGGCTACTCGCTACTTCCAGGTTTTGGTGCACGCCCCGGCCCTTCCGAACCATATCCCCAGCAACTTCAGGTAGTCTGACCGGACGGTGAAGGGGACAAAGGATCGGTCAGCCCAGTTCCCAAAGAACATGGCCTCGCACTTGCCGTGGTTAACTTTGGCTACCGAGGCGAGTTCGAACTGGTCGCAGATGCTGATCAGTCTGCGAACGGACAGCGGATCCGAGCAAAAGACGGCGACGTCATCCAGGTACAGGGAAGTTTTAACCTGAGTGACTCCACTGCCTCGGATTGTAACACCTCCCTTATGCTTGCATCCTTCCTAATAGACTCAGCAAAGGGTTCAATACAGCAAACAAACAAGACAGAGGAGAGAGGACTGCCCTGTCTGTCTTTGCAAAGCAGGTGCAGAAAAAGATGCAGTGGTTTTTTATCGCAGTTCATCCCAAGCAGCTGTGTAACACAGGAGTCTGTGCTCCACAGGCTGTTCTCAGGGATGCACACCGAGATAAACATCAACTGCTGCTGGAGGACTATCAATTCGGTGAAAGCCACCCTTTGGTCTGCCCGAAACTTTCTGGTCTTCCAGCGCAAAGAGTTGTTCACGACCTAATGTTGCAGACTGGCACATTCCAAGGTCCAAGACTACGTGCTGAGGGACGCACTACAGCTTGGGGCAAAGGTTCACTGGGGAAGACCACTGTGTAAGGTACCCCCACGAAGGTGAACTGAGGGACTGCATCCATGGAAATCCCCTCGGGCTGTATCCAGAAAATATTTCTCCGCCTCCAGGCTCACTTCTTTTGACCAGGAGTCCTCCTCCCGACCAGCAGACCCATTCACCCACCTCCAGCATTCTCCCTCTACCTGGACCCCTCCCCCTGGCCACTTACCCGCTCTTGATCTCTTCATTGAAAACTGTCGGCTGGACATTTGTCATCTCAATTTCTCTGCCCCCCTCACTCACTCTCACCTGTCTCCCTCTGATCTTGATGCACTCCGTTCTCTCAGGTCTAACCCCGACATGGTCATCAAACCTGCAGACAAGGGTGGTGCTGTTGTTGTATGGCGTACCGACCTCGACCTTGCAGAGGCTCAGCGCCAACTCACAGACACCTCTTCCTACCTCCCTCTGGACCATGACCCCATCGGCGAATATCAAGCCACCATCCAAAGGACTGTCACTGACCTCATCTCCTCTGGAGATCTTCCCTCTACAGCTTCCAACCTCATAGTCCCGCAACCCCGGACAGCCCGCTTCCACCTCCTGCCCCACTGAACTTATTTCTTCCCATCTTGACTCTATCTTTTCTCCGCTGGTCCAGTCTCTTCCCACCTACATCCGTGACTCTTCTGACGCCTTACATCATTTTGACAATTTCCAGTTTCCTGGTCCCAACCTCCTCCTCTTTACTATGGACGTCCAATCGCTCTGCACCTCCATCCCCCACCAGGATGGTTTGAGGGCTCTCCGCTTCTTCCTGGAACAGAGGCCCAACCAGTCCCCATCCACCACCACCCTCCTCTGCCTGGCTGAACTTGTTCTCACATTGAACAACTTCTCCTTCAACTCCACGCACTTCCTTCAAGTAAAAGGTGTCGCTATGGGTACCCGCATGGGTCCCAGTTATGCCTGTCTTTTTGTGGGATATGTCGAGCATTCTTTGTTCCAGTCCTACTCAGGCCCTCTCCCCCAACTCTTTTTCCGGTATATTGATGACTGTATCGGTGCTGTTTCCTACTCCCGCCCCGAACTGGAAAACTTTATCAACTTTGCTTCCAATTTCCACTCTTCTCTCACCCTTACATGGTCCATCTCTGATACTTCCCTTCCCTTCCTCGACTTCTCTGTCTCCATCTCTGGGGATAGGTTGTCTACTAATATCCATTATAAGCCCACCGACTCCCACAGCTACCTCGACTACACTTCTTCACACCCTACCTCCTGTAAGGGCTCCATTCCATTCTCCCAGTTTCTCCGTCTTTGACGCATCTGCTCTGATGATGCTACCTTCCATGATGGTGCTTCTGGTATGACCTCCTTTTTCCTCAACGGAGGAATCCCCCCCCCCCCCACTGTTGTTGACAGGGCCCTCAACCGTGCCTGGCCCATTTCCCGTACCTCTGCCCTCAACCCTTCCCCTCCCTCCCAGAACCGTGACAGGGTTCCCTTTGTCCTCACTTTCCACCCCATCAGCCTCCATATCCAAAGGAACATCCTCTGCCATTTCCGCCACCTCCAGCGTGATGCCACTACCAAACGCATCTTCCCCTCCCTTCCCCTGTCAGCATTCCGAAGGGATTGTTCCCTCTGCGACAACCTGGTCCACTCCTCCATTACCTCCACCACCTCGTCCCCATCCCATGGCACCTTCCCCTGCAATCGCAGGAGGTGTAATACCTGCCCATTTACCTCCTCTCTCCTCACTATCCCAGGCCCCAAATACTCCTTTCAGGTGAAGCAGCGATTTACTTGTATTTCTTTCGATGCAGTATACTGTATTCGCTGCTCACAATGTGGTCTCCTCTATGTTGGGGAGACCAAGCGCAGACTGGGTGACCGTTTTGCGGAATACCTCCGCTCGGTCCGCAAGCAGGACCCTGAGCTTCCGGTTTCTTGCCTTTTCAACACTCCCCCCTGCTCTCATGCTCACATCTCTGTCCTGGGATTGCTGCAGTGTTCCAGTGAACATCAACGCAAGCTCGAGGAACAGCATCTCATCTTCCGATTAGGCACACTACAGCCTGCCGGACTGAACATGGAGTTCAATAATTTCAGAGCATGACAGCCCCCCATTTTACTTTCATTTTTAGTTGTTTTTTCTTTTTTCTTCTTTTTTGCTTTTTTACATTTTTTACAACCTTTTATATTGCATTTATTTCATTTCATCTTAGTTTATTCAGTTTGCTTACCCACTGTTTTTTTTCAGGTTTGCACTTGCTGCTGTTCAATATTCAGTCCGTTAACACCTATTCTGTACTAATGCTTTGTCTTTCAACACACCATTAACATATTGTTTGCCTTTGCTCCATGACCTTTTGGTCAGCTATGTGGCCTTGTCCAAGCTGCACCTTCTCCTTTGTTATCTCTTGCCCCACCCCCACCTCACTTGCTTATAACTTGTGACATTTTTAATATTTGTCAGTTCCGAAGAAGGGTCAGTGACCCGAAACGTTAACTCTGCTTCTCTTTCCACAGATGCTGCCAGACCTGCTGAGTGGTTCCAGTATTTCTTGTTTTTATTCCAGAAAATATTTGTTTGCTGCAAAAAGTACATGGCAGGTAAAATGAAATGGAAGGGTTGTGAGGCAATTCATTCCTGTACTGAAGGAAACTGATCTTCTTTGCAATCTTTGTATTGTTGACTTGGTGCTGTTTTTGAACTGTTTTGTAATGTATCTTTTTATAGTTTTTTTAACGAATAAAGTATATGTTGGAAATAAAAGAAAAAGTTCAGAGAAGGTTCACTGGATTTATTCCTGTGATGAAGGGGTTGTCTTGTGAGGAGGATTGAGCAGGTTGGACCTATACTGATTGGAGTTTAGGAACATGAGAGGTGATCGCATTGAGACATATAAGATTCTGAAGGGTCTTGACAGGGTAGATGCTGAGAGGATGTTTCCCCTCGTGGTGGAATCCAGAAATAGGGGACACAGTTTCAGAATTAGGGATTTTCCATTTAAGAAGGAAATGAGGAGGAATTTCTTCTCTCAGACAGTCGTTCATCTTTGGATTTTTAAGTACAAGGAAGTCAAGGGTTATGAGGGCAGGCAAGAAAGTGGGGTTGATGCCATGATCAGATCATCCATGATCCTATTGAATGGCGGAGAAGGCTCGAGGGGCCAAATGGCCTCCTCCTGCTACTATTTCTGTGCTTATGATCTCATTGCAGCTTGTTCCAAATAGAGACAAAAGAGTGGAATTCCAGAGGAGAGGTGAGAGTAATTACCCTTGAGTGAGTGTGGCATCAAGGATCCCTAGCAAAATTGAAATCAATGGGAATCAGGGGAAAACTGTCCACTTGTTGGAGTCATATTGTTGTGAGGGCGGCACAGTGGCGCAGTGGTTAGCACCGCAGCCTCACAGCTCCAGGGACCTGGGTTCGATTCCGGGTACTGCCTGTGTGGAGTTTGCAAGTTCTGCGTGGGTTTTCTCCGGGTGCTCCGGTTTCCTCCCACAAGCCAAAAGACTTGCAGGTTGATAGGTAAATTGGCCATTATAAATTGTCACTAGTATAGGTAGGTGGTAGGGAAATATAGGGACAGGTGGGGATGTTTGGTAGGAATATGGGATTAGTGTAGGAGTAGTATAAATGGGTGGTTGATGTTCGGCACAGACTCGGTGGGCCGAAGGGCCTGTTTCAGTGCTGTATCTCTAATCTAATCTAATCATACCTAGCACAAAGCAAGATGATTATGGTTGGTGGAGGCCGATCATCTCAATCCAGGACATTGCCTCAGGAGTTTCTCAGGGTAGTGTCCTAGGCTCAACCATCCTCAGCTGTTTTATTAATGAGTTTCCCCTCAACTTAAGTCAGAAGTGGGAATGTTAGGTGATGATTCACAACTCCTCAGATACTGAAGCAGTCCATGTCCGCAAGCAGCGCGACCTGAACAACATTCAGGCTTGAGCTGATAAGTGATAAGCTACTTGGTTGCCACAAAAGTGCCACGCAGTGAACATCTCCAATGAGAGAGAATCAAACCATCTACCTTTTAATACTCAGCAGCATTATCATCACTGAATCCCTCACCATCGACATCTTGGGGGTTACCATTGACCAGAAACTAAACTGGACCAGTCACATCTGTGCTGCAGCTTTTAGCGTAGGTCAGAAATTGGGAATTCTGCAGCAAGTATCTCACCTCCTGACATGCCAAAGCCTGTCCATTATCTACAGGGCACAAGTCTGGAGTGTGATGGAATACTCTCCACTTTTCTGGACAGCTGCAGCTCCAACAACACATAAAGAGCTCAATACCACCCAGGACAAAGCAGTCCTCTTCATCGGTACCTCACCCACCACTTTAAACATTCACTCCCTCCACCACCAGAGACCAGAGCACAGTGGCAGCAGTGTGTACCACCTACAAGATGCACTGCAGTAACTCGCTAAGTAACGTTCGACAGCACCATCCAAACCCGTGATCACTACCACCTCGAAGGACAAGGGCAGCAGATGCATGGGAACACCACCACCTGCAGGTTCACCTCCAAGTCACTCACCATCATGACTTGGAACTACATCACCATTTCTTCACTGTTGCTGGGTCAAAATCCTGGAACTCCCTCCACAATAGCACTGTGGGTGTTCCTACACCACATTGACTGCAGCAGTTCAAGAAGGCAGCTCCCCACCACATTCTCAAGGGCAATTAGGGATGGACAATAAATGCTAGCCTTGCCAGCGATACTCACACCCAAGAATGAATAAAAAACAAATCATTCTCCACAGATTCCCCACAATCCAGGCTTGGACATTTACTTCAGGAGCACAGAGCTTTATATAACTACAACATGAGTTCCAATCTTCAGATTCCATTAGCCTTTCACATTATTTTCTACCAGTCCAATAGCTTTTAGTGATTCAGCACTCGGGTCTCTGCTTCTCCAGTTTCTAACATCTCACCCCTTATAAAAAACACTCTGATCTATCTTTCGTAGGTCCTCGATGACCCCACATTTTAAACTCCATCTGCCAAAGCATTGCTCACTCACTTAATCTATCAAGAAGATTTGAAAATAAATTTCTTGCCAAAGAATAATGTTCTGCTTCTGCTCCCTTGCCATTTGCTTTTCCCATTAGTATTTCATTTGGTGTAAATCCAGAGAAAGTAAAGATGGAAGGCAGGAAGGAGGGAAAAATCTTGCTCCTTTTCGTGATCCCTATTTGATCTTCATTCCAGTCCAATTTGGGTGAAGAATTCCGATTGTCTGTCTCAATTTTAATAAAGGATAAACAATTCTGGAATCACCAGCGAGATATTGACAAGAACATGTTTCCAGGCCAACTTTCCACAAAAGCTCCCCCACAACAATGTACTAGACACTTCATGAACTAACGACAAAATTGGGATCCGAACCCACACATGCAAAGCAAAATGCATGAGCACGCCATCGTCTTAACCTCTCGACCACCTTGTCAGCTGTTTGGACAGTACAGATCCTGGCTGTGCAGCCAGATGTGCAATGATGGAAATACAGCCTCTGTAAGTAAATGAAATTTCCATCACATCAGGTCATGGCCTGTTGGGAATGGAGCGGTGTGAAACATTTCCAGACCATGTCCAACACGTTTCTACTCAGTGTGAAAACCCACCACGGAAAGACTGGAACATACAATCATATCATCACATCATGATTAACATCACTCAGACACCTGAACCATGAGGTCACTGACGAAGTCACGATGACCGAATTTCTCATGAAATGACAACTGAACTGACTGACTGGAAGAATTGCTTTAATTCCACATGATCAGAGAGGCACAGTCTCATATAAATGAAACGTTACAATTCTAAACTGGGTGCAGGAGCAGAGAGACAATGTACACCAATGTTAGAAGGATTGAAAAGGTAGCTAAGAGCAAACAGGACACTTGGCTTTATTAATAGAGGCACAGAGTAAAAACATATAAGTTATGCTAAACCTTTATAGAATACTGGGAATGAATGGCCTCTTCCTACACCTCCACAGAAAGCTTCCATTCCAGGTTTACACGCACTCATCAGGATCACTCTCCACAGATCCTGCCACTCCAGGCTCGGACACCCACTTCAGGATCACTCTCCACAGATTCTTCCCTCGAGGCTCAGACACCCTCTTCAGAATCACTCTCCATACATCCCGCCGCTCCACACACGGATATCTCCCTCAGGATCCGATCAAGGAAAGTTGCTTGTCACTTATCAGCTCAAGCCTGAATGTTGTTCAGGTCTTGCTGCTTGCAGGCACAGACTGCTTCAGTATCTGAGGAGTTGTGAATCATCAGCGAACATTCCCACTTCTGACTTAAGTTGAAGAGAAAGCCATCAATGAAACAGCTGAGGATGGTTGGGCCTCGGACACTGCCCTGAGAAACTAGGTATCCAGTCATGAATGGTGGTGGACAATTAAATAACGAACCAGATGAGGAGGGCCCAAAAACATTCCTATCCTCAATGTTGGTGGAGCCGAGCACGTCAGTGCAAAAGGTGAAGCTGGGGCATTTGAAACCATCTTCAGTCAGAAATTGCTCAGTGGATGATTCATCTCGGCCTCTTGAGGTCCCCAGCATCACAGCTTCCAGTTTTCAGCCAATTTGCTTCACTCCACACAATGGCAAGAAACAGCTGAAGGCACTCGATACAGCAAAGACTATGGGCCCTAACAACATTCCGGCTCTAGTACTGAAGACTTGTGCTCCAGAACTAGCTGCACCCTCAGCCAAGCTGTTCCAGTAGAGCTACAACACAGGCATCTACTTGACAATGTGGAAAATTGTCCAAGTGTGCCCTCTCCATAAAAAAAATGCAGGACAAATCCAATCTGACCAATTGCCACCCCATCAGTCTACTATCAATCATCAGCAAAGTGATGGAAGATGTCACCAACAGTGCTATCAAGCACCACACACTTAGCAATAATCTGATCATCGATGCTCAGTTTAGGTTCTGCCAGGGTCTCTCAGCTCCAGGAAATAATTTGGCAGATAGAGTCGAATGTGGGAAAATGTGAGGTTATCCACTTTGGCAGGAAGAATAGAAAAGGAAAATATTATTTAAATTGTGAGAGATTACAGAATGCTGCGGTGTAGAAGGATCTGGGTGTCCTCGTACATGAATCGCAAAAAGTTACCATGCAGGTACAGCAAATAATTAGGAAGGCAAATGGAATGTTACCCTTTATTGCAAGGGGGATGGAGTATAAAAGTAGAGAAGTCTTGCTACAAATGTACATGGTGCTGATGAAACCACACCTGGAGTACTGTGTACAGTTTTTGTCTCTTTATTTAAGGAGGGAGATACTTGCATTGGAGGCAGTTGAGAGAAGGTTCATTGGATTGATTCCTGTGATGAAGGTGTTGTCTTATGAGGAAAGCTGAGCAGGATGGACCGATACTCATTGGAGTTGAGAAAAATGAAAGGAGAACGTATTGAGACATATAAGATTCTGAGGGGGCTTGACAGGGTAGATGCTGTGAGGATGTTTCCCCTCGTGGTGGAATCTAGAACTAGGGGACACAGTTTCAGATTTAGGGGTTTTTCATTTAAGAAGGAATTTCTTCTCTCAGAGGGTCATTAATCTTTGGAATTCTTTACCGCAGAGAGCAGTGGAGGCTGGGTCATTGAATGTCTTCAAGATTTTTATCTACAAGATAGCCAAGGGTTATGTGGGCAGGCAAGAAAGTGGGGTTGAGGTCATGATCAGGTCAGCCATGATCCTATTGAATGGCGGAGCAAGCTCGAGCAGCCAAATGGCCTACTCCTGCTATTAGTTCTTCTGATCTTATGTTCGTATGATCACATTGCAGCTTGGTCCAAGCAGAGACGAAAGAGTGGAATTCCAGAGGAGAGGTGAGAGTGATTACCCTTGAGTGAGTGTGGCATCAAGGATCCCCAGCAAAATTGAAATCAATGGGAATCAGGGGGAAAACTCTCCACTTGTTGAAGTCATACCTCCCCCAAAACAAGATGTTGTGGTTCGTGGAGGCCAATCATCTCAGCCCAAGACATTGCCTCAGGAGTTTCTCAGGGTAGTGTCCTAGACCCAAACATCCCAGCTGTTTCATTGACGACTTTCTCTTCAACATAAGTCAGAAGTGGGAATGTTAGATGATGACTCACAACTCTTCAGATACTGAAGCAGTCTGTGCCTGCAAGCAGCAAGACCTGAACAACATTCAGGCCTATGCTGATAAGTGACAAGCAACCTTCTGGCCACACAAGTGCCAAGCAGTGAACATCTCCAATGAGAGAGAAAAAAAAATCTACCTTTTGATATTCAGAAGTATTATCATCGTTAAATCCCCCACCATCAACATCTTGACCAGAAACGTAACTGGACCAGTCACATCTATGCTGTGGCTATAAGCGCAGGTCAGAGATTACGAATTCTGCAGCGAGTATCTCACCTCCTGACACCCCAGATCCTGTCCACCATCTACAAGGCACAAGTCAGGAGTGTGATGGAATACATCCCACTCAACAACACTCAAGAAGCTCAACACCATCCAGGACAAAGCAGCGCACTTGATCGGCACCTCACCCGCCACCTTAAACATTCAATCCCTCCACAACCAGTAAACAATGGCTGCAGTGTGTACCATCTCCATATGCACTGCAGCAACTCGCCAAGTATCCTTCAACAGCACCTTCCAAACTCGTGACCACTACCACCTCAAAGGACAAGGGCAGCAGATGCATGGGAACTCACTACCTGCAGGTTCCCCTCCAAGTCACTCACCATCCTGACTTGGAACAATATAGCCATTTCTTCACTGTTGTTGGGTCACAATCCTGGAACTCCCTCCCCAATAGCACTGTGGGTGTTCCTGCACCATATGGACTGCATCAGTTCAAGAAGGCAGCTCTCCACCACCTTCTCAACGGCAATAGGAATGGGTAATAAATGCTAGCCTTATCAGCGATAGTCACACCCAAGAATGAATAAAAACCAAATCACTCTCCACAGATTCCCCACAATCTGGGCTTGGACATTTACTTCAGGAGCACAGAGCTTTATATCACTGCAACATGAGTTCCAATCTTCATATTCTGTGCACTTTTCACATTATTTTCTACCAGTCCACTAGCTTTTATTAATTCAGTATTCGGGTCTCTGCTCCTCCGCCGTTTCTAACATCGCACCTCATACAAAAAAACACTCTGATCTAAAGTAGGTAGTAGATGACCCCTCATTTTAAACACCATCTGCCAAAGCATTGCTCACTCACTTAATCTATCAAGAAGATTTGAAAATAAATTTCTTGCCAAAGGATAATTTTCTGCATCTGCTCCCTCGCCATTTTATTTTCCCATTTGTCTTTCACATGGTGCAAATCCAGAGAAAGTAAAGATGGAAGGAAGGTGGGGAGGAAAAATCCTGCTCCGTTTCGTGATCCCTATTTGATCTTCATTCCAGTGCAGTTTGGGTGAAGAATTCCAATTGTCTGTCTCAATTTTAATAAAGTATAACCAATTCTGGAATCACTGTCTGGACATTGACAAGAACAGGTTTCGAGGCTGACTTTACACATAAACAATACACTGAACAGTTCATAAACTAGCGACAAGGATGGGATTCAAACCCACTTGTGCAGAGCACAATGGATTAGCAGTCCATCGCCTTAACCTCTCCGCCACCTTGTCAGTTGCATAGACATCGCTGTCACCTTCAGCACAGATTCTGGCTGTGCAGCCAGCTGTGTAATGATGGAAATATATCTTCTGTCAGTAAATGAAGTTGGGAATGGAGCGGTGTGAAACATTTCCAGACCATGTCCAACACGTTTCTACTCAGTGTGAATACCCACCACGGAAAGACTGGAACATACAATCATTTCATCACATCATGATTAACATCACTCAGACACCTGAACCATTAGGTCACTGACGAAGTCATGAACACCGAATTTCTCATGAAATGGCAACTGAACTAACTGACTGGAAGAATTGCTTTAACTCCACATGATCAGCGAGGCACAGCCTCAGGCCGACTTGTCGGGTGGTGTAAACAGATATCACTGCTTCTGATCTTCACCAGAACAGAGAGTGAGATGTAACATTGATCATCAAACAGACTGTGAGAGAATACAACAGAATAAAACACATGGAGAGACACTGTGGAATAACAAATAGATTTGATTGGAATGTTGAAATTTTGATTGGAATGGATAAAACACCAGAAACAGCAGATTAAATTGGGATTCTCATCATTATATTGATCTGGGACAGAAAAGAGAAACTGATGGAAAGAAGAGAAGAAGGAAGAAAAGAAAGGATGGAACTGTTCAATTTTTTCAGTTTTTTCACTCGTCCATCAAAGCTGATAAAAAACGTTTCAAATAACAGAGAATTTCACCAAAAAGGGAGATTAAATGTTGCTGAAACCTTGGATTGAATAATGCCCCAACAGATCACCTGTTTAACTGTCTCCTCACTGGGGGATTTCAATCAGTGAGTAATATTATTCTCTACTTTTTTTGTTAATTGGTCCCAGAACTGTCACTTGGAATTAATATCTGTGTTCCGACTCCTGAATAATAAAATTGTGAGTTTCTCGATATTTTCTGGACACAGTTCCTGCTGAAAGAACTAAGAACTCTTTTCTAATTTACACAATACTATATACACACTCATCAAGCCTGCTAAGCTAGCATCCTTGGTGCTGCTCTCTCTTCTCCCAAACCTCATCTCATGTGACTGTTACGTCATCACTCTGACATTGGGAGGGGTTGATCCCACTAACTTCAGCATTAACCCGAGACATCCTTATACCACACTGTCTGTCCAAAAGAAATGGGTGGAGGGAACTTCCTTCATTTATCAAAACACCAACAGCGGCACAGTGGCGCAATGGTTAGCACCACAGCCTCACAGCTCCAGCGACCAGGATTCAGTTCTGGGTACTGCCTGTGTGGAGTTTGCAAGCTCTCCCTGTGTCTGTGTGGGTTTCCGCCGGGTGCTCTGGTTTCCTCCCACCTCCAAAAGACTTGCAGGTTGATAGGTAAATTGGCCATTGTAAATTGTCCCGAGTGTAGGTACATGGTTGGAGAATGGTGGGGATGTGGTAGAGAACATGGGATTAATGTAGGATTAGTATAAATGTGTGGTTGCTGGTTGGCACAGACTCGGTGGGCCGAAGGGGCTGTATCTCTAAATAAGAAAAGTAAAATAAAAGCTACCAGTCGTAAATCAACTCAAACCCATTAGAGAGATAGACGGAGACTGTCAGAGAACTTCCTGCATCCAGTCCTGACCCTGTCACACTCAGCAGCTTCTCACCCAGACCCCACTCTCATCAACACTGAACATTGTTACCTAGACCCTTCAAATACTGTTTATAAAAGGGAGAAAAATTCAAACTTCATCACAGCTAGATTGAATAGAACAAAGTTTAATATCTTCTCGTCATCACTCGGTAACCATATGAGACAGTCCTTAAATCAGTAGCATAAATTATCAGCTGTAAGAATGTTTGTCATTGGGTTGAATCATTTCTGCGTGAGGAATGTTCCAGCATCATAAACCAGGGGAACGTGTTGACTGAGCTGTGTCTTCATCTCTTCTGGGCGGTTGGACTGTTCACCCTTCATTCTGCTCTGATTCACTTTCCCAAAGCGGATCTGCAGATTCTCAAATCTGGAGACTGGGTTTTCTTATTTGGTTCCTTTTGATTTTTCTTCCTCCTGAATGATAATATATTCCAACCTCGGATGAACCTTTCCCTGTGTCCCGGTCTCGGTTAAAAGCGACAAATAACGGCACCAACATTCTGAAACATTCAACACGGTCACATTCTGCTTCAGTGAGATTAATGCTGAGGCAGTTTCCGTGTCGAATGCGATTGTGATCAAATTTCTCTCAAGGAAATTGTGAGTGATCAAGTATTTGCACTGAATTTCTGTGCAAGAAGGGACAGTTTCAAACAGCCATTCCCAAATCACTTCCTTCACAAAGACAAAGACTTTGCTGTCTTAACGTGTGACTCAACTTCACAAACAAATTTGAACTCGAAGTTCAGGAGAAGACAGAGATGTGAATGATTGACAGTGTAATCTTTAAATCATAATTTTCCGTTTCTTCGTTGAAGTGAGGCTCAACCCTAAGCCACTAGAGATCGCGGAAAGCTACAAACTTGGATCCAGAAATCAGAAAAGTAGTGAAACAGTTGGTGAGTACATTGTGACACTGAAGAATTTATCACCACATTGCAACATTGGCACATTCTTAGAACGTACATTATGAGACAGATTTGTGCTTATATTGGTGGATGAGAAAAGATACTAAACACACAAAATCCCAATTTGAGCTAGTGTTTATCATAACTTATTTGCTTTTACTCTATGCCTCTATTAATAAAGCCAAGTGTCCTGTTTGCTCTTCGCAACCTTTTCAAACCTTGATCAAAAAAGATTGTTGTACATTGTCTCATTCTTCCTCCCAAACTGTATCCCAACTAGATTGCTCTTTCCATGGAGATAGCATCAAAGAATGCTCGTGAATTTCGTCCTATGCCAGTGACAGTAACACACTTCAGAGGAACTTAAACACACTGGTAAAATGGGCTTTCACACAACAGATAAAATTTTACACAGAGAATTGTGAAGTGATACAGTTTGGGAGGAAGAATGAGACAATGTACACCAATCTTTTTTGATCAAGGTTTGAAAAGGTTGCGAAGAGCAAACAGGACACTTGGCTTTATTAATAGAGACATAGAGTAAAAGCAAATAAGTTATGCTAAACCTTTATAAAACAATGGGGCTGAATGGCCTACTCCTGCACCTCCACGGAAAGCTTCCACTCCAGGCTCGGACACCCTCTTCAGGATCACTCTCCATACATCCCGCCACTCCACGCACAGATATTTCCCTCAGGATCAGATAACAGCTCCACAGTCCTGCCACATCCAGTCGTGAATGGTGGTGGATAATTAAATAACGAACAAGATGAGGAGGCTCCAAAAACATTCACATCCTCAATGATGGTGGTGCTGAGCACGTCAGTGCAAAAGATGAAGCTGAAGCATTTGCAACCATCTTCAGTCAGAAATATTAAGTGGATTTGATCTGTGCTAATTTCAGCTCCTCATGATCGCTGGTGCCTTGGTTCTCTGGTGCTAATTTCAGAGTAAATCATGCAGCTTGACAATTGGAGCCAAAGAAAAAGACACAGGAGAGGTTGAAAGTGCCAAAACCTGGGATTGAACCAAGAACTGTTTAACTGTTAGTACAGCACGAACTCAACAAAGCTATTTCAACAACACACTAAAGCCACCATTCTGTCACTGCTTTGGAAGACAATCTATACATTAAAGTGTTTGTAAAAAGTTACAGAACACAACATGTGAGTAATATTCCCCATTGTTTTCTCAGCACTGATGGACTGTGAAGTGGGAGACAGCCAGAAGTCCCACTGTGCCACACTGACCCTGAGCTGTGAGTGAAATGAGATAAAGTTCAATCTTTAGCAGAGAGATTCTGGAGAGAGGTAAGAGTCCTGAATCAAGGAAAGACTTTCTGACACAATAGAGGCAAAATACTGCAGATGCTGGAAATCTGAAATAGTAACAAAAAGTGCTGGAAATACTCAATAGCTCTGGCAGCATCTGTGGTGAGAGAAACAGAGTTAACGTTTCTGGTTAGATTAGATTAGAGATAAAGCACTGAAACAGGCCCTTCGGCCCACCGAGTCTGTGCCGAGCATCAGCTACCCATTTATACTGATCCTACATTCCTACCAAACATCCCCACCTGTTCCTATATTTCCCTAACACCTACCTAAACTAGTGACAATTTATAATGGCCAATTTACCAATCAACCTGCAAGTCTTTTGGCTTGTGGGAGGAAACCGGAGCACCCGGAGAAAACCCACGCAGACACAGGGAGAACTTGCAAACTCCACACAGGCAGTACCAGGAATCGAACCCAGGTCCCTGGAGCGGCGAGGTGGCGGTGCTAACCACTGCGCCACTGTGCTGGTCTGTGACCTTTCATCAGAACTGACACAGGTTAGAAAAGAATTAGGTTTTAAACAAGTGAAGGGGAGGGGCATGTGGGAGAGAACAAAGGGGAAGGTGTTTGATAGGGCAGAGGGCAGGAGAGATTAAATAACAAAGCTGTCCGGGGACAAAGGCAAAGAGTGTGTTAATGCTTGTGGTTGCCTGACACCAGTCATGCTCTGATGTTATTGAACACAATGTTCAATCCACAAGGCTGCAGAGTGCCGAATCAAAAGTTCGGGTGCTGCTCCTCGAGCTTGGGTTGATTTTAACTGGAACACTGGACCAGACCAAAGACAGAAATGTTGACATGAGAGCAGGGGGAGTTTTGAAATGGCAAGCAACCAGAAGCTCAGGGTCATGATTTCGGCCTGAGCAGAGGTGTTCCACCTAATCTGCGTTTGGTCTCTCCAGTTTAGAGGAGACCGCATTGTGAGCAGTGAATACAGTATACATAATTGAAAGAAGTACAAGTAAATCGCAGCTTCACCTAAAAGGAGTGTTTGGGGCTTTAGATAATGAGCAGAGAGGAGGGATAAGGGCAGGTATTATATCTCCTGCGATTGCATGGGAAAGTGCCTTGGGAAGGGGACAAGGTATCGGGGGTAATGGAGGAGTGGACCAGGGTGTCACGGAGGGGACAATCCCTTCCAAATGTTGACAGGGGATGGGAGGATGCGTTTGGTGGTGGCATCACGCTGGAGGTGGCGGAAATGGTGGAGGATGATCCTTTGGATGTGGAGGCAGGCGGGGTGGAAAGTGAGGACAAGGGGAACCCTGTCGCAGTTCTGGGAGGGAGGGGAAGGGGGCAGGCAGAGGTTGAGAGTCCTGTCAACTAAACTGGGAGGGGGCGGGGGGGGGGGAGTAGTTGAAATCTGGTGATGTTGTTGAATTTAATTTCAAACACTCCTTGAACTCTCTGCTGATGAAGACTGAAAAAGGGAAGAACAACCACACAACAAGGGTCTCAAATCCAAGACCCTGAGATTAAAAGTCTCATGCTCTACCAACTGAGCTAACAAGGCCTGATACAGTACTTCTACTCTGTCTGTTATTGGACGGATGCAGCTGTTGGCTCCACCCCAAGGGCCGGAATTTGTTCCACCAACTATGAAGCAGTTTCCGATCAATTCCCCAGATTATCAGTAAATCCACTTCCAGAAGCCCCAAAGTGTGATATATTCCTCTCACTCATCAATAATAAAACTGAAATCTTTTTACCTTCCAAATGCTGCCATCTATTTTGTCAGTATTTATTTCTCTCTCCTTTTTATTTAGTTCATGCATTTCTTCAGAATTTTTTTTTCAATTATATCTGAGGGAAGAAATGAACAGATCTGGCAGCTCAAAACTGGGCATCCATGAGGCACTGTGGGCCATCAGCAGCAGCAGAATTGTATTTAAACACAATATGTTACCTCATGACCTGACATATCCCTCACTCTACCATTACCATCAAGCCAAGGGAGCAATAGTGGTTCAATGAAGTGTGCAGGAAGGCATGTCAGGAGCAGCACCAAGGAGACCTAAAAATGAGTGAAGCTACAACACAGGACTACTTGCATGTCATATAGCGGAAGCATCATGCAATAGACAAAGCTGAGTGATCTCACAACCAACAGATCAGATCAAAGCTCTGCAGTCCTGCCACATCCAGTCCTGAATGGTGGTGGATAATTAAACAATTAACAGGAGGACGAGGCTCCACAAATATCCCCATCATTAATGATAAGGGAGACCAGTATATCAGTGCAAAATACAAGGTTGAATCATTTGCAACCATCTTCAGCCAGAAGTGCCAAGTAGATGATCCATCTCGGCCTCCTCCTGAGGTCCCCAGCATCACAGGTGCCAATCTTCAGCTAAATCCACTTCACTCCACATGATATCAAGAAATGGCTGAAGGCTCTGGATACTGACAACATCCTGGCTGCAGTGCTGAAGACTTGTGCTCCAGAACTAGCCACGCCGCCCACCAAGCTACAACACTGGCATCTACCCAGCAATGTGGAAAATTGCCCAGGTATGTTCTGTATACAAAAGGCAGGACAAATCCAACCCGGTCAATTCCTGCCCGATCAGCCTCCTCTTGATCATCAGTAAAGTGATGGAAGGTGTCGTTGACAGTGCTATCAAGCAGCACTTACACAGCAATAACCTACTCACCAATGCTCATTTTGGGTTCCGCCAGGGCCACGTAGTTCCTGACCTCATTATTGCCTTGGCCCAAATATGGACAGAAGAGCTGAATTCAGGAGGTGAGGTGAGGTGACAGTGACTGCTCTTGCCAAGGGCATCAAGGAGCCCTTGCAAAATTGAAGTCAATGGCAATCAAGGAGAAAAATCTCCACTATTTGGAGTCATACCTTGCGCAAAGGAATATGGTGCTGGTTGTTGGTGGCCAATCATCTCAGTACCAGACATCGCTCAGGAGTTCCTCAGGGTAGTGTCCTCGGCCCCAACCGTCTTCAGTTGCTTCATCAAAGAACAAACAAAGAACAAAGAAAATTACAGCACAGGAACAGGCCCTTCGGCCCTCCAAGCCTGCGCCGATCCAGATCCTAAACATGTCGCCTATTTTCTAAGGGTCTGTATCTCTTTTCTTCCTGCCCATTCATGTATCTGTCTAGAATCAATAAACTTCCTTCCATCATACGGTCAGAAGTGGAAATGTTCACTGATGATTGCAAAATGTTCAGTTGCATTAGTAACTCCTCAGATACTGAAGCAGTCCGTGTCCACATGTAGAGAGACCTGGGCAAGATTGGGCTTGGACTGATAAGTGGCAAGTAACATGCACGCCACAAAAATGCCAGGCAATGACCATTTCCAACAAGAGTGAATCTAACCATCTCCCCTTGACAGTCAATGACATTAACATGGCTGAATCCTTCACAATCAACATCCGGGGGGTTACCAATGAGCAGAAACTGAATTGGATCAGTCATATAAATACCGTAGCTACAAGAGCAGGTCAGAAGCTGGGAATTCTGCTGCAAGTAACTCACCTCCTGTCCACCATCTACAAGGCACAAGTCAGGAGTGTGATGTAATACTCCCCACTTGCCTGGATGAGTGGAGCTCCAACAACACCAAAGAAACTCAACACCATCCAGGACAAAGCAGATCACTTGATCAGCACTCCATCCACTACTTTAAATATTCACTTCCTGCACCACCAGTGAACAGTGGCGGCAGTGTGTACCATCTACAAGATGCACTGCAGCAACTCACCAAGCCTCCTTCGACAGCACCTTCCAAACCCCCAACCTCGACCACCTAGCAGGACATTGGATGAATGGGAACACCACCATCTGCACGCTCCCCTCCAAGTTACACACCGTCCTGACTGGGAACTATATCACCATTCCTTCACTGTCACTGGATCAAAATCTTGGAACTCCCTTCCTAACAGCACTGTGGGTTTACGTACAACACATGGACTGCAGCAGCTCCAAAAAGGCAGCTCACCACCACCTTCTCAAGGGCAATTCAGGATGGACAATAAAGGCTGCGTTTGCTGACAACGCAACCACTAGGTGGCACAACTCGCTTTCTCCCCCTGCTTTGCACCGGCCGCTTCCACCCTCCATAGTCGCTCGCTCCAGACCTCGCTGCTCCCCCCCCCTACTTCCTTGGCCGATTGTCTCCCGATCATGTCACCCCATTCTCCAGTCGTTCGCTCACTCCCCACCCCCCCTCCCCTCCAGCCACTAGCTCTAGGCTGCGCTGCTTCCCTTCTCTCGGCCACTTGCTCCCACGTTTGTCCAGTCTCCACGCGCCGCCCGAAGAAGCAAGGTGGGCTGCAAAGTGTGACGTAGGAGTGAGTAGTGAGTGGCCTAGAGGAGGGAAGTGGCACGGCCTAGAGCTAGCGGCTGGAGCGGGGGTTGGGGGGCAGAGAGCAAGCGGCCATAGAACTGGATGACGCGAGTGGGGAACAATTGTCCAGGGGAGCATCGAGGTGTAGAGCGAGCGGCTGAGGGGAGGAAGCGTCGAGGCCTGGAGCGAGTTGCCGAGGGGGGAGAGCTCCAGCCTCAAAGTCTCCTATTCAGCCGCTTCCTCCAGCTGAGTGAGGGGCTGGATACCTGATGACGCTTTAGCGCACATGTGCGAAGATGGACCAAGCGCGGATATGCGATGATGTTGGCGCTGCGCAATGACATCATCCTCCACATGTGCCACTTAATCCTGGCAAGATGTAGCTGTGCCTATGCACAGCTTGGCACAGTCCGATGATGTCAGCGGGCCGCTCCGTTGACAGGAATCACATTGTGTCAGCAGTGCCCACATCCCATGAAAGAATAAAAAAGAGATTTACCACAATGGTAGCAGGGTGAGGGATTTCAGTTATGTGGAGAGATTGAAGAAGCTGGGGTTGTTCTCCTTGCAGCAGAGAAAATTCAGAAAAGATTTGACACATTTGTTCAAAGTCATGAAGTTCTTCAATAGTTTAAATAAGGAGAAACTGTTTCCAGTGGTAAAAGGGTCAGTAAGCAGAGGACACAGATATCAGGTGATTGGCAGAAGAACCAGAGGTGACATGAAGAACCATTGTTCACACAGCAATGTGTTGTGATAAAGAAAGAAAAGTCTTGCATTTATATAGCACCTTTCAAGACCACTGGACATATCAAAGCACTTTGTAGACAATGAAATACTTTTGAAGTGTAATCACTGTTGTAATGTCAGAAATGCAGCAGCTAATACCCACAAACAGCAATGTGATAATGACCAACTGATCTGATTGAGGGACAAATATTGATCACAACACCAGGGAGAATTGCTCTTCACTTGTTTGGAATTGCAGCATGGGATCTTTTACATTCACCCAAACATGCAGACCAGGTTTTGGTTTAACATCACACCTGAAAGGCAGCACCTTCAACACCCTGAGTGCTGCACTGGAGTGTCAGCTGTGAAATCTGAACCCAGAAGCTTGTGATTTCGAGGTGAGTGTGACCAACTGAGCCACAGCTTTTACCTGAGTCTCAATCCTTCTACCAACAATTTCTATCGGGTCTGTCACGACCCCTCATGATTGTGAACACCTCTATCAAATCTCCTCTCTAAAGAGAACAATCCCAGCTTCTCCAATCTATCCACATAACTGAAATGCTAACCACATGTTGCAGAAATCGATTTTTCCTCAAGTTCCTTCTGGTTTTGTGAGTCACCTTAAATCTATAACCTTCGGTTATTGAACTTTCAGCAGTTAGAAACAGTTCCTCAGTATTTACTCTACCTCAAACCTTCAAGGAAGCTCTGCAAAGTAACTGAAAATCAAGTTGTCAGAAGTGGGATTTAAACACATGCCTCCAGTGAAAGCTGCAACCTGAACAGAGAAGCTGAAACCGCTCAGTCACCTCAACTGTTCAGACCTTTTTGACCTCGTCCTCACTTCTGTACTTGGAAAGGTTCACTCAGTTCAGGAACTTGTTCAATGTTGCTGGAATGCTCAGTGATTGGGATATTAACTCCCCCGGGTTTTCCTGAGCTTGTTCTCGGTGTATGGGGATGTTTGTCCTGGGCTGTGGAATCTTGCATCCCTGTAATGGACATTAACCCACTGATTGAATCTGTATTCACTGCTTTCCACTGGTGCTGGGTAATTGCAGAGCGTGGGGCTGGAATGTTGCTGCTTGTCCCGGCCTCACTCACTCTGGGAAAGAGTGAATAATTGATGCATCTGTTTCTGTATCTGAAATGTGACTTCGATCTGCTGTTATTAACCGAGGCAGCGCTGCAGAAGGATACGTTAATAATCTCTCACTAATCAACTGCAAACAGTCAGAATGTGTAACTTTGAGCAGCGCTTTCTGCACCGTCAGGGCTGGAAAGTTGAGGGAGGGAGAGACACTGTCAGTATCTGAGTGTGTACAGCACTGTACAGAGAAAGAGCCAATATACCGGGGCTGAGACACAGTGCATCTTTTCACATTTAATCACAATAATATCCACAGTCAGGAGCTGAAAATGATGAAAAACCGAATAGCAAGAGCAAAATTAAGAAATGTAAGTAATTATAGATTAGCTGATCAGCTTTCACTGTGTTACCTGGTAGTCTACTGTTTTATATTCAATGCTGTCTCCACTGTGGCCAGGGAATGATTTCTTCTCAAAGGCTGAACATTAACAAAACTGCTTGTAATTTAAAATCTTTTAAAAGTATTTCCATGGAGCTAATGGGGCAAAGTCAAATAACTGCATCAATTATAGGAGAGCTGGTTGGTGATGACGTGGATGTGTCTGCAGTGTGCAGGACCAGACTGTTTCTATAGATTCACAATGAATGTTCCATCTTTATTTATAACAGTAAAACTGATCGTGGACAATGGCTATTCTGGTTGCAGCAACCTGAAGCTTTAACTCATTAACATCCTACTTTAGGGTAATTTAGAAAGCACAACATGCAGCTCTGTCAGTTAGTGTGCTTGTTTGTTCACCCACAATTTGATGGTTCAAGCACATAAATGGATGAGGCTTTATTAACTTAAACTCTTCTACATCTGCTATATTACTCTTGCTGTTGATTTTTCAAAGATAAGGTTCATCAAGTCTTTCTTTATGAAATCCATGCTGACTGTGTTTTATTATTTTTCATTTCCATCTGTATTTTCTACTTTGGAAGATTACAGGATATTATCATTTTTTTTATTCATTCATGGGAGGTGGGTGTCGCTGGCTCGGCCAGCATTTATTATCCATCCCTAATTGCCTTGAGAAGGTGGTGCTGAGCTGCTTTCTTGAACCATTGCAGTCCATGTGCTGCTGTTATGAAGAGAGTTCCAGGATTTTGACCCAGCAACAGTGAAGGAACGGTGATACAGTTACAATTCAGGATGGTGTGTGGCTTGGAGGGGAACTTGCAGGTTGTGGTGTTCCCATGCATCTGCTGCCCTTGTCCTTCTAGGTGATAAAGGTCGCGGGTTTGGAAGGTGCTGTCTCAGGAGCCTTGGCACATTGCTGCAGTGCATCTTGTGGATGGTACACACTGCTGCCACTGTGTGCCAGTGATGGAGGGCATGAATGTTGTAAATGGGGTGCCAATCAAGCGGGCTGCTTTGTCCTATTGAGTTTCTTGAGTATTGTTGGAGCTGCACCCAGCCAGACAAGTGGAGAGTATTCCATCATACCCCTGACTAATGTACAGGCTTTGGGGAGTCAGGAGGTGAGTTACTTGCCGCAGGATTCCTAGTCTCTGACCTGCTCTTGTAGCCATAATATTTATATGGTTACTGCATTTCAGTTTCTGTTCAATGGTAACCCCCAGGTTGTTGAGAGTGGGGGATTCAGCGATGGTAATGCCATTGAATGTCAAAGGGAGATGGTTAGATTCTCTCTTGTTTGGGATGGTCATTGTCTGGCAGTTGTGTGGTGATAATCTTATACATCTTTATTGTAGGGTACTCTATTGTACTGTTGAGTGACTACACTTTAAAGTCCTTCCTTCATTGGCTGTAAAAGGCTTTGCAATGTCCTGTGGTCGTGAAATGCAAGTCTTGCTTTTTCCATTGTTATCAGTGTCATTGTGATCAAAAGATAGGATTCATGAGCACAAAGTGTAAATCAATTTTGATTAAAATAATGGAAAAGTATCTATATTTTTGCACTGTACTTAATAATCTCCATCTTCCTATCCTTACCAAGTACAAAGTCTTTGACCCTGAAATTGATTCCACAATCGCAGTCCCTCAGACAATTTCAGCTCAGTTCTGATGAAAGGTCACAGATCTGAAATGTTAACTCTGTCTCTCTCTCCACAGATGCTGCCAGACCTGCTGAGTATTTCCAGCATTTTCTGTTTTTATTTCAGATTTCCAGTATCAGCAGTATTTTGCTTCTGTGTTACTTTGAAAGTTAAAACTGACCCACCTGTCTACAATTCACACTGGGGTCTCCCATGAAATGATTCTGTATAATGTTGATGGAAGGAATACAGACTCCGAGCACAGAACTTCCTGTGGGGAATTGGGGATATGAAAACCAGCAGACTTTGCAGGAATTTCCACTGGGAGCACAAATTCACAAAATCTACCTTTTATATATCGATTCATTTTGATTGTCCTTCTGGAAAATTATTTTGAAACCATTTAAACATCAACCCACAGCTCCATGACTGGGTCAATTATGAGGTCATCCTCTGACAGGTCATGTGACAGCTGGAGCCACAAGACATCAGAACCAGATTTGTGACTGGATTAAAACCCGGAATCCTGTCATAATGGCTTTTCAAATAAAGCTGTTGCTGTTTGAAAACACAGCAGTTAAACTTTCTGCCTGACCATGAGGGGAGCTAGGGAGAAATTTACAAAACTAAATCCTTTTACAAAATAGTTCAAAAACCATTCACTGAAAAATCATGTGAGGACTCATATGCAGTAGAGAAACAAGCAGAATACAGAAAATACAGAGGAGAGCTGAAAAAGGAAAAGAGATCAGCAAGATGTATGAGAAAAGATTAGCAGGTCACATAACTGGGAACACTGAAGTCTTTTACCAAACATATGAAAGGGTGGGTCAATTAGGAGATCCTGTGGAGGCAGAGGGTGTGGCTGAGGTACCAATTAAGTACATTTCATCTGTCATCACAAAACAAACGTGTGCTGCAAATGTCACAGTAAAGGAGGAGGAAGTGGAGAATTTGGAGGGGATGAAAATAGATAAAGAGGAGACAATTACAAGGTTAGCAGTACTCACACCTGTCTACAGGTCACCCGGTCTGGATGGGCTGCATCCTGGGTTGCTGAGGGAATTCAGGGTGGAAATAGCAGAGACTCGAACCACAATCTTTCAATCCTCCTTGAATATGGGAATGATGCCAGAGGACTGGAGGATGGAGGTAAGCTTGGGTAGTTCGATCTCAGTTTAACTTGACCATTTTTATCATGTATCCATTGTCATAACTAACAACGTTAAGAAAGCCATTTTATAATGAACACATGACCAAAGGAACCATTTTGTGTTCAGTACTAACGTTTATATCCTGTATAATTAATGAGTAGCTACCCATCCTGAAACAGATGATTGTAAAAGTAACTAACCTTGATTGAGTTATAATTAAAGAATCAATAAACATTTTAGAGAGAATGGGTTTTCATTTAAAGTTAGTTCAATCTAATTACTGTGAGTTTCTGTGTCTGTGTGGGAAAGGACAGTTTCAGCTAAATGTATTTAAACAATGGACCTTTCTCTGACCCCTGATAAAACCCATGGTATGGTACATCGTGACCTTCAAGAGTCTGGATTTAATGAATAGGAAACTTGTTTCAGATCAGATTGGGAGACAGTGTGAAACCACTCCATTGTACTCATGTCTGAGATTCTGAGCACAGGTGGCTGTTAGTGGAAGACATTAATAAGAACAAATTAAATGTACCTAGCAACAGCTAGGACCAATTATTATTTTACATGGTGGTGTGATGGCCATCCAGGGGTTAAAAGTAGGGATCTTGTAAGGTTTCAGTGTGCAGGAACACGAGAAGGCCTCAGGGGTAAATGCTCAGATTATCGACCAATTTCTCCACCTGATGAGGGATCTAGACTGGACAAAGAGGACCGTGACACTCTGAGACCAAGCTCGACCAGTCCCCAGAGCTGTAAAGTTATCTTCCCCAAGTTTGTTAAGTATAATTTTACTTTCAATTATTAAGTACTATTTTACTTTCAATAAAAGTTCTGGACTTATTAATGAAGTATCCTGTTGCTTTAATTGGTTAAAGTCATTCCCAAAGTGATTGTCTGCAATAGACTTTCCAGAATTAAAAGATAAGTCTGCAAGGGTTGTGAATATTACAGCCCTGTTTAAAAAGAGAGATAAACCCAGGAACTACAGACCAATTAGTCTAATGTCGGTGGTGGGGAAACTTTTAGACACAATTATCCAGGAGAAAATTAACTGTCACTTGGTGGAACATGGGCCTAATAAACGACAGCCAGTACAGATTGGTTAACAGAAGATTGTGTCTGAAATAATTAATGAATTAATTTCTTTGATGAAGTTTCAGAGAGAGTTGACGAGGGTGGTGAGGTTAATGGTGCGTGTCTGGACATCAAAATTGTGTTTGAATAGATACCATAAACTAGACTTGGGGCAGCACAATGGCACAGTGGTTGGCACTGCAACCTCACAGCTCTCGCAACCCAGGTTCAGTTCTGGGTACTGCCTGTGCAGAGTTTGCAAGTTCTCCCTGTGACTGTGTGTGTTTCTGCTGGGTGCTCCGGTTTCCTCCCACACGCAAAGACTGCAGGTTGATAGGTAAATTGGCTGTTGCAAATTGCTCCTAGTGTAGGTAAGAGAATGGTGGGAATGTGGGACGGAATATGGGATTATGGTGGAGGATTACTATAAATGGGTGGTGATTGGTCAGCACAGACTCAGTGGGCCGGATGGCCTGTTTCAGTTTTCCATCTCTCTCCGACTTGCTAACAAAATTCAAGCAGATGGGATTAAAGGGGCAGTGGCAGTGTGGATCCAAAATTGGCTGCAGGGTAAAAAGTAGGGTGAATGCTTGTTTTTCAGAATGGAGGGAGTAATACAGTAATGTCCTTGTTGTTGCAATATGTTCAATGTCAGACCCCGAGCTGTCCGAGGGATGGGGCAATTTGTGATGTTCCTGTGGTTGCAATCTTTGCAGTGTCTGACCTTGATCTGTCACAGGGACGTGGCATTTATGAGGTCCCTGTGGGGTGCTGTTTGTTTGGTGTATCACACTGACCTGTCCCAGAGAGCGGGAAGGTTGTGATGTCCTTGTGGGTTGCAATCTGTTCAGTGTCTGTCTCTGATCTGTACCAGAGATGGGGCAGTGTGTGATATCCTTGTGCATGTCATACAGGCCCACTGGTGTGTGGTTCCATCCTGATGCCAAGAAACAGAGCCCCATCTCTGGGCAAAAAGTCTCACTTCTCAAGGGGTGTCTCGAGAAGACACAGTGGCGCAGTGGTTAGCACTGCAGCCTCACACCTCGAGTGACCCGCGTTCGATTCTGGGTACTGCCTGTGTAGAGTTTACAAGTTCTCCATGTGACTGCGTGGGTTTCTGCCGGGTGCTCTGGTTTCTTCCCACAGCCAAAGACTTGCAGGTTGATAGGTAAATTGGCCATTGTAAATTGCCCCTAGTGTAGGTAGGTGGTAGGGGAATTGAGGGGATGTGGCAGGAATATGGGATTAATGTAGGATTAGTATAAATGGGTGGTTGATGGTCGGTACAGATTCGGTGGGCTGGAAGGACCTGTTTCTGTACTGTATCTCTAAATAAATAAATAAGAAGGCTGAGGCAGTAAACCTGGTCAGTAAATCCGGAGTGGAGTCCTGGAGGCGGTTACCTGTGACTTATCAGGCAGTTTTCCAGCAACTCCTACAGCAGAACTGGTAACAAACAGTACTGGTTTTTCCTTTCCTTTGGACAAAACGAGCAATGCTGAGAGGGGGTCCTGATGCTCAGGGTCTCCATACTGTTTGCCCAGGCCTGTGCCCCAGAGAGGACACTCCAGCTTCGTGGTTAAACATGAGCACAACCCGGGAATAAACAGTTACTGATTATAAGCTCTCATTCAATTGGTGTAGAGTATGAGCGCCAGGGGTTACTTCGGACAGTGGGAGAGCTCTTAGTGTCTCATTGGATAGCTGCCAGTCACTCCAAGCTGGGCAGCCCCCAGTCAGTTAGGTGCTGTGAAGCCACGACCTGCTTGCTTCAATGGGTGCTTGGAGCTTAGAGAGTCATCTCTCAACAGGCGGATTGATAATCTATGCACCAAGAAAAACAAACTCAACAAAGAAGACACCAGTCCTTCGCATCACAAGCTGGAATGTGAGGAACATGTGTCCTGGCCTTACCGACAACCTTCTGCAGGTTGATGACACACACAAGACAGCTGTGATCGACAAGGAACTCACAATGCTCAATGTGGACATTGCTGTGCTGCAAGAAACTAGACTCGTTCAAAGTGGATCCCTCAAAGAGAAACACTATACCTTCTTCTGGCAGGGGAAAGCCCAAGAGGCAACTCGTGAGCATGGAGTGGGTTTCACAGTAAAATACACGCCACTTGAGATGAGTGAACCACCCACAGTAGGCTCAGACAGACTTCTTACTCTTCACTTGTCAACACGTGTGGGCCCAGTTAATCTCATGTGCATCTATGTCCCGACACTCACCTCCACCCCAGATGTCAAGGATCAATTCTATGTGACACTTGACACTGCCATCAGTAGAATTCCCAGCACTGAGGGACTGTACCTTCTAGGAGACTTCAACACAAGCTTGGGTACTGACTACACAGCTTTGCCAATGTGCATAGGGCACCAGGGGATTGGCAAGATGAATGAAAATGTACAGAGGTTGCTGGAGCTATGCTGTCACCATGGATTCTGTGTGATGAACAGCTACTTCCAGGTCAAGCTGTGCTACAAGGTGTCCTGGAGACATCCGAAATCATGCCATTGGCACCAGCTAGACCTTATCTTCACCAGACATAACACCCTCAGCAGTGTCCTCATCACTCGCAGCTATCACAGCGCTGACTGTGACACTGATCACTCCCTGGTGTGTAACAAGGTCAGGCTTCAGCCAAGGAAGCTTCATCCATCCATGATGAAAGCTCATCTTCTGATCAACACTTGCCGAACCACTGATCCAGAAAGGACCCAGGAGTTCCTCAACATCCTCGATCAGGCTCTTTCAGACAACAATGCTCAAGGCCTCAGTGCAGTGTCAAAGTGGAATCATCTGCACACCACCATCTATAACTCTGCACTCACTGTGTATAGGAAAAGAGATGGGAGGAATGCTGACTGGTCTGAGGCTTATTGGACTGAAATGGAGTCAGTTACTGTAACTAAGAGGAGAGCCCTCATGAACTACAAACAAGTCCCCAGCAAACAACATCTAAATGCTCTCAGAGCTGCCAGAAACAAGTCTCTGCAGACTGCTCGACACTGCACCAATCAATACTGGTTAAAACTCTGCTGCTGAATCCGGGGATGCTAGAGGGATGTATGAAGGAATTAAGAAAGCAATGGGCCCAGTAGTAACTAAATCAGCACCTTTTGAAGACAAAGAGAGGGGTGATCATCACTGAACCTAACAAGCAGATGGAAAGGTGAGTGGAGCATTATCTTGAACTCTACATAACGGAGAACATTGTCATTGAAGTCGCTCTCAGTGCCATTCCAGACTTCCCTGTCATGGAGGAACTGGACAGTGAGCCCTCCATAGTCGAGCTCAACAAGGGCTCAAAACATGCGCGATGCAAACATTGTCACCTTGTACAAAATTAAGGGGGATCGCAGTGACTGCAGCAATTATCGGAGCCAGCTACTCAGTTCCACTCACCTGCTCGATCCCTTTCCTCCTGCAAGTTCCTTTGCTTCAGGTATCCATCCAATTTCCTTTTCAAATCATTGATTGTCTCTACTTCCACCACACTCGTGGGTCAGGACATTACTACTCACAGCATAAAAAAATTCCACCTCACCCAAGGATGGGAAATATTTATATCTTCTATATTTAGCTTATTCCCTATCTCTACGAGAATAGAATGGCAGTCAACATGAAAGGGAACCCAAAAATCTTCGAGCAGTATATAAATAATAAGCAGGTAGTCAGCGGTCAAGTGGGCCCCATTAGGGACAAAGAGGGTAATATATACTTAGAGCTGCAGGGCAATGTTAATCTAGTTAATAAGTACCTTGTATCAATGATCACTAAGGAAGTGGAATTTCACAAAATAACAGTAGGAGTGGAGAGTGTAGAGGCAATGGAGAGGGTACAAATTGAGAGAGGGAGGTACTGAAAAGGCTGGTTATGCTTCAGGAAGATAAATTACCTGGTCCGGATGGCTTTCATCCCAGATTGCGAAAGGAAATGTGGATGCAGATAACAGAAAGGCTTTCTATAATCTTCCAATCTTCCCTGGATATGGGGGAGGTGTCAGAGGATTAAACAGTGGCAAATGTGACACCCTTATTCAAGAAAGGGTGTAAGGACAGTCCGGCTAACTACAGGCCAGTTAGATTAACAGCAGTGGTGGGTAAGGTTTCAGAAAGAACAATCAGGGAAAAAATCAACAGTCACTTGTAGAGGTTTGAGTTAATTCAGGAGCGTGAGCATGGATTTATAAATGGGAGTTCATGCTTGACTAATCTAACTGAATTTTGTGATGAACTAACAGAGAAGGTTTATGAAGGGCATGCAGTGGATGTTGTTTATGTGGATTTTAAGAAACGACACATAAAAGGGTGATTAACAACATTGAGGTTCATGGAATAGGAGGGTCAGTGTCCAATTGGATAGAAAATTGGCTTAAGGACAGAAAACAGCAAGTCGTAATAAATGATTCATTCTCAGACTGGAAGGTTGTCGACAGTGCTGTTCCCCAAGGGTCACTGCTGGAACCACTGCTTTTTACTTGCGACAGATAAATGACTTGGATCTTGGAATATAGAGTAGAATCTCAAAATATGCCGATAACACCAAACTTGGAGAAGTGGCAAACAGTGAGGATGAAATGAACCACCTGCAACAAGACAGTGATCGGCTAGCAGAATGGGCAGACAGGTGCAGATGGATTTTAATAGTGACTAGTGTGAGGTGATGCATTTTAGCAGAAGGAATAGGGAGAGGCAATATATACTTAATGGCACAGTTCGAAAGAGTGTGCAGGAATAGAGGGACCTGTTCACTGAACAATGAACAACGTGAACAATTACTTCTTGTTGTGTGCTCTCAGATTTGTCACCTTCACTGGACTGGAGTGAGGTGACATCTACTGGCAGGAAGCAAGAACTGCAATCAAGCAGCAGAAATTCCATCGTCTGTCAGGGTGAAAGAAACATTGCAATGTGAGGAAATAGTGAATGGGTTTGATTGGGTTGATGGAGACATGATTCCACTTGTGGTGGAGTCCAAAGCAAAGGCCAGAAATATAAAATTGTCATTATTAAAAGATATGAGGAATTCATGATAAATGTATTTAGGTAGTGTGTGGGTGGAATCTAGATAAAATAGAAAGTGAGATTGGGTGGACAGAAGCAGTGTGAAAGGATGGCTCAAACAAAAGGTAAACGCCCTGAAAGGTGAACTCTGTTTCTCTCTCCACAGATGCTGCCAGAGTTTCTGAACATTTCCAACACTTGCTGTTTTTATTTCAGAATTTGCAAGATGTTGCTTTGCTCTGAAAAAAAATTGGATGATCGGCTTTGACTGCCAGTGAAATTCCACAGGAGCTAAAAGGAAGTTCTGATATCAGTGGCATGTTGATCTAGGGGTTTGATTCTTGCTTAGGGTGAGTGATTAATTAATGTGTGAGAGATCCTGGGTTCAAATCCTGGACAAGCCCTTCTTCTTTGGCATTTTTAGTTTAAGGTCATTGATTGGTTTCAGCCTTGCAGAAGGCGGAATTGATTTCCATATGGAGCCTGCTTGAGGACCAGAGAGCTGGATTCAAAGAGCTTGATTAACTAAATGTACATATAGCCAAGTGGGAATATAAAATTGTTGCAGTAATTGTGACCTGACTCCAAAAACAACAGGACTGGGTTCTGGACTGGAATGGAATGGAATTCTTCAGTGTTTCTGCTGTTTGGCTTGCATTGACTCATCGATTTTCTTGTTTTTCACTTTGTCGATGCCTTTGAATAATTGTGGATCCTTCTTCAGATTGTCTTCTTTCACCAGGTAGTTCTGACCTCTGATGATGATGATCGTAATGAGCTTCAACTCACTGATAGTTTTGGAACTGAACAGATTTCCTTTGCTTGAGTCTACAACATGGAACTCAGTCTGACATGTGGACCCATGGGAGGATTTGAATGCCACCCCTGCGTTGAAGAATACAGTTGCATCCATCCAATAAGAGACCGAGTAGAAGTGACAGTTCAGTCAGTCAAACATTAAACTTTTAATTTCAGGGTGGTGAGTTTGAGTGCCATTTTGTTTTTCCCTTTTTTAAGGCTTCATTAGCAGAGAGTACAAGGAGTGTTTGAAATGAAATTCAGCAAAAGTATGAGAAAGTCTCACTTTGATTCGGGACTCATCTCTCTGCAGCATCTCGCTGTGAAAGATTGAACTTCATCTCATTTCATTCCCAGCTCGGGGTCAGTGCGGCTCAGTGGGACTTCTGGCTGTCTCCTGCTTCACAATCCATCAGTGCTGAGAAAGCAATGGGGAATATTATTCATGGCTCAGTAACCTGAGGACACCGTCTTAAGGTGAATGGCAAAAGAACCAAAGGCAACATGAGGAAAAACTTCTTTTGCACAGCGAGTGGTTAAGATCTGATATGCACTGCTTGAGAGTGTGATGGAGGCTGATTCAACCATGGCTTTCAAAATGGTATAAGATAATTATCTGAAGTGGAAAAATTGCATGTTTTCATGGAATACATGATTCTGTGGCGTGAGCTGAGTTGCTCGTGCATAGAAGCAGCACAAGCACAATGAGCTGAATGGCTTCCTTTTGTTCTGTAACTATTCTATGATCTATGATTCTTTTCAGAGTGAAATCAACACTCACATACAAGAAACTGACAGGTACAATGTAAACCCCACACTAACATACCAGCGAATGCTAGGGACAGAGTAAAACCAATCAGTCCTGGACTAGAAAATGACAGGTACACTGTGAACTTCGCATTACCAGACAAGAAATTGACAGATACAGTGTGAAACCCACAGTCACGTAGCAGCAGTTGGCAGGTAACGTGCAAAAATCTTTCTTTCATATCCCAACTGCAAGGTACAAAGGAAATTAGTTACAAACCCAGGCTCACACTTCAAAGACTGAGAGATACAAAGCAAAACACATATTCACCTACAAGTACAGAGACGAAGAAACACTCAGAGGAGGTGCAGATTAAAGACACATGCATGTAACAGAAACTGATAGGGATAGAATCAAACCCTTTCTCACTTCTCAGAAACTGATAGATATAGACAAAAGCTGATGCTCACATACAAGTTGTTGAAAGATATGTGGTGAAACTCACAGAGCAATAGCAGAAACAAACAGGTACTGAATAATACCCACAGTCACAGACCAAAAACTGAAATATACTGAGTTAAACATCACTTTCTCACACCAGAAACTCATGGCTACAAAGTGAAGCTTACTCTATCCTCCCAGGCATTGACAGGTGCAAAAGAAAACACTCACGAAGATACCAGGTCAAGAAATGTCCGTAATAAAACCTTTGAGCTGAAAGAATAGCATTCATGACAGGTGTGGTACCCAGAATGCTCAGCGGCCGAGAATCCGCCCAATCTGTGACAGGAGCGGGGAGCGCAGGCGCAGTAGAGACAGCTTTGTCAGCAGCTGGAGCTGCGGGTTCGGAGTTGGAGCGGGATATTCACAAAGTGCGAGAAGACTTTGCGGGCTCACACAGCTGGAGCAGGGCCTCAGGGCCACAATAACATGGAACAATCCCATCTGTATCCCTGCGGATGGCGGTGGTGAAGCTTTTCCCGGTGAAGCTTCCCGAAACCGCGTCTATAAATGAATAAGAATTGGGGACTGGGCAGGGAGCGTCTCTAAATGAATAAAATTTGGGTACTGGTCAGGGAGCGTCTGTAAATGGATAAGAATTGGGGACTGGGCAGGGAGCGTCTATAATTGAATAAGAGTTGGAGACTGGGCAGGAAGCGTTTCTAAATGAATAAGATTTGGGGACTGGGCAGGGAGCGTCGATAAATGCTTAAGAATTGGGGACTGGTTCGGGAGCGTTTTTTTATTCGTTCGTGGGATGTGGGCGTCGCTGGCTCGATCTCAGCTCGAGTAATGTGTCCAGTTCTGGGCACCAGGCTTTAGAAAGGACATCAAAGCTTCTGATACAGTTCAGAGGAGATTTACTAGAATGATCCCAGAGATGCGGGGTGTCAGTTCTCTGGACAGGCTGGTGAAGCTGGGATTGTTCTCCTCAGAGTAGAGAATGTTAAGGGAAGATTTAATAGAGATGTTCAGAATCATGAAGGATTTTCATAGGGTAGAGAGGGAGAAACTGTTTCCACTGTCCTGGGGGTCAGGAACCAGAGGACACAGATTTAAAATAATTGGCCAAAAATGTCAAGGGGAGGTGAGGAGAGATCTTTTTACCCAGTAACTGATTCGGATTTGGAATGAATTGTCTGACAGGGTGGTGGAAACAGATTCAATTATAACTTTCATAAAGGAATTGGACAAATATTTCAAAGTGAAATTCTCCAGGATTATGGGGAAATAGGCAGGGGGTTGGACTAATTGCATCTTTTTGTCAGAGAGTCAGCAGAGGCACAATGGGGCCGAATGGCCTCCTTCTGTGCTGTATGATTCTATGAACATAAGAACGAGGAGCCGGAGTCGGCAAGTCAGCCACTCGAGCCTGCTCTGCCATTCAATACAATCATGGCTGATCTCATCACGGCAGTTCTTGTTTCTTGCCAGTAGATGTCACTTCACTCCAATGCAGTGAAGTTTACAAATCTGAGAGAGAAACAACAGGAAAGAATTGTTCCCATGATAGTGAATGTGTTGGATTTAGAAATACTAGGAGTGGAGACGAGTTATTACTTGTCTGCTCGATCCCCATAGCCCAGTAAAATTATTTCCTTCAAGTGCCCATTCAAATTCCTTTTGTAATTCTCGATTGTCTCCATTTCCACCGCCCTCGTGGGCAGCGAGTTACAGATCATCACCAATCAGTGTAAAAAAAGTTCTTGCGCACATTCCCCCTGTACTTCCTGTCCAAAACCTTCAATCTGTGTCCCCTAGTCCTTGTACCAATAGTTAACGGGAACAATGTTTCCTTGCCAACTTATTTAAAACTGTCATAGCCGAAAACATATCTATCAATTCTCCCCTCACTCTTCTTTGATACAGGCAGAACAACCCTAGCTTTTCCAACCTAACCTTGTAACTAAAATCCCCCATCCCTGGATCCATTCTGGTAAATCACCTCTGCATCCTCTCAAGGACGCTCACATTCTTTCTTAAGTGTGGTAAGCAAAACTGGAAGCAACACTCCAACTGGGGCCGAACCAGAGCTTTATAATGGTTCAGCATAACTTCCCTGCTTTGTACTCAATTCCTCTATTTATAAAGCCCAAGATCCCATATGCTTTGCTAACCACACTCGCAATATGTCTTGCCACCTTCAAAGATTGATGCACATGAACCCCAAGTCCCTCTATTCCAGCACACACTTTAGAACTGTGCCATTAAGTAAATATTGCCTCTCCCTATTCCTTATGCCAAAATACATCACCTCACACTTGTCACTATTAAATTCCATCTGCCACCTGTCTGCCCATTCTGCTAGCCTATCATTGTCCTGTTGCAGGCAGTTCATATCATCCTCACTGTTTGCCACTCCTCCAAGTTTGTTGTCATCGGGATATTTTGAGATTCTACTCAATATTCCAAGATCCAAGTCATTTATCTTTAGCAAAAAAAGCAGTGGTTCCAGCACTGACTCTTGGGAAACACCACGGTCGACTATCCTCCAGTCTGACAAAGAATCATTTCATAAGACTCGCTGTTTTCTGTCCTTAAACCAATTTTCTATCCAATTGGACACTGACCCTCCTATACCACGAACCTCAATTTTGTAAAGCCCCCTTTTATGTGGTACCTTGTCAAACGCTTCCTGAAAATCCATAGAAACAACATCCACTGCATTCCCTTCATCAACCTGCTCTGTTAGTTCATCAAAAAATGCAGTTAGATTAGTCAAGCATGAACTCCCATTTATAAATCCATGCTCACTCTCCTTAATTAACTCAAACCTCTCCAAGTGACTGTTGATTTTTTCCCCTGATTATTCTTTCTAAAACCTTACCCACCGCTGCTGTTAATCTAACTAGCCTGTAGTTAGCCGGACTGTCCTTACACCCTTTCTTGAATGAGGGCGTCGCATTTGCCACTGTTTACTCCTGGCACCTCCCCCGTATCCAGGGAAGATTGGAAGATTATGGCAAACTCTTCCATTATCTGCATCCGCATTTCCTTTCGCAACCTGGGATGCCAGCCATCCAGACCAGGTGATTTATCTACCCGAAGCACAGCCAGCCTTTTTAGTACCTCCCTCTCTCAATTTGTACCCTCTCCATTGACTCTACTCTCTTCACTTCGACTGATATTTTGTCAAATTCCACTTCCTTAGTGATCACTGAGACAAAGTACTCATTAAGTAGATTAACATTGCCCTGCACCTCGAAGCTTATATTATCCTTTTTGTCCCTAATAGGCCCGACTCAACCTCTTACTACCCACTTATCATTTACATGCTGCTCGAAGATTTTTGGGTTTCCTTTCATGTTGACTGCCAGTCTATTCTCATAGAAATAGAGAGTAAGCAAATATAGAAGATATAAGTATTTCCCATCCTTGATGAGGTGGAATTTTTTATGTTGTGGGTAGTACTGTCTTGGCCCACGAGTGTGGTGGAAGCAGAGACAATTAATGATTTGAAAAGGAAATTGGATGAATACTTGAAGGAAAGAAACTTGCAGGAGGAAAGGGATCGAGCTGGTGAGTGGAGCTGACTAGATTGATCCGGGGAGAGCCAGCATGGACATGATAGGCCAAATGACCACCTTCTGTGCTGTAAATGACTCTGTGTTGTTTCTCAAATTCAATCCACTGGTGCTTGGCAAATAATTTCAAAGTAAATTGTGCAACCGGAAAATCAGAACCAAGGCAAGGGACGCATAAGGAAGCGAAATTGCTGAAACCCGGGATTGAACCAGGGACCGTTAGATTTTCAGTCTAATGCTCTCCCAACTGAGATATTTCAGCCGTACATTAACAGTGGTTTGGTGTCCTTGTTTTGGAAGAAAATACATACATTCAAGTTTTCCAAAAAGTTGAAGAACACAACATTTGAGTAATATTCCCCATTGCTTACTCGGTGCTGATGGATTGTGAAGCGGGAGACAGCCAGAAGTGCCACTGAGCCACACAGACCCCGAGCTGAGAATGAAATGAGATCAAATTCAATCTTTCATAGTGAGATGCTGCTGAGAGGGAAGAGTCCTGAATCAAAGCGAGACTTGCTCATTTCAAACACTCCCTGTACTCTCTGCTCATGAAGCCTTAAAAAAGGGAAAAACAGAATGGCACTCAAACTCACAACCCTGCCATTAAAAGTCTCATATTCGACTGACAGAACTGTCACTTCTACTCGGTCTGTTATTGGATGGATGCAACTCCAACGCAGGGGTGGCATTCCACTCCTCCCATGGGTCCACATGTCAGACTGAGTTCCATGTTGTAGACTCAAGCAAAGGAAATCTGCTCAGTTCCAAAACTATCAGCGAATTGAAGCTGATTACGATCAACATCATCAGAGGTCAGAACTACCTGGTGAACGAAGACACTCTGAAGAAGGATCCACAATTATTCAAAGGCATCGACAAAGTGAAAAACAAGAAAAACAAGAAAATCAGTAAGCAAGATGCTGGAGAGAGTTCAGAATCACAGAATCATAGAAAGTTGAGCGCACAGAAAGAGGCCACTTGGCCCATCATGTCTGTGGCGTCTGAAAAATGATCCACCTGTTCTAATCCCACCTTCCAGCATTTGGTCCTTTGACCTGCAGATTACGGCACTTGAGGTGATTATCCAGACTCCTTTTGGATGAGTTGAGGGTTTCTGTCTCAACCACCCTTTCAGGCAGTGAGTTCCACTCCCACACCATCCTCTGGGTGAAAAGGTTTTTCCTCGTCTCCCCTCTAATTTTTCTACCAATCACTTTAAATCTATGCCCCCTCGTCACTGACCTCTCTGCTAAGGTGAATAGACCTTGCACTTCCACTCTATTTAGACCGCTCAAAATGTTGTACATTTCAATCAGATCTCCTCTCAGCCTTCTCTGTTCCAAGGAGAACAGCCCCAGCCTATCCAGTCTTTCCTCAGAGCTGCATTTTTCCAGTCCTGGCAACATCCTTGTAAATCTCCTCTGTACCTTCTCTCGTGCAATTGCATCCTTTCTGTAATGAGGTGTCCAGAACTGCACACAGAACTCAAGTTGTAGCCTAACCAATGAGTTCTACAGTTGCAGTATAAGCTCGCTGCTCTTGTATTCTATACCTCGGCTAACAAAGGAAAGGATTCCATCTGCCTTCTTAACCACCTTATCGACCTGTCCTGCCATCTTCAGGGATCTGTGGACATTCAATCCAAGGTCTCTCACTTCCTCTATACTTCTCAGTATCGTGTATTCTGTTGCCTTGTTTGACCTCCCCAAATGCATCGCCTCACACTTCTCCAGGTTGAATTCCATTTGCCACTTTCCTGCCCACTTGACCAAACCATCAATATCTTCCTTCAGCCTACAGCTATCCTCCTCATTATCTACCTCATGGCCAATCATTGTGTCATCTGCAAAGCTCTTGATCATGCCCCCTACTTCCAAATCGCTAATATGTACCACAAAAAGCAGGGGACCTGGTACTGAGCCCTGCAGAACACCACTGGAATCAGCTTTTCGTTCGCTAAAACACCCGTCAACAATTACCCTTTGTTTCCTGCCACTGAGCTAATTTTGTATCCACCTTACTGCATTTCCCTGTATCCCATAGGTTTTTATTTTTTTAACCAGTCTGCCATGTGGGACCTTGTCAAATGCCTTGCTAACATCCATGTGGGACACGTCAGTTGCACTACCCTCATTTATCTTCCTTGTTACTTCTTCAAAAAATTCCATCAAGTTGGTCAAACAAGATCTTCGCTTAAAAATCCATGCTGACTATCCTTGATTAACCTGTGCTTTTCGAACTGACAGTTTATTCTGTCTCTCACAATAGGTTCCAGTTATTGGGCCATGACTGAGGTTAGTCTGACTGGCCTGTAATTACTCGGTCTTTCCTTCGCTCCCTTTTTCAACAGAGGTTCAACCTCTTTTGTAGCAGACTATTGTAAATTTCACAATTCGCATGGGAAAAAGTATTAAATACTTCACTTACAAGTTCTAATGTTACTGGCGAAATGAGGGCTTATGTATGATTTGAACCCAGGACCTCACACAAATACACAGCAGGAATTCTGCTCCTTTACCAAAAAGCCATCTCCTTTATAGAGATGTAAATATGCAATATTGGAAGAGTGGAGGACTTGGGACCAAAACAGTGACTTTGACTTTTCTGCCTGTCTTCCAAATTCTGCAAGGTTCCATGCAGACAATTAATGAACTGTCAGGGTGTTACTTTATTCCATTCTTCTTCTTCTTATTCTTCTTCTTAGGCAGTCCCTCGGGAACTAGAATGATTTTCTTCCACTTCAGGGTTCTGGGTCCAGTGACTAGATGTCTACTTAAATCGCAGAGAAATTAAACACTTTTCAATTTGTCTCACGACATAAATAGCAACATTTGCAGATATTTCACAGCTGTATGATTGGATGCTTCTAACGTTGTTACACTCAGTACACATGGTACTTTCATGTTGCAATAAATATTATAATATCTATTCAGGTAACTGTCATCCCACAGCTCCAAAATTTCACTGGTTCAACATTCTCATCAAACACTAAAGCATTCCACAAAGCAAGGCTCACAAATTCAACACCAGTTTCTCTTTTGGAGTCTCTCTGGTGTAATCTGATCTCTGATAGATTACTGGTGATCACCCTCCACATGAGCAGTCGTCCTAATCCCATGTACCTGTCCTGTTCCCACCTCCCTTTCCTGTATACACAACAGAATTCCATACTGCTGATATATGCTGGTAAACACTTTCCTTGTTGTATGAAACTGTGATTACAGTGGAAATCCGCAAGAGAGGAAGCTATTGTTGGCACCTTTAACTCTGCAGCCAGTGACCAGAAGAATTTTCACTCCTGAACGAGGACTGTTTCAATTTCCTTTTGGAAGATCACATCATCACATGAAGGAAGTGAAGTGCTTTTGTATCACAGTGACCACAGAGGAGTTTTAAAACAAACTATTAAATTATGAATTCATATTTTATTTTGAATGCTACATTGGAGGTTAATTTCACAGACAGTCCTGCAGTTTATGATTTGTGTGAAATCAGTGAGATTGTGAGTTGGGTCGACCCCTCCCGATCAGAGTCACCAGGACAAAGGGAGTGTTTAGTCATCGACATCTTGCTCAGTTCAGCATTTTGGTGGCTGGCTCTTGAACTCACACCGTCTCCTGACAGTGACAGGAGTAAACAAGTTATCGCTGAGGATTTCAAGTGCTATTTAAAGATTATTCACCTTTTACTGTTCACTTACTGCTGGAGGTTTGAAGAGGACATTTGAAACACGTTGGGAGACTTTCTGGGAAACTTTGTCAAGACTTCACCAACACTCTGTCAGCATTTACTCGGGAAATACTCTGAGGATTTCACCTATAAAGAGTAAGTGCTGTGTTACTCCACCTTATTGGAAACTTTACAGGAATCAGCAGGAGAAAGGGAGCGTTTGGTCATTGACATCTTGCTCGGTCCGCGGGAGAAATGGGAGGAGGACACGAGGCCAGGCTGAGCAGCACCAGCCGCGGCAGGAGAGAAGGACAGGAGAGACAGGAGAGGGAGGTGGACTCCTTCTCCTCTGTAAGTACAGGACATTCCTCCTCCTTTGGACCTCCTCCATCAGGACCTCCAGTACTGTACCTGTGAACCTGTGCCTTCGTTCCCTCAGTCCCTGAGTGATCCTGAAACATGCTGCTGTGTGTCAGGCAGCACACTTCACACCTTCAGTGGAAATGTGTGTGTGGAATCCACTTATACTGCACCAAGAACATTGCTTCGAATCAGCACTCGAGTGATGAACTGCAGCTTTCTGTTTTCATGCCTCCAGGCAATTTCAAATTATGGTCATCAGAATGTTGTGTGAAAACCAGATTTCAAACAGGCGAGTCTTATTATCACAGCACCCGTATCCCAAAATCACCAGCTGGAATTTCCTTCCAAAAACCACCCACTTCTGGGAGCTGGTCTGGCAAGTGAAGTGGGACACGGCCCCACAGCAAAACTCCACACCAGAAGTGACCACTGGGATTTCTGCCATGATTTCCCTCTCTGAGCCTCTGTAACTCTGATCATTTTGTGACAGTGCACCCACCAGAATCAAATGACTGGGGCGACGGGGGAGAAATGGCTAAATGTGAACACACAGTGGGCTAATTCTGGATTACGGATTTACCAGGAGTTATGGCAATGATGATGAAACTGCAGTTTCTGAGCAGTCAAGGCTACGTTGTCAGAATGCCAGCTGTGGAAGCAGTAACTGTTGTCACTGTAGAAGTGACCAGAGCTCTTCGACCCTCCTCCTAATGTCTGGTTGGCAGCTACATTGATCTCCCGGACGGCCAGTGCCCAGGGTCTTCCTCACTTCATGTGTTGCCTCCCTCATTGTGTTGGCGGTGTGAGTTCTGGACTCCTCCAATTGTCCCGTCATCTGCACCAGGAGAGAAGAGACTGTCTCCACAGCCTGTGTGTGAGACCAATGCTCATCAATCATTGATCTTTACCAGCCGAGGCCTCGGAGATATTGCTCTTGGAATCCTCAGCTGAGACCTCCTGCTTCTGTCACCCCCGGGGGGGAGACAGATTTCTCCTCAATGTTATCCCCAGTTCCTCCTGCTCACTGCTGCTCTGTGTCAGGAATACTGCCTCCCTGAATGGGTTTGAAGATTCACCAATAGTTACAATAACACAACAGAATATTTATTTAATTACAATCCATACATTTACAAATGTGTAGGTCATGTTGAAAGAATGATCAGTTTGTTGTTCTGAAGAGGAGGAGGTGGAGGAGGATCGGGGTCTGTGTCTTTAGGTTTCATTCTGGTGGGGGACAGCAGCAGTTCATTACACAGCTCGTCCACCAGGTAACCCACCGGGCGGGTCGGACACGTTCCAGCTGCTGCAGGAGTAAAGTTGAAAAGGTCACTGCGTGTTCTCGGAGCTGCTCCTGCTCATTATTGAAGAATAACTCACAATCCATGGTATAGGAATTGATCTTTCACTGATCAATGGTTTTGTTTCTGAGAGTGAATCACAGCAGAGAGAATTCACAGCTAAATTTCAAACATCTATAAGTAGGGATTTGTGTGTCAATAGTGTGGAGACACTAAAGATCCCTTTGAATCAGACAATTATAGAGACGGAGCTGAATACATGGAAAGAAATGGAGGATGGGAACAGATGATGAACCTCTGCAAATTCAACAAGGAGGTTGTTCTGCTGCCAGAGCAATGGTGGAATATGCTGGTCCCAGTCTGCCTGGTATTGTGGAGCAGCTGGCTTCTCTCATCCTTAAGATCCAACACTGTCAGGCAGTCACTGTGACTGTCTTCCTTGGAGAACTGATAAAAGCTCCACAGGTTTCGAAGCATCTTAAACTAACTGCTGTGATAGGTATCTGAGGAAGTCCATGTAACTCCCATTGGGCTCCTCTAGATATCAATGAGGAAGCCTCGGAAGATCCAGTAAGTGGCAAGATCATCCACAGTGTTGACCTACAAGATCTGATGATCTCCTCACTCTTTCCATCCAAGTGCAACAATAAGTGAACCAGTTTGGAATGGACCTGTTGGTAGAAGAAAGATCTTCACCCTCAGATTCCACTTGGTCATGTTTCCCAACACATTGGAACATTTCCACCAGTACTTTCTCACACCTTCCCTCAAAGAGTGACTGAATTCTGCTGAGGATTGTATCGACAAAGGGTGGATTAGTGTTTGCTCTCAACTGAATCATGTTCTTCGACAGGTATGACAGCACCTCAAGCGTTAGCATCTCTTTGTTGTGCTTATTCCTCAACAGGATAATGATTGAGTCCAGCACCCCCCAAAACCATCCAGCATCTCCAACGGTCATGTTCTCCAGGCCCCTGACACACTGCAATGAGAGAAGCAAACAGCAAATACCTCAACAATCTGCTCACCAGAGTGATTGTGAGTGGTTGCGAAGAGGATGGAAGGACAGCAAGTGACAATATTAGCTTGCCCAGCGGAGACAGAAATTGATGAAACCTGGTGGTGTTTGGAGGATCCCCCAGCTCCAAAACTTGAACAGAGACAGGGAATGAGGCCACCGTTCCCTTTCTCACCCCCTTTATCATCTCCGACTTCGGAGCACCAAACCTACATGGTTCAAGTGGTGACTGAGGTAACTGCAGCAGCCCGACAGCGTCTCTAGTTTAAATTAGCTAACTCAGCCAAGAGCAGGAATCAAACCTGAGATCCTCTGGTTCATATGGTTGAATGCCAGGTGAACGGCAGTGCCTTTACCACTAGACCATTGGGGAACTCGAGAAACTGCGTTTCTAAATTAAAAAGTGCAATTTGTTTTCAGCAGCTTAAAAAACACAGATTTAGTATATTTTCACAATTCCCTGTCTGGTTTTTACACAAATGCACTGAGTTCCCATTGAGCCTTGAGGATAGAGTGTAATTAGTCTACAAAAGCAGACAGGTCAAATGGCTCCTGATTGGGACAATCTGATTAATGTCATTTAAGAATTATAATAACTTAAATCTCTGGGAAGGAGAGGAACTTATTACACTGGGTTTTTAAAAATCTACAATATATGTGATTATGTTTGTAAACGGTTTCAAAGCAGCTGTTTACAGAAGTTAAAGGAACTCGGTTATGAATTATAGTCATCTTTTTGATGAGGCATTATTAGAGGTCATGCTAGATTAACGCTGGTGTTTTGTAGAACCACCGTTTCTCTGGCCTCAAAATTCCTCGCGTTCTGCCACAATGTTGCTCATCAACACACTTAGCCTTTAGATCCTTAACTATTTACAAACATCTCCCACCCCCCAAAAAATTATATTCCCTGTGCTTGAATGGATCAGATTGTCAGACGGCTCTAATCTTGATTACCTCATGTTTTTTCATGCTTGTAGAGAAAGGGAACACATCTACAAAAGGTCAGGGATGAGTTTTGTTTGACCTGTAGGTTCTGGATTTCTTCGGTAAGTTGTATGGTCTGTTTAGTAGTGCAGTCTTCGGAAGGCAAGCCTGCTTTTGCTGCAGAGCCTCTGCTGGAAGCACAGCAGCTCAGTGAAGTGCTTGAAGACTCAATATCATCTGTCAAGCTGCTGTCTTCTAGATCTGGGGAGTAAAAAACACAATCACATGAATAAAAAGTTACTGTGCTGAGAATGTTTCAGGTTATTGAAGTGTTGTGGCTCAGTCTGGGTTCAACAAACTCCATAAGAGAAACAAGCAGTTTGCAAGAACCGGTTTCTCAATTGTATAAAAACCGTCATTCTTCAACTCAACCGAAAGCGAAACAAATGTTACATTCTGTAGAAAAAAATTATTCCCTTATTGCTCGGGCTGTCAACACAGGCCAAACCCATGCATACGAGGGAGTCAGTGTGACTGCATGGTGTCACAAGTGTTTCCACCCGGACCATTGAGGCCAGACTCCTTTTCTTAAAGATGGTCTTTTTGCATCTTCCCCATGCCCTGCACCATAATTCACTCCTCGCCAAGTGTACAAGTGACCTTACACACTACAAATTAGCAGCACTAGAACAGAACCGTGTGGGGCACTGCTACCCACTTCCATCCCCTCGGAGAAACTGCCCTTAACTCCTACTCTCCTCTCCCTCAGAACCAGTTTTTAATCCCATTTCATCCCATTCCCCTAATACCAAAAGTGTTAATCTTCTCCAATGGTCTCCTCTCTACTAACTTTTCCAAGGCATTCCGAATGTCCCTGTACACACGGCCACCATTATCTGTCACTTCAAAAGAACTCTATTGGGTTTTGTCGAGCACGATTTTCCTTTATGAAACCAGTGTTTCTGCTTCTAATAATTTTCTCACTTGGATATTTAGTAATTTTATCTTTAAAGATTCTAAACATTGACCTAGAAAATAAGAAATAGGAGCGGGTGTAGATAGTACGGCACCTCGAGCCTCTCCACCATCCAATAAGATCATGGTTGATCTTCTACCTCAATCCATTTCCCACCCTATCCCCATTTCCCTTGTTTCCATTCACGTCCAACACTCTACCAATCTCAGTCTTGAACATACTCACTCAACTAACATAGATGTTAAATTAACTGGGCTGCAATTATTCGGCTTAGTTCTGTCACCCTTTTCGAAGATGGATATTACATTACCTTTGAATGAACATAATAAAAGTGTCAGTGCAAAGTTGAAACCACTTCACACTGATCGAAAATGCAGTCTAAATACACCCAAAATGCAAGAGGGAACTTCAGGATTTTGACCACAAAGACTTAATAATGGATCCAGTTGATGTGAGGATTAGTGAAATAGATTCAGAAACACATTTGTGAATAAGATCTTGGGTTTTACAAAGAGGAGATGTAAAATACATACAGGTTTTCCAAATCTATTTTGAAGATCTGTTAGCTGTACCTTGAGCTCGCAGTTCTGTGTCCTCACCATGCTTATCATAACCTTGTCACTGCATGAGAGGGAGTCTCATGCAGGTGAGTTACCTCTTTTCCATTGGTTGTTTTGCCCATGCGCGACACTTCACTCAGACTACGAAGCAAACAGATAACCTATCCCCAGACATATAGCAATTCAGCCTTACAGGTTATAAACATTGGGATTCTGAGGAATGCCATCTGGCCTATTCAAGCTCATTGATTCAGAAAGAACTGCATCCCTCACTCCCACACTCTCCAACTGTTTCTTCAGTGTTGACAAGCTTTTTTATCTTCACTGCCCTATCTGGAAGTCTTTTCCACACGGCGATCACTATTTGTGTCCAGAAATTCCTGACATCAGTCCTAATTTTGCTTTCTCCCAGTTGAACCTGTGTGTCTTAGTTTGCTAAAATAACTGGCACTAGCTTTCATGTCCTAGGCTGACACTCCAATTTCACTTTCACTGAGGAGCCTCCTAGTCTGTAGATGGAGAATATTACTGCTGGGCACTTACGGGTTCAAACCCACATCATGTTGTTTTGTTGCAGCATGAACTGTTGCATTATATATAACTTTACAAACAGCATTTCAATTATTTTATCCAATCATTGTTTTTCTCCTCCTCTGGTTGTTGTGTCCTCACTGGGATTATGATCCATGGGTTCGGTCAGCCTTCTAGAACATTCTTCATGTGTGAGCTGAGAGAGCCATTGTTGACAGGCTGCTTGGAGCACATCACAAGTTCAGCTTAATCTCTCCCTTGCCTCAGGTCCATCCCTGTGTAATTGACATCAAGTCACTGAATTGCTATTAGGAGGAGGAATCCTGGCTACGTTTTCCCATTCTTAAACTAAGGACACTGAGACTAAATGTGGTACGTCAGCTCAGCACAAATCTGGGCAAATCTACCTTGGGGTTTCCGAGTTTCCATCATTCCATTGCCACGCCACATACACCCATTAAACCTTTAGGGGAGGTGGAACAACAAACAGCGGCAAAGAATTTTGATCCCGTTTCTCCAGTTGAATGTGTCCAGTGCATTTCTTTTTTTGTTTTAAAGAACATTTTTTCCTCAAGCCCAAAGAGAGTGGGAAAAGGAACTGGATTGCTCTCTCACATCATTCTGTGCAGTTCAGTTCAGTCAAAACTCTGAATGGATGTGTTCTTTGAGATTTATGTCTTCTGGGAAAGCCATTCCTCCTCCCCCTGCCCTAAATGAAGAGGGAGCCCCTCTTATCTGTGCAGGGATAGGCACTGACATGTTGATGTTGCACCATGGACATTTGACAAAATTATTGACTCAGCCATGGACATGGGGGCAATTAATCTGTATATAAATTGTATAGCCAATCTGATGCCTTCAAAACACAGTCTGATTTAAAACATATTTTCTCCCTATAAATAAAGTAGCATACAAACATCAATGGAGAGCAGCAAAATGCATTAGCTGGCAAGCAAGCAATATAGTATGTAATGCCAATGCGAATTACTTTCATTGATAGAATAAAGCTAACTACACCATGTCACGGGGCAGTAGATGGACCTTATCGATGACTTCTGTGGATTCACACTGTGTCAGGACTGCAAATTAATTCAATAAACCAAGAAACCCAAGGAGATGATTGTTATTGTGGTTATTGAGGTGAGGCAATAGAAAAATCAGCAGGAAAATGGACCATTTCTCATACTACTGATGTTCTTGTGTTCTTGTGTCTGGACAGAGTAGATAGGGAGAAACTGTTCCCATTGCTGGAAGGATCTACAACCAGAGGACACCAATTTAAGATGATTGGCTAAAGAATCAATGGCACCATGAGGAAAAACTATTTTAAGCAGCGAGTGGTTAGGATCTGGAATGCACTGCCTGAGAGTGCGGCGGAGGCAGGTTCAATCGAGGCCTTCAAAAGAGAATTGGATAATCATCTGAGGAGAAATATTTGCAGGGCAATGGAGAAAAGGCAGGGGAGTGGGACTGGGTGAGTTGCTGTTGCAGAGAGCTAGCATTGACACGATAGGCTGAATGGCCTCCTTCTGTGCTGTAACCAGTCACTGATTCTATGAGTTTATCACCTGAAAGCCCTGTTACATTTGCTCTTCCTTTCATCCATGTTAAACTCGAACATTTTTGATTTCTTGTGTTAAATACTGCTTACATGCTTATTTGCACGACTCTATTATTTATTCAGGTTGAATTGTCTTATTCAAAAAAATTATCTGTTTATTTATTTCTGTTTTATTTATTAATAACACCTAAGTACATTTATACACAAAGATACACACAAATATATTCCAAAACCACACACACAGACATACACATTTATTCATAATGAGCCCATTGATGCACCCCTGGCTACAGTAAAATAGTGGTAATATTTACTGCACTAGTAATCCAGAGGCCTGGACTAATAATCTGGTGACAGTGATTTCAAATCCCAGCAATAATCTGGTGACAGTGATTTCAAATCCCATCGCTAAACTGGTGACAGTGATTTCAAATCCCAGCAATAATCTGCTGACAGTGATTTCAAATCCCAGCAATAATCTGGTGACAGTGATTTCAAATCCCATCAGTAATCTGGTGACAGTGATTTCAAATCCCAGCAATAACCTGGTGACAGTGATTTCAAATCCCATCAGTAATCTGGTGACAGTGATTTCAAATCCCAGCAATAATCTGTTGACAGTGATTTCAAATCCCATCAGTACTCTGGTGACAGTGATTTCAAATCCCAGCAATAATCTGGTGACAGTGATTTCAAATCCCATCAGTAATCTGGTGACAGTGATTTCAAATCCCATCAATAATCTGGTGACAGTGATTTCAAATCCCATCAGTAATCTGGTGACAGTGATTTCAAATCCCATCAATAATCTGGTGACAGTGATTTCAAATCCCATCACCACAGTTGCAGAATTTAAGTTCAGTTAATGAAATAAATCAACAATAAATAGCTTGTATCAGTAATGGTGACAATGAAACAACTGGAGTATTGGTTCACTAATGTTCTTAGGACAGGAAATCTGTTCTCCTCACCTGGTCTGGCCCATGTGTGACTTCAAACTCACAGCAATGTAGTTAACTCTTTACTGCTCTCTGAAATGCCCAAGCATACCGTTCATCTGTTTCAAATGAACAACTACACGAAAAACTGCAAATCCACACGGGCTGCAGCTGTTCAGGAAGCCGGTTCAGCACCAGCATCTCAAGGGCAAGTCAGGATGGGCAGTAAATGTTGGCCTTGTAAACGATGTCCACATCCAATGAATGATTAATAAAACTCACCATTTACAGGAGCACAGTTTCAATCATAGATATGTATAACATATTACAGATTAGAAACATAATGAAAATACATTTACAACTGACACTGTCATAACTTCAGCACTCATTTTGTATAGAAATGTGACACCCACATTCACACACTGACAGTTTATATTGTCACAAGGTACTATTTGCAGCTCTGGGAAAAGTCTACACACCAGACCTTTACAAAGACAAATGCTGCAGTTGTAGAAAACGTGAAATTAGGATGGGAAATGTTCATCGAGTCATAGAATAGTGAACAAAGACCATTTGGCCCATCATGCCAGTGCTGTATCTTTGGCTGTGTTCTCCAATTAGTCCAACTGCTCTGCTTCTTCCTAAAAACATCTCAAGGTGATCCTCCCCTGTCCTGGCAATATATCCACGTTACATTCATTTTACAAAAACTTTGCATGTATGTCAGCCAATGACCAGAAGAGGGCAGCATGAACCGCCATTGCAGCTGAACATACCGGGCTGAATTTTACCAGCCTCTCGATGTCATGGGTCACGGCAGGAGGGGGCCATAAAATTCCGCGGGAAGAGACCCGCAGCGACCCCCGACTTCGGGAAAGGCCCGCCGCTCCCCCACCGCCCACCCTCACCTCCCCACCGGCCGCTGGGCAGTGGGACCAAGTGTGAGATTCTGAAACCAGTTTTCAGTCTTCAAAATATGTTCAATGGGGAAGAAGAACAGTCAGAAGTCGTGGTCTATTTTGGAACCAATGACATGGGTATGAAAAGGGTTGAGATCCTACAATCAGAGTTTTAGGAGCTGGGAATGAAGTTAAAGAGCAAGACCACAAAGGTTATAATATTTGGATTACTCCCATGTGTATTAGTGAGTATAGGAATAGTAGGATAATACAGGTTAATGCATGGCTGGAGAAATGGTGGATGAGGCAGGGCTACAGCTTCCAGGAACATTGTCACCACTTCTGGTGTTGATGTGACCTGCACAAGATGGACAGGACAAATGTCCTCGCTGTCACTTTAACTAATGCTTTGTGAAAGGATTTATACTAATTTGGCTGGGGGAGGGGCACAAGGATGAAGCATTAGAGAATAGATACAAGGTGCACCGAGGACTGAGAGAAACAAACAGCATTAGAATAAAGAATAGTTCAGAAACACAAAACTCAAACAGGAGACAAATGCAAGGCAGACTGAGATAGGTTAAGAGTGCATGTTTGTAAATACTTGAAGCATGGTAAATAGGATTGGTGAGCTGCAGGCACAAGTAGCCACATGGGATTGTGATCCAGTGGCAATAACGGAGACATGGATCAAACAAGGGGAGGAATGGGAACTTAATATTCCTCACTGCGATGTATTCAAGAAAGATAGAGAAGAAAAATAGGCAGAGGATTGTGTGGGTGCAGCTGTATTGATCAAAGATACTGTTACAGCACTAGGAAGAGAAAATGTACTTGAGGGTTGAAAGGTAGAATCTAATTGTTTAGAATAATGCATCAACAGAGGAGTTATTCCACTGCTCAGTGTATATCCAGGCCACTAAATAGTAGGAAGTGGACAAAGGAGCAAATTTGCAGGCAAATTGTCGAAAGATGCAAGAACCTCTGAGTAATGCTAATGGGGATTTCAATTATCCGAATACAGGCTGGGAAAATAACTGTGTGAAGGGCAAAGAGGGAGAAGAATTCCTGGAATGTGTGTAAGAGAACTTTCCGAATCAGTATATTTCCATCCAATGGGGAAGGAGATGGTACTGGATCTAGATTTGGAGAATGAAGTCAGGTGAATGAAGTATGTTTCAGTCGGAAAGGATTGTGTGAAAGAGTCATTAAAATATCATTCGTTTTAGATTAGCTGTGAAAAAGGACTGTCTGTGTAGGTATAAGAGCATAAGAAGTAGGAACAGCAGTAGGCCATTCAGCCCCTTGAGCCTGCTCCGCCATTCAATAAAATCATAGCTGATCTTATCGTTGTCTTTACTCCACTTTCCTGCCCCCCAATAACCCTTGGTTCTCTTGTCAATCAAAAATCTGTCCAACTCAGCCTTGAATATATTCATTGACCCAGCCTCCACTGCTCGCTGGGAAAGAGAATTCCAAACGCTAATGACCTTCTGAGAGAAGAAATTCCTCCTCATCACCATCTTCAATTGGAATCACCTTAATGTGAAACTGTGTCCCCTATTTCTACATTCCCCCATGAGAGGAAACATCCTCTCAGCATCTAGCCTGTCAAGCCCCCTCAGGATCTGATATGTTTCAATAAGATCACCTCTCATTCTTCTAAACTCCAATGAGTACAGGCCCAACCTGCTCAACCTTTCCTCACAAGACAAACCCCTCATCCTAGGAATCAGCCTTCTCTGAAGTGAACCTTCTCTGAACTTTTTTTTTATTTCCAAAATATACTTTATTCATAAAAATCTGTAAAAAATACATCACCAGTTTCAAACAGCACCAAGTCAAAAATTACAAACAGTGGAAAGGAGGTCCGTTTGCTTCAATACAATCATGGGTTGCCTCACAACCCTTCCGTTTCACATTTGTCGTGCCAGATACATTTTTACATTTTACAGGAAAAAACATTTTCCCGATGCAGTTCAAGGGGTTTCCCATGGATCTAGCCCCTCGGTTCAACTTGGTCGAGGGACCTTACACTGTGGTCTTTCCCCATTGAGCCTTTGCTGCGGCTGCCCCAAGCTTTAGTGCGTCCCTCAGCACGTAGTCCTGGACCTTGGAATGTGCCATTCTGCAACGTTCAGTCGTGGACAACTCTTTGCGCTGGAAGACCAGCAAGTTTCGGGCAGACCAAAGGAAGTCTTTCACCGAATTGATAGTCTTCTAGCAGCAGTTGATGTTTATCTCGGTGTGCGTCCCTGGGCACAGTCTGTAGAGCACAGACTCCTGTGTTACAGAGCTGCTTGGGATGAACCTCGACAAAAACCACTGCATCTCTTTCCACACCTGCTTTGCAAAGACACATTCCAGGAGGAGGTGGGCAACTGTCTCTTCCCCAAAACATCCACCGTGAGGGCATTGTGCAGAGTGGGTGAGACTTCGGGCGTGCAGTAAGGATCTGACGGGGAGGGCTCTTCTCACCACCAGCCAAGCTACATCTTGGTGCTTGTTGGAAAGTTCTGGTGATGAGGCATTCCGCCAAATGACTTTGGCAGTCTGCTCGAGGAACCATCCGACAGGATCCACCGTCTCATTTTCCCGGAGTGCCTTGAGGACCACTGCCTGATGGATCGGTGGTCCAAGGTGTTATCCCGCAGAAACTGCTCCACGAAGGATAGGTGGTTGGGCACAGTCCAACTGGATGGAGCGTTCTGCGGCAGTGTGACCAGGCCCATCCTTCGCAACACCGGGGACAGATAGAATCTAAGCACGTAGTGACACTTGGAGTTTGCGTACTGGAGGTCTACACACAGCTTGATGCAGCCGCACACGAAGGTGGTCATCAGGATGAGGGCCACGTTGGGTACATTTTTCCCACCCTGATCCAGAGGTTTGAACATCGTGTCCCTCCGGACACGGTCCATTTTAGATCCCCAGATGAAGCGGAAAATGGCTTGGTGACTGCCACAGCGCAGGAGTGGGGTATGGGCCAGACCTGCGCCACGTACAACAACAACGTGAGTGCCTCACACCTGATGACCAGGTTCTTACCCATAATGGAGAGAGTTGCTGCCCCCACATTCTCAGCTTGTGTTGTACCCTGGCTACTCGCTCCTTCCAGGTTTTGGTGCATGCCCTGGCCCTTCCGAACCATATCCCCAGCACCTTCAGGTAGTCTGGCCTAACGGTGAAGGGGACAAAGGATCGGTTAGCCCAGTTCCCAAAGAACGTGGCCTCGCTCTTGCCGTGGTTAACTTTGGCTCCCGAGGCCAGTTCGAACTGGTCGCAGATGCTCATCAGTCTGCGCACGGACAGCGAATCTGAGCAGAAGACGGCGACGTCATCCATGTACAGGGAGGTTTTCACCTGAGTGCATCCACTGCCTGGGATAGTCACCCCTCTTATGCTCGCATCCATCCTAATAGACTCAGCAAAGGGTTCAATACAGCAAACAAACAAGACCGGGGAGAGAGGACAGCCCTGTCTGACTCCAGATTGGATCGGGAAACTTTCCAATTCCCACCCATTGATTGAAACTGCGCTACTGATGTTTGTGGAGAGCAGTTTGATCCAATTGCAGATTCCCTCCCCAAACCCCATTTTGGAAAGCACGTCCATCATGTATGTGTGCAATATCCTGTCAAATGCCTTCTCCTGGTCCAGGCTGATGAGGCAGGTGTCCACCCTCCTGTCCCGTACATAGGCGATCGTATCCCTGAGTAGCACGATACTATCAGAGATCTTCCTGCCTGGTACAGTACAGGTCTGATCAGGGTGGATCACCAACTCCAGAGCAGACTTGAATCGACTGGCTATGACTTTGTGCAGAATCTTGTAGTCAACATTAAGCAGTGAGATGGGCCGCCAATTTCTCATTTCTGCCCTCTCCCCCTTCCGCTTGTAGATGAGGGTGATGATGTCTTTCCTCATGGAGTCTGACATGCTGCAGGCCAGGAGCATACTCTCGTATACTTCCAGCAGGTCCGGGCTGACCCAGTCCCACAGGGCCGAATACAACTCAACCGGTAAGCCGTCGCTTCTGGGAGCTTTACTTGTCTCGAAGGATCCGACGGCCTTTGTCAGCTCGTCCAGAGTTTGCGGCTTGTCTAGTCTCTCCCTCCTGCTGTTATCTAAGACCTCTGTGATAGATGACAGGAAGGACTGGGAGGCTCTGCTGTCTGTGGGCTTCGCGTCATACAGCCCAGCATAAAAGGATTTGCTGATCCTTAGTATGTCGTACTGCGACGCCGTCACCGAGCCACCTTCTTCCTTCAGGCTGCTGATCACAGAGCTCTCTCTGTGTACCTTTTGGAAGAAGTAACACGGGCACATCTCATCCTGCTCAATGGAGCGGACTCTGGACCGGAAGATGATCTTGGAGGCCTCCTTGGCAAAGAGCGAGGCCTGCTGGCTCTTCACCTCTTGGAGGTCCTCCTTGACCTCGCCCCCCATTGACTGCAGCCGGAGCAGATTTTGCATACTTTTCTGGAGTCGGGACATTTTCCTCTCTCTCTCTCTCACCGTCTGAACACCTTTGTGGATGAAGAACCTCTTGATGTTCTCCTTGATCGCTTCCCACCAGTCAACTGGAGACTCAGGAGGGGTTTCACGGTCCTCCAACCTTTGTAATCCCTTTTGAGTTCCTCAACGTTCTCTGGGGTTAACAGTGTAGCATTGAGCTTCCAAGTCCCTCTGCCAACCCACTGGTCATCCTGTAAGTGAAAGTCAGCCAGTAAGAGGCAATGCTTGGAGAAGAACACCGGCTTGACGTCGGTGGATCCGACCATGACAGTGCGGGACACAAACAGGAAGTCAATGCTGGAACGGGCAGACCGGTCCGATCTTGACCAGGTGTATCTGTGCTGCGCTCCGTCTGCAGGTTTGCTGAAGACGTCGTGCAGTTTGGCATCTTTAACTGTTTCTATTAGGAATCTGGACGTAGCGTCCAGTTTGCTGTCGTCTCTGCCGGATCGTCCAGCTGCATCAATGCTGCAGTTGAAGTCACCGCCTAGGATGACCGGCCTGGATGTCGCCAGCAGTAGTGGGCGCTGCTGGAAGACGGTCATCTGCTCGTTGCATTGTACCGGGGCGTACACGTTGATCAACCGGAGCGGAGCGTTGTTGCAGATTACATCTGCTACGAGGAGGCGGCCGCCCACCACCTCCTTAACTTCGGAGATGGTGAAGTTACCTCCCCGCAGCAGAATACCCAGGCTGGAGGAACGGCAGTCATTACCCCCCGACCAGATCGATGGCCCGTGGGACCACCATCGCGACCACTGCCTGTAGGTGCTGAGGTGTGGTATTCCACACTCGTGCAGAAACAGTCGGTCGGCTTTGACCTTGGCAAGGTAATCCAAGGTTGAAACACATCGCGCAGTTGATTTAATGCTGTGCATGTTACTGGAAGCAATTCTTATACCCATTTTTTAAAAGTTGGTTGTTGCTTCCCATACCATTTGTCCTAGCTAGTCCCAGTCCTTCGGGATGTTCCTGCATACCCATAGTGTACGCAAGCTGTTTCACATTTGTTCCGCTGGGGTGACAACGGGGGGGGGGGGGGGGGGGCGGTTTTGCAGGTAGCAAGTATTGGTTTGTTCTCTGCTGTTCCCCTTTGTTCCTCCTCGAAAACATCACTGCTCCCGGCTTCCCGGAGCTGAGGTGCGCCAGCCGTGTCTTTGCTCCCGGTATCCCGGAGCTGAGGTGCGCCAGACGTGTCTTTGCTCCCGGTGTCCCGGAGCTGGGATGCGCTGGCCATGTCGTTAGGTTTGGCGCTTTGGGGTTGGGGCTCGCCAGGCCCATCACAGCCTCCTGTGTCCGGGGGCTGGGGGGCTTTATCTTCCAGCTCCTTGGAGTTCTGCCGCTTCCTTTGAAGGGGCCGTCGTTCCAGCACTTCCTCATCCAGTGAAGAGGAGCTGTTGTAGTCTGTCTCAGATGGTAGTCTCCTCTTGCCACTGGTTTGGGTGGTGGCCTATTCTGCTTTTGGAGGTCTTTTCTTTGTGGTTTTCCTTTGTACCACTTGCCACTGACCGGTTTGTCCATCTGCTGCCTCCTCCTCCATTGATTCTGTCTGTGGAGGAGGGGTTTACGGGTGCAAGGTAGGTGCTGGGTCGCTGGTTTCAGCTGCCTCCCCTTTCTTCTCCTTCTCAGGTAGAAGTTCCTCAATGCAGAGAAGGTTGCTTGTCTCCTTTCCAGCACCGGACGGCTTCGTTGAATCTTCTCCCGGCTTTTCCTTGGACCTTGCCGCCTGAGCATAACTGAGGCAGCGTTTGGGGCAGGTTTTGTAGAGATGGCCTGCCGCACCGCACAAATTGCAACACTTAGTCTGCTTACAGTCCTTGGTCTGATGGCCTTCCTCCTTGCAGTTCTTACAAACAACCGTACTGCAGTTAGCTGCCACGTGCCCAGATTTGCCACAGGTGCAGCAAAATCTGGGCTGCCCAGCGTAGACCAGGAAGCCTCCACTTTCCCCGATAGCGACGCTGGAGGGAGGATGGATGATGGCTCCACTGGCATCGACCTTCAAGGTCACCTTGACCTGCCGCTTGCTGGTCCAAATCCCAAACGGGTCCTTGACATCAGTGCTGCTGCCGGCCACCTCGACATACCTGGCGAGAAAGGTGAGTACATCCACCACCGGAACATGGGGGTTGTAGAGGTGAATCGTCACCACCCGGTCACGTTGTGAAGAGTGCCTCCACTGTGAGGATCGACAACGGCGCCCGGTCCCCTTTCTCCTTGAACGCCTTCAGGAACTTGATGCATCCCGCCACATTCTTGAACGTCACGTCGAAATACCCACTGCTGGGGAAATCCTGCAGGCAGAAGATGTCCGAAGCTTGAGTTCCACAGCAATCGATGAGAATTTTCTTGATGAAGAAGGTGCGATCGACCAGTGCATCTCCTTCCTTGTCCTTCACCACCACCCGAACGGTGTTCCGCACTCCCTGGCCTGAAGCGCAAAGATTGGTTATAGCCATTTTACTCAAAACCTACCCAGGATCAAAAGCCACTGATCATGGTTTCTTCTCTTCCAAATAAGCACTGATAAGAACAGATACTACACTTGATCTTAGCCAAAAGGCCCTTATTTATGTTTAAAATACTAGTCTGGGATCCACTCTTCTCTCCCTCAAACTGAATGTAAAATTCAATCATATTATGATTGCTACTACCTAGAGGCACCTTAACTATGAGATCATTAATTAACCCTATCTCGTTGCACAATGCCAGGTCTAGTATAGCCTGCTCTCTGGTTGGCTCCAGAATGTATTGTTCCAAGAAATTATCCCAAAAACATTCTATGTACTCCTCATCTAGGCTACCTCTGCCCATCTGAATTTTCCAGTCTATATGTCGATTAAAACCCCCCATAATTATCACTGTACCTTTCTGAAAAGCTGCCATTATTTCTTCCTTTCTACCCCATCCGACAGTGTGGTTAATGTTAGGTGGCCTGTACACCGCTCCCACAAGTGACTTCTTGCCTTTATGATTTCTCATCTCTGCCCAAACTGCTTCGACATCGTGATCTCCAGAACTCAGGTCATCCCTCTCTATTGCGCTAATACCATCATTAATTAACAGAGCTACCCCGCCACCTTTTCCTAGCTTCCTGTCCTTCCAAAATGCCATGTAACCTCCAATATTCACATCCCAATCTATGTCGCCCTGCAGCCATGTCTCTGTAATGACGATCAGATAGTACTTATTTATTCTATTTGTGCTGTCAGTTCATTTGTTTTGTTTTGAATGCTCCATGCATTCAGATACAGAGCATTTAGTTTTGTCCTTTTATTATTTTTGTCACCTCTCGCCTTATTTGTTGATTTACTCTTTGATTTGTACATTCTGTCCCTTCCTGTCACAGTCTCTTTATCATTTCCCATATTTATACCTTTCTCTCTTGCCTTGTCTCTACTCCTTGATTCACCATATCTTCCCAAATTTGATTCCTTGCCCCCACTATTCAGTTTAAAACTGTCTCTACTTCCCTAGTTATGTGGTTCGCTAGAACACCGGTCCCAGCACGGTTCAGGTGCAGACCGTCCCAACGGTACAGCCACCTCTTTCCCCAGTACTGGTGCCAATGCCCCACGAACCAGAACCCACTACTACCACACCAGTCTTTGAGCTGTGCATAAATTTCTCTAATCTTATTTGTCCTCTGCCAATTTGCACATGGCTCAGGTAATAATCCAGAGATGATTACCTTTGAGGTTCTGCTTCTTAATTTGCTGCCTAGTTCCTCATACTGACTTTGCAGAACCTCTATCCTTGTCCTGCCTATGTCGTTGGTCCCGACATGGACCACGATGACTGGATCCTCCCCCTCCCATTGTATGTTTCACTCCAGCCCTGAGCAGATGTCCTTAATCCTAACACCGGCAGGCAACACAGCTGTCTGGACGCTTGCTCTTTGCTGCAGAGAACAGAGTCAATCCACCTTCCTATACTGTCCCCTACTACCATTACATTCCTTTTTTCTCCCTCTTTGAGCCGCAAACACTTACTGCAGCCGTGTTTGCCCTGGATCACACTGGTATCCAGGAACTCCCACATGCTGCAGCTGTGACACATCACCTGTCCTGTCATCCTTAACGTGTTTCAATAAACTACTTAAATATTTGATTCAATTATTTATTTTACTGTCTATTTTATTAAGCTTACTACTAGTTTGTTTACTATTTTAAACGTTAGGACTAAAATGGATCTTAATCACTTACCAGATACTCATCAAACAGGTCGGTTTTTCCAAACCAATCAACTACCTGCCTGCCTGTGATGTCACAGCTTACCAGATCCTCACCAAACAGCTCCTTCCACTGCACCGAAGCAAGAACCAAATCCTGCAAACTCACACCAGCAGCTCTCTGTTTCCCTGCTCTCACTCTCCATTGTGATGTCACTCTTGCTGTGCTTCTCTCTCTCTTGCTCTGACTCAGAGTCTGTGCTTTTGACGCATTTCTGAACTCTCTGTTCCGTCGTGTTCCTCTGTCTCTGGTGGGATTTGAACCCACAACCTTTGAATATTTTTTTAAATCATTATTTAAAAGTCCAACACGCTATCCATTGCACCACAGAGGCATACATGCACTGGAAGACATCACCAATGCCTTTGATCTTGTTAGCAGAGACGGACTCTTCAAACTGCCATGGAACATTGCCTGCCCTCCTGAACACTTGGGCGTCATTTCTTCTTTCCACGAGAACATGCACAGTTCCATCAGTTACAATGGAGCAACATCAGACACTTTCAAGATCAGCAGTGGGGTAAAGCAGGGCTGCGCGCTGGCGCCAACTCTCTTAGGAACAGAGGAACATCGGAGGAGGCCATTCAGCCCGTTGAGCCTGCTCTACCATTCAATTAGATCATGGCTGATTATCTACCTCAATGCCCCTTTCCCCTGCTATCCCCATATCCCTTGATGTCATGAGTATCAAGATTTCTATCAATTTCTGTCTTGAACATGCTCAATGATTGAGCTGCCACAGCTCTCTGGGGTACAGAACTCTAATGACTCACCACCGTCTGAGTGTAGAAATTCAACTCGATCTCAGTTTTAAATGGCCTACTCCTTATTCTGAGACTATGTCCCCTGGTCTTAGACTCACCAACCAGGGCAAACATCCTGTCGACACCCACACTATCACGCCCTGTTAGAATTTTGTCAGTTTCAATGAGATCACCTCTCATTCTTCGAAAGTTTAAGGAATACAGGCCCAGTTTCCTCATGAGACAATCCCACCATCCCAGGGATTAGTCTGGTGACCCTCTGTTTCACTCCCTCTATGGCAAGTATATCCTTCCTGAGATGAGGAAACCAAACTATTCACAATACTCCAGCGCGGTTTCACCAAGGCTCTATACAATTGCAACAAGACATCTTTACTCCTGTACTCATGACCCCTCGTGTGAAAGCCAACATACTATTTGCCTTCCTAATTGATTGCTGCACCTGCACAAGAGCTTTTAGTGTCTCAGGAACAAGGACACCCAGGTCCCTTTGGACATCAACACTTCCCGACCTCTCACCATTTAAGAAATACTCTGTCTTTCTGTTTATTCTACCAAAGTGGATAACTTCACACTTATTCACATTATATTCCATGTTCTTGCCCATTCACTGAGCTGCTCCAGGTCCCCTGGAAGCCTCTCTACATCCTCCTCACAACTCACACTTCACCGAGCTTTGTGTCATCTGCAAACTTGGAAATATTACATTTAATCCCCACGTCCAAATCATTTATATAGGTTGTTAACAGCTGTGGCTCCAACACTGATCCTTGCAGTACCCCAATAGTAACAGCCTGCCATCCTGAGAAGGACCCGTTATTCCTGCTCTCTGTTTTCGGTCTGTTAACCAATTCTCAATCCATACCAGTATATTATCCCCAATCCTACATGCTCTAACTTTGTTTACTGACCTCCTGTGTGGGACCTTACCAAAGGAAAATACAAACACCACACATCCACAGGTTCTCCTTTATCTGTTCTACAGGTAACATCCTCAAAAAACTCAACAGGTTTTTCAAACCTGTTTTTCTTTTCATAAATCTATGTTGACTCTGCCCAATCAAATCATTATTTTCTAACTGTCTACTTATCACATCCTTTATAATTGGTGTATTCTTCTCCATGCTGCTATTGTACGCTTTCTGTACTCAGATGGGCGAGTGCACCTGCACATCAGAGCTGACGACAAGCTGTTCAACTTGGCAAGACTGTGCCCAAGACCAAAGTGGGTAAATTCCTAGTCTGTGAGTTGCTGTTTGCTGATGACGCTGTGCTGACATCCCATAATGAAGTTCACTTACAGCAGCTTGTATATCGGTTCTCCCTGGCCTGCAAGGAGTTTGGACTGACGATCAGCCTCAGGAAGATGAAAATTATGCGCCAGGATGTCGGGACTCCACCTTCCATCAACATCGACAACATCACTTTGGAGGTTGTCAACAGCTTCACATACCTTGGATCAACAATCACCAGCAATCTGTCCCTTGATACTGAAATCAGCACCAGGATTGCCAATGCTGCAGCTGTCATGTCAAAGTTGAGAAGACAAGTGTAAACCGACAGCAAACTGACCATAAATACAAAGCTCCACGTGTACTCGGCTTGTGTTCTCAGCACCCTCCTTTATAGTAGAGAATCATCAACAACTTATGCAAGCCAAGAAAAGCAGCTGAACAGCTTCCACCTCCACTGCCTCAGATGGATATTGGACATCTCCTGGCAGGACAGAGTGCCGAATGAGGAAGTACACCAGCGTGCAGGGATCCGCAGCATGTTTGCCCTCTTGAGTCAGTGGTGGCTCTGTTGACTGGGTCAAATGAATGACGGTCACATTGCCAAATACATGCTCTATGGTGAGCTTGCTGTCAGCACGAGACCAACAGGTCAGGGAAAAAATCAAGTCATTTGGAGAGGTTTGAGTTAATTAAGGAGAGTGGGCATGGATTTATAAATGGAAGTTCATGCTTGACAAATCTAACTGCATTTTTTGATAAACTATCTGAGAAAGTTGATGAAGGGAATGCAGTGGGTGTTGTTTATTTGATAAAGTACCACTTGCAAACTCCACACAAGCAGTACTCAGAACTAAACCTGGGTCATTGGAGTTGTGAGATTGCAGTGCTCACCACTGCACCACCTTTTGAATGTGGATAGAATAAAAAGTGAGATTGGATGGACAGAAGCAGTCTGAAAAGATGGCTCAAACAAAAGGTGAAAACCCTGAAATGTTAACTCTGTTTCTCTCTCCACAGATGCTGCCCGAGGTGCTGAGCATTTCCTGCACTTTCTGTTTTTATTTCAGCTTTGCAGGATGTTGCTTTGATCAGAAAAAAATGGATGATCGGCTGTGGGTGCCAGTGAAATTCCACAGGAGGGAAAATAGACTTCATCGACAGCGGCTCATTGGTTTAGGGGTATGATTCTTGCTTTGGGTGTATAAATGATTAACGTGTGAGAGGTCCTGAGTTCGAATCCTAAATGATCCTTTCTCTGTTGCTATTTTTAGTTGAAAGTCATCGATTGGTTTCAGCCTTCCAGAAAGCGGAATCGATTTCCATACTGAGCCTGCTTGAGGGCCGGGGAACTGGGTTCAAAGAGCTTGTCGACAACATTGAAATGAACAAAATATGCAAATCGTCAAGTGGGAAAATAAAGTTGCAGCAGTAACTAAAGGCCTGCTCAGGTCTGCAAATGAAACCTGACCCAAACTTGACAGCGCCACATCCCACCTGGTCCGAGTCCTTTCATTTTTTTCCCGTGCCCGAACCGACCACCAGAATGTTCAGTTAAACTTGCTTCCCTTTTTCACTTTTTCACTTGTGCAGATAAGCAACAAAAACTGTAACTGGACTTGAAAGGTTGTTTCAATGTACATTAAGATTCGAGCTACGTACCGGAGGTGATGAGCTGAAGATTGTAACCATAGAAGTTAGTGATTGTTAGGTCACTAGTTAAAGAGAAACTCATGGAGTTGTGCCCGGACAGGTTGTCCCACACTGTATTGATTAAAATATTGCCCGAAGGCTAGAAAATATCATTATACATTCCCTAGACTCCTGCTTTACAGGCTGAAATACTTGCTGCAAGTTTATCAAGAGAGCAGCTGAGATGCAGAGACCAGTAAGGTCTTGAGTGATTAATTATTATAAAATATACATTCTTATATTAAAGAGATTGTGCTCTACCTTCGATGGAATCGCTCACTGCAGACTAGTGCAGAGTGTTTCCCACCTTGACGTCCTGGCTGTCACTGGATCTTGAGTCCAGGCCTCTGGATTACTGGTTCAGTAATCTTTCAAATGTCTCCCTTGATTTAATATTTTAATCTGGTAAGTCAGATTTTACAAAAAAAAAAATAACTTATTTAAGACTGCTTCGTATTTAGCAGTGTCAAATGAATAAAGAAATTAAAATATATTCAAAATTATGTATCAACTATTAAGTACTAATGCCGAGCTTTGTATATAAAAAATACCTCTTAATTTCATTAATTATCCATAAACACTGAGGCCACATTAAACTAAAAGCAGCGATTTATCAAGTCTGACATTTAATTGATTAAATATATTCCAAATTCAGAGCATAATTCATTGTCTTTCCCCTTTAAATCTCTTAATTTGCATTACAAGCCTCCTTTGCTTTACAATCTTTATTCAATACAATATGTTTTGAGGCAGGCACAAGACGTCTTGCCAACCCCTAACGGGATGCAGTCAATTCATTTGCAAACTGTGCAATTAAAGAAAAGGGTGAAGTTGCTATTAATGCAGATTGAAGCTGTTCAAATGCTTTTGTCACCAAGAATACAAAGCACGAAGGAAAACCAAGAAATAAACCAAAACATAAAAAGGTTAAATTTGTGTCAATGAAAAATAGAACTCATTAAAAACATCTTATTACACAACAGTGCAGCAACTGATTACATTGTAAATATTTCATTAAGATTAAAATGGCAAAGGCCTTCAACACCCCTAGAATCAGGAAAGGGCAAGAAAGGGCTAACTGGATAATTCTGTCCCTGGGGCTGAGTTCTGCTACAATGTACACAAA